>NC_084744.1:49560370-49735370 GCF_033978785.1 Entelurus aequoreus
CATGAAGCCACAGGCAACTGCACTCCTGAATGTAATACACAAAATCAGACAAAGGGCTTATCAATTATTTACCTTTCAATTTTTTTTTACTTTTAAAAACAGAAAATAATAATGAATCAAATTCAGGGTTCCTATAAGTTCACATCAAATAATCCACTTTGACATATTTTGGGGGGGGATATTACATATTTTGGGTTTTTGGCAAAAATGGCATAAAACATACAAAAATGTAAACATTAACTTTATATCGACAGACCTGAAGTAAATAAAAATAAATACATAATTTATGACTTATTTTATACTTTTACTAAGCTTGAGGGGAGCTGTAAAGATTAAAAAAATAAAAAATAAATATTGTATTGATTTTGAAAATGAAAAATATCAAAATGGCTGAAAAAGTTTAGACACCCCTGCTAAAAGTATCATCCCACGAAGTTGCCCTAAACTTCTCTCGTTAAAATGTGTCATTGAGTGATTCCTTGATCGGGAGTTTTTAAGATGGAACCATAAACACCTGAAGGGTGCCAGGTGGGATACATTGTTGAAGCTCCTCACCTGTGAGAGGCGCTCAGGCTGAGACCCCCCAGTTTTCCTGGCAGAGATCTGTCCGCGTTGCCCCCGTTGGGCGAGTACAGTCCGGCCGGGTTGTTGTACGTGGCGTGGCCCCCGGTGCCATTGCCGTACGGGTAACTGTGGCCGTTGTTGTGGTGGTTGTTGTTGTTGTTGGCGGCCATCTTGGAGTGGCCGTTGTTCGTGTGAGGGGGCGGTGGTGGCGGAGGCGGCGGCACCTGCGGCTCGGGCGTGTACGAGGACTTGCGGCTGTAGTTGGTGTAGCCGCTGGTGATTGGCCGGAATTTCTAAGAAGAAGAAAGAAATACTCCTTTTAATTCAGACAGGTTCATATTTTGAAGGTGAAATAAGACGTTTGTGAAGATGTTTCCATCCATTCGTAAAGAATGAACGCTTTAAAAACGTTTTGTTTGCTGCTGTAACACTTTGTATGAGCACACATTCAATGTAGACCAAACTTGTTTTAATTGAGGGCCACATCGCGATTATGGCTGCCCTCAGAGGGCCCTATGTAACAGTGAATACAGTATATATCAGGGGTCACCAACGCGGTGCCCGCGGGCACCAGGTAGCCCGTAAGGACCAGATGAGTAGCCCGCTGGCCTGTTCTAAAAATAGCTCAAATAGCAGCACTTACCAGTGAGCTGCCTCTATTTTTTAAATTGTATTTATTTACTAGCAAGCTGGTCTCGCTTTGCCCGACATTTTTAATTCTAAGAGAGACAAAACTCAAATAGAATTTGAAAATCCAAGGAAATATTATAAAGACTTGGTCTTCACTTGTTTAAATAAATGCATTATTTTTTTTTACTTTGCTTCCTATAACTTTCAGAAAGACAATTTTAGAGAAAAAATACAACCTTAAAAATGATTTTAGGATTTTTAAACACATATACCTTTTTACCTTTTAAATTCATTCTTCTTCTTTCCTGACAATTTAAATCAATGTTCAAGTACATTTATTTTTTTTATTGTAAAGAATAATAAATACATTTTAATTTAATTCTTCATTTTAGCTTCTGTTTTTTCGACAAAGAATATTTGTGAAACATTTCTTCAAACGTATTATTATTAAAATTCAAAAAAATTATTCTGGAAAATCTAGAAAATCTGTAGAATTAAATTTAAATCTTATTTCAAAGTCTTTTGAATTTCTTTTAAAATGTTTGTCCTGGAAAATCTAGAAGAAATAATGATTTGTCTTTGTTAGAAATATAGCTTGGTCCAATTTGTTATATATTCTAACAAAGTGCAGATTGGATTTTAACCTATTTAAAACATGTCATCAAAATTCTAAAATTAATCTTAATCAGGAAAAATTACTAGTGATGTTCCATAAATTATTTTTTGATTTTTTTCTAAAAGATTCAAATGAGCTAGTTTCTCTCTTCTTTTTTTCGGTTGAATTTTGAATTTTAAAGAGTCGAAATTGAAGATAAACTATGTTTCAAAATTTAATTGTCATTTTTTTTCGTGTTTTCTCCTCTTTTAAACCGTTCAATTAAGTGCAAATATCATAATTATTAATAATAACATAGAGTTAAAGGTAAATTAAGCAAATTGGCTATTTCTGCCAATTTATCTAAGTGTGTATCAAACTGGTAGCCCTTCACATTAATCAGTACCCAAGAAGTAGCTCTTGCTTTCAAAAAGGTTGGTGACCCCTGGTATATATGAATATAAACATTGTTCCACCATTTGCATAGGCAACTTATTTTGATTCATATATTTTGTACTAACAGATTAATGCTCTGAAATAGTAAGCAAATATTTATGTATTTATTTTTGATAACACCCCAAAAAAATGCTTAGAACTTCTGGTGGCATGATCAAACATGGAAGTTTATTAGTGCAATTGCATGCAGTGCATTTTACTGTCAAAATTGAAAGCACAAATACATTTAGCAAGGACGTGTAAAATAAAGTATTTCCAGCTTTGTGCAGGCTACATAGATAATAAGGCGGGCCACTTAATTGATGTAGATGGCCACATTTAATGACTTGGCAGGCCACATTTAAGGACGTAGTGGGTCATGTTAAACGACTTGGCAGGCCACTTTAAATGACTTGGCAGGCCAAATCAAATGATGTGACGGGCGACATTAAATGACGTGGCAGGCCACATTAAAAGATGTGGTGGGGCACTTAATTGACGTGGATGGCCACATTTAATGACTTGGCAGGCCACATTTAAGGACGTATTGGGTCACATTCAATGATATGGCAGGCCACATTAAATGTCGTGGCGGGCCACCTTAAATGATGTGGCAGGGCACTTAATTGATGTGGATGGCCACATTTAAGGACATAGTGGGTCATATTAAATGACTTGGCAGGCCCAATTAAATGATGTGGCGGGCCACCTTAAATTATGTGGGGGACACACATAATTAATGTAGATGGCCACATTTAATGACTTGGCAGGCCACATTTAAGGACGTAGTGGGTCATATTAAACGACTTGGCGGGCCACTTAACTGATGCAGATGGCCACATTTAATGACTTGGCAGGTCACATTTAAGGACGTAGTGGGTCATATTAAATGTCGTGGCAGGCCAAATCAAATGACTTGGCGGGCAACATTAAATGAAGTGGCAGGCCACCTTAAAAGATGTGGTGAGGCACTTAATTGATGTGGATGGCCACTTTTAGTGACTTGGCAGGTCACATTTAAGGACGTAGTGGGTCATATTAAATGTCGTGGCAGGCCAGTTTTAAATGACCCTGGCAGGCCAAATCAAATGATGTGGCGGGCGACATTAAATGATGTGGGGGGGACACTTAATTGATGTGGATGGCCACGTTTAATGATATGGCAGGCCACATTTAAGGACGTATTGGGTCACATTCAAGGACGTAGCAGGCCATGTTAAATGACATGGGGGGACACTTAATTGATGTAGATGGCCACGTTTAATGACATGGCAGGCCACATTTAAGGACGTATTGGGTCACATTCAATGACGTGGCAGGCCATGTTAAATGATGTGGCGGGCCACATTAAATGATGTGGGGGGGACACTTAATTGATGTAGATGGCCACATTTAAGGACATAGTGGGTCATATTAAATGACGTGGGGGGGACACTTAATTGATGTAGATGGCCACATTTAATGACTTGGCAGGTCACATTTAAGGACGTAGTGGATCATATTAAATGTCGTGGCAGGCCAATTCAAATGACTTGGCAGGCCAAATCAAATGATGTGGCGGGCGACATTAAATGAAGTGGCAGGCCACATTAAAAGATGTGATGGGGCACTTAATTGATGTGGATGGCCACTTTTAATATCTTGGCAGGCCACATTCAAGGACGTATTGGGTCACATTCAACGAAATGGCAGGCCACATTAATGATGTGGCGGGCGACCTTAAATGACGTGGCAGGGCACTTAATTGATGTGGATGGCCACATTTAATGACTTGGCAGGCCACATTTAAGGACGTAGTGGGTCATATTAAATGACTTGGCAGGCCCAATTAAATGATGTGGCGGGTCACCTTAAATGACGTGGGGGGGGGGGGGGGAACACTTAATTGATGTAGATGGCCACATTTAATGACTTGGCACGCCACATTTAAGGACGTAGTGGGTCATATTTAATGACTTGGCGGGCCACTTAATTGATGTAGATGGCCACGTTTAATGACTTGGCAGGTCACATTTAAGGACGTAGTGGGTCATATTAAATGGCTTGGCAGGCCACTTTCAATGACTTGGCAGGCCAAATCAAATGATGTGGCAGGCCACATTAAAAGATGTGGTGGGACACTTAATTGATGTGGATGGCCACATTCAATGCCGTGGCAGGCCACAATAAATGATGTAGCGGGCGACCTTAAATGATGTGACAGGGCACTTAATTGATGTGGATGGCCACATTTAATGACTTGGCAGGCTACATTTAAGGATGTAGTGGGTCATATTAAATGACTTGGCAAGCCCAATTAAATGACTTGGCAGGCCCAATTAAATGATGTGGCGGGTCACCTTAAATGACGTGGGGGGAGGCACTTAATTGATGTAGATGTAGATGTAGATGACTTGGCAGGCCACTTTAAGGACGTAGTGGGTCGTATTAAAATGACTTGGCGGGCTATCAAAAAATGAAGTGGTGGTCCACCTTAAAAAAATCTGGCGGGCTACAGTCAATGACTTGGCGGGCCATTTTAAATGATGTGGCAGGCCCATTTAAATGATGTGATGGGCCACCTTAAATGAAGTGGCGGGCCACATTTAATGATGTGGCAGGCCACATTAAATGACTTGGCGTGATGTGATTAAATGATGCGTTGAGCAACATTAAATGACTCGGCGGGCCACATTAGAGGAAGTGGCAAGCCACACTTAATGACTTGGCGGGCCACAATAAATTATGTGGTAGGTCACATTAAATCACTTGGCGGGCTATCAATAAATGACGTGGCGAGCCACAGTGAATTACTTGGCGGGCCACTTTAAATGATATGCCGGGTCACATTTAATGAAGTGGCAGCCCGTTTTAATGACGAATTGACGGGCCAGAGCTGGCCCCTTGGCCTTGTGTTTGACATCTTTGATGTAGACATTGATGCACCTTGTACATATTCTTACTCTGCTGGAGCACATTGAAGGAATGCAGCACACTAATGCAGCACAGATGCACACACACATACACACACACACACACACCCACACACACACACACACACACACACACACACACACACACACACACACACACACACACACACAATGCACACGCAATGACAAGTGATTATTTGAAGGCTTAAATGTTTCATTTTATGAGATTTTTCATTTTTTATTAAGTCTAAAAGGTACACCATGTAAACACTTTGATAGTACTTTTAGTAATATTTACTGTTTAGGGTGTAACAGTCTTTAGACACCTTATAATTTGATTACGATTCAATTCTAAATGGATTATTGCTACATCTTCATTGTATGTATATGTACTGTATATGTATATGTTAATGTACTGTGTATATATGTATATATATATATCCATCCATCCATCCATTTTCTACCGCTTGTCCCTATATATATATATACATATATATATATATATATTTATATATATATATATATATATATATATATATATATATATATATATATATATATATATATATATATATATATATATATATATATATATATACGTATGTGAGCTACATGCTAACATTACATTTTAACATCATACTAGCTTAGCAACACTAGCATAGCTATTTGAGCTAAATGCTAACATGTCATTTTAACATAATAATAGGTTAGCAACACTAGCATAGCTATGTGAGCTAAATGCTAACATGACATTTTAACATAATACTAGCTTAGCAACACTAGCATACCTATCTGAGCTAAATGCTAACATGACATTTTGACATAATACTAGGTTAGCAACACTAGCATAGCTATGTGAGTTACATGTTAACATGACATTTTAACATAATAGTAGGTTAGCAACACTCGCACAGCTATGTGAGCTACATGCTAACATGACATTTTAACATAATACTAGGTTAGCAACACTAGCACAGTTATGTGAGTTACATACTAACATGACATTTTAAAATACTAGGTTGGCAACACGAGCATAGCTATTTGAGCTGAATGCTAACATGACATTTTAACATCATGCTAGGTTAGCAGCACTAGCATAGCTATGCGAGTTACATGCTAATATGACATTTTAACATAATACTAGGTTAGCAACACTAGCATAGCTATGTGAGCAACATGCTAACATTATATTTTAACATCATACTAGCTTAGCAACACCAGCATAGCTATTTGAGCTAAATGCTAACATGACATTTTAACATAATACTAGGTTAGCAACACTAGCATAGTTATGTGAGTTGTATACTAACATGACCTTTTAACATAATACTAGGTTCGCAACACGAACATAGCTATTTGAGCTAAATGCTAACATGACATTTTAACATCATGCTAGGTTAGCAACACTAGCACAGCTATGTGAGCTACATGCTAACATGACATTTTAACATCATGCTAGGTTAGCAACACTAGCACAGCTATGTGAGTTACATGCTAACATGACATTATAACATAATACTAGGTTAGCAACACTAGCACAGCTATGTGAGCTACATGCTAACGCGACATTTTAACATATTAGGTTCGCAACATTAGCATAGCTATTTGAGCTAAATGCTAACCTGACATTTTAACATCATGCTAGGTTAGCAGCACTAGCATAGCTATGTGAGTTACATGCTAACATTATATTTTAACATAATACTAGGTTAGCAACACTAGCACAGCTATGTGAGCTACATGCTAACATGACATTTTAACATATTAAGTTAGCAACACTAGCACAGCTATGTGAGCTACATGCTAACATGACATTTTAACATAATACTAGGTTAGCAACACTAGCACAGCTATGTGAGTTACATGCTAACATGACCTTTTAACATAATACTAGGTTAGCAACACTAGCATACCTTTCTGAGCTAAATGCTAACATGACATTTTGACATAAGACTAGGTTAGCAACACTAGCATAGTTACTATGTGAGCTACATGCTAACATGCCATTTTAACATAATGCTAGTGTGTTGTTTTTCTTTCGAAGGTGAAGCAACATGATAGATTTGTATCACGTTTGATGTTTACAAACAAACATTACTGTGACAACATGTAGAAAGTATCTTATACCGGACCTTTTATCAAATTTATGGACAGAATTATTTGGCCTCTGACCTATTCTAAAATCTTGTGCGAAAGTCTTCCCAGAAAACAAGCAGGTGTTGGACAGTAGCTTCACAATGTCTTCACTTTTTCACTTCCTGTACTTGTCTTGTTACATTTCTTGAGGAGCAAAGACATAAATTAAGCAAAAACTACATTAAAAAAAAAAAGAAAAAGATGATTCTTCCTAAGGCGTGCGCGTGCTGCAGCTGGAATTTTTTACAGTTTCTCCAGCTGGGTCATCTCAACACATGTCATCCTGTCTTCAGCACTAGCTAAACCAGACCACACACACACACACACACACACACACACACGCACACACACACACGCACACACACGCACACACACGCACACATTCTTGTATTTGTTGCCTTCAAGAGACCTCCGAATAATGCCTACCTCTTTAGGACCAGCCTTTTTTAGATATATAAAGATGTGTATTTACAGCATTAATAATATATACATACTATGCAAACATAAAAAAGCTTGTTGTGAAAAATTAGTTGGAATTTCACAAGAAAAACCTAGAATTTTGGCAGTATTATAATAGAAGTCGTCATTTTACTCAACGCAAGTCAAAATTTTACAAGAAAAACTGAAAATTTGTGCAATATTATGATAAAAGTTGGAATTGTACTCAATAACAGTTGCACTTTTACAAGAAAAGCTTAAAATTTTGGCAATTCTATGAAAATGGTAATTTTACTTGACAAAAGTCACAATTTTATAAGAAAACTTAAATAAATTGGCAATATTATAATAATAATAACCTGAATTTTACTTGGCAAAATTATGACAAAAGTCATAATTGTACCTAAAAAAGGTCACTATTTTACAGGAACAACAAAAAAATTGGCAATATTGTGATAAAAGTCAGAATTTTACATAATGACAAATGTCACCATTTTGCATTAAAAAGTAATACATTAACATAAAAAGTAAACATTTTACGAGAAAATATTATAGAATATGAGAAATTGTTCCCAATCTTATAAGAAAAAAGTCGACACATTGTGAGAAAGACTGCTTTTAGTTATTTTATTTAAAAATGTTTGTTGGTAATTGGTTTTTAATCTTCATTATTTATTTCAAATGATCAGAGTATGTCTCTATATACATATTTATTTATTTATTTTTAATTAATTGTGGCCAAAGGGGGCACATTTCAATTCATTACACACACTTGTCATTACATATGTTGGCCAGAGGGGGAGCACTTCACATTTTTACTAGGGCTGCAACAACTAATCAATTAAATAGATTAAAATCGATTATAAAAATATTTGGCGATTAATTTAGTCATCGATTCGTTGGATCTATGCTATGCGCATGCACAGAGGCAAAAATTTTTTAATTTTTAATTTTTAAATAAACCTTTATTTATAAACTGCAACATTTACAAACAGCTGAGAAACAATAATCAAAATAAGTATGGTGCCAGTATGCTGTTTTTTTTAAAATAGAATACTGGAAAGGATAGAAATGTAGTTTGTCTCTTTTATCCGATGATTAATCGAAGTAATAATCGACAGATTAATCGATTATCAAATTAGTTGTTAGTTGCAGCCCTAATTTTTACACACACTTGTTATTACATATGTTGACCAGAGGGGGAGCACTTTTAAAAGCAACAAACAGTCAATTTGAAGAATCCCTCCTTTTTGGCACCACTCTCATTTTGATAGATTTCACCACCAGGTGTGCAAATGAGATCTCTTTTTTTTGTTTTTTGTAATGTGCTTAAGGCCCGATGACAAAGGAGTCACGGACCACAGATGGCCCCTGTGCCGCACTTTGGGCAACCCAGCTGTAGAAGCTAACTGTTAATGGCCACTATAGTTTTAGTACCGTAGTGTATTTGTTCATCCTATGGTCCTTCTTTAGCTGCCGTCTTGTTTTATGACATATTGCTGCCTTTGCACCTGTCAATGTTTACCTTTGTATGCACATTAAATCAACAAAACGTCCTGACTTTGGAGCAATGTTCACGGACTCCAGTATTTGTCTCTCTATTAGATGCAATGGTTTTTCCATATTGGGACCATGATTTCGGTCCTAACTTGTTCACCGGTCCTCATATGGAAGGTACTTTTCTTTGTTGATGTCTCAAGAAGGGTAGCGATACAAGAACACACACACACACACACACACACACACACACACACACACACACACACACACACACACACACACACACACACACACACACACACACACACACACACACACACACGAACACAGACATAATCGGGCCTTTTCTGGAAGCCCGGGCTCCTATGCACTTTTTATGTTGGCCTCACGTTCGGTTCCAGACTGAGACATCTTTGAACAATAGACCCCCCTCCCCCCCCCCACCCCCCAGCCTAAAGATCACATCCTGGCCAAGGACTTGAATATCACATCCTGGCCAAGAAGACCAACTTGAAGATCAGCGAGCATCAAAGTAAAACGTCGTCATTAAATATGTGGTAATCATGTTTGATCAAGTCTCGTCCTCATCGCACAGCTGGGCTTTTACACTGAAAGGGTCTTTGTGTGTCGCCCCCTTAAGGTCACAACTGATTAGCACGCAAAATCAATAGGGTTCTTCTTTGCACTGTTCAGATCAGACGCACCAACATATCGATACAAAAACAATCAATAGGGTCCTTGTTTTGACAGGTTTGGATAATGATTGAAGATTATACACAAAATAAGAATATTAGTCACAAGTCTTCCGTTCTTAATTGTTTGAAAAAAACAATGAAGTTGTGAACCAGTCGTTAAAACATAATGCACATATGAGTGAAGTTGCCTCTATTTTAATTCAAATATCAAATTACTATTTCACTTCACTATTTGTGATACATTTGTGCTGCAGATTGTTTTGTCGAAATATAGTTTTTATGTTTATTATCATTTTTATGTTGACTACTATACATTTTGTTAACATTTTATAGTCTTTGGTGTTAACGTTTTATAGTTCTTATATTAACATTTTATACTTTTTTACATTAACATTTTATAGTGTTTACCTTAACTATTACAGTTATTGTGTTATTAACTATTATAGTTATTATGTTATTAACAATTAAAGATTTTATGTTAACATTTTGTAGTTTTTATGCTATTAATATTTTATAGTTTTACCGTTCTTAACTGTTATAGTTATGTTAACTATTCAAGTTTTTATGTTAACGTTTTATATTTTGTAACGTTAACATTTTAAATGTTATATTAATATATATTTTAAAGTTTATAACGTTTTTCATGTTTCATAGATTTTATGTTATAGTTTTTGGTATTAACGTTTCATAGTTATTATATTAACATTTTATAGTTTTTTATATTAACATTTTATAGTTATTATGTTAACATTTTATAGTTTTTCGTGTTATTAGCGTTTTATAGTTTTTACCTTAACTATTATAGTTATGTTATTAATAATTAAAGATTTTATCAACATTTTGTAGTTTTTATGCTATTAACATTTTATAGTTTTTAAGTTGATAACATAATTATAACAGTTAATAACAATTAAAGTTTGTATGTTAATGTTTTAGTTTTTATGTTATTAAATTTTTTACACTTTATAACGTTTTTAATGTTTCATAGTTTTTATGCTAGTAACGTTTTAAAGTTAACTATTATAGTGTTAGAGTTTTTATGTTAACTATTATAATTTTTATGTTAACTACTATAATTTTTATGTTAACATTTTATAGTTTTTGTGTTATTAACGTTTTATAGTTTTTACGTTAACTATTATAGTTATGTTATTAACAATTAAAGATTTTATGTTATCAACATTTTGTAATTTTTATGCTATTAACATTTTATAGTTTTTACGTTACTGTTATAGTTATACTATACTATTAAAGTTTTTATATTAACGTTTTAGTTTTTATGTTACATTTTTTACAGATTAAAACGTATTTAATGTTTCATAGTTTTAGTTTTTATATTATTAACTATAATAATTTGTATGTTATTACCTATTATAGTTTTTACATTCTTAACTATTATAGCTTTTATGTTATTAACGTGTTATTATTCATTACTAGTCTCATAGTATGAAAACTAGACGAAAAAAATGTTGCAGCACAAAAGTAGCACAAACAAATGTGACAACTTTGGGAGATTTTGACATGGTTGGGTTGATGTTTATAAATAATAATGTGCTAATAATAAATAAATCATAATTAATGTTTGTTGTTTTTTCACGTTGTGTTTTACTTTTGTAGCTGTATGTAGAAATGACACCGCTGAAGTGGCAGCTTGTTGCATCAGCTTTGTGCTCTTTTAATGTCTTTTGTGTCCTTTGTGTTCAACATAATTCTCTTTTGTTTTCATGTGTTTTTACTTTATTATTGTGGACTTCTTGTATCTGCACTGCAACCACATCGTTTCCCCTTGTGGGATTAGTTAAATCCATCCGATCCTAATTACACTATAAACTCAAAACTAAAAAACTCAAAACCAGTGACGTTGGCACATTGTGTAAATGGTAAATAAAAACAGAATGCAATGATTTGCAAATCCTTTTCAACTTATATTCAATTGAATAGACTGCAAAGACAAGTTACTTAACTTTATTTTTTGCAAATATTAGCTCATTTGGAATTTGATGCCTGCAACATGTTTCAAAAAAGCTGGCACAAGTGGCAAAAAAAAGACTGAGAAAGTTGAAGAATGCTCATCGAACACTTATTTGGAACATCCCACAGGTGAACAGGCTGATTGGGAACAGGTGGGTGCCATGATTGGGTAAAAAATACTGAGTCATTCACAAACAAGGATGGGGCGAGGTTCACCACTTTGTGAACAAATGCGTGAGCAAATTATTTAAGAACAACATTTCTCAACCAGCTATTGCAAAGAATTTAGGGATTTCACCATCTACGGTCCGTAATATCATCAAAAGGTTCAGAGAATCTGGAGAAGTCACTGCACGTAAGCGATGATATTAAGGACCTTCGATCCCTCATCAAAAACCGACATCACTGTGTAAAGGATATCACCACATGGGCTCAGGAACACTTCAGAAAACCACTGTCAGTAACTACAGTTTGTCGCTATATCTGTAAGTGCAAGTTAAAACTCTACTATGCAAAGCGCAAGCCATTTATCAACAACACCCAGAAACGCCGCCGGCTTCGCTGGGCTTGAGCTCATCTAAGATGGACTGATGCAAAGTGGAAAAGTGTTTTGTGGTCTGACGAGTCCACATTTCAAATTGTCTTTGGAAACTGTGGACGTCGTGTCCTCTGGAACAAAGAGGAAAAGAACCATCCGGACTATTATAGGCACAAAGTTCAAAAGCCAGCATCTGTGATGGTATGGGGGTGTATTAGTGCCCAAGGCATGGGTAACTTACACATCTGTGAAGGCACCATTAATGCTGAAAGATACATACAGGTTTTGGTGCAACATATGTTGCCATCCAAGCAACGTTATCACGGACGCCCCTGCTTATTTCAGCAAGACAATGCCAAGCCACGTGTTACAACAGCGTGGCTTTGTAGTAAAAGAGTGCGGGTACTAGACTGGCCTGCCTGTAGTCCAGACCTGTCTCCCATTGAAAATGTGTGGCGCATTATGAAGCCTAAAATACCACAACGGAGACCCCGGACTGTTGAACAACTTAAGCAAGAATGGGAAAGAATTCCACCTGAAAAGCTTCAAAAATGGTTCTCCTCAGTTCCTGAGACTCTATAATCCCTGACCTCCATCATGTTTGTGCGCCAGACGCCATTATGTTCCAACCCTCCTTACGGGCTGTCACCTCGTCTCCAGCCCGTCTGTCTCTCCTCTCTGCCAGGATCCCCGGGGTCCCGCCCAGGGAGCCATGAAGGGCTGGTTTGTGTTTGCTTAGTGGTGCACAGCTTCATTTCCAAGGTCTGCAGGGATTAGGAACCCCTCGCGGGAGGTTGAGGAGAAATAGGTGTGTGTGTGTGTGTGTTTTTGTGTGTGTGTGTGTGTGTGTGTGTGTGTGTGTGTGTGTGTGTGTGTGTGTGTGTGTGTGTGTGTGTGTGTGTGTGTGTGTGTGTGTGTGTGTGTGTGTGTGTGTGTGTGTGTGTGTGTGTGAGAGTACATGTGTTACTGGGAGTGTTTGTGTGTCAGGCCAGGCAAGGTAAAACCATGCTGGGGTCTCTTTTAAAAAAAACATATGACTTCAATTTGCCCCCCAACATGTTTTTTTTACCTCCGCAGACGCCAAAACTTCTAAGGCCAAATGTCCAAAGTACGACCCGCAGCACATTCGTTAGCATTATAATGATAGCATGCTGGCTTTTTTTTTGCTAATTTTGCAGGTATACACCTCAGTGTCATATAATTTACTTTGCAAATGATACTTGTTACCATGCTAACGTTAGTACTAATTTTCAGTGAATGTATAGGATAGGCAAATATAAGCTTTGGCTTCAGCCTATTCCTTTTTCGGTCATTCTTTTTCTTTTCTTTTCTTTTTGTGTGTAAATGTGTTTGATTGTTATATATGTCTATTCTGTAATGTTAAACTGGTCACACAAAGTGGTTGATGGTTGATTATATAACCGAAATTCATTCATTCATGCTAGATTTTATTTTATTTTTTTTAGCAAATTTTGTAAGTATACTCCTCAGTCATATTTTGCAACCTGATGCACGCTAACGCTTGCATGTTCACATTTTAAACCATTTTTTTTAGGTACACACCTCATACTAATACATTTTGCTACTTTCAGGCATGTTACAGTTCGCATTTTAATGTTAGCATGCTAGCGTTTTTAGCTAATTTTGCAGGTATACACCTCAGTGTCTTATATTTTGCAAACTGTAAGCATGCTATTGTTAACATGTCAGCTTGCTATCGTTATAATGTTAGCCTATTGTTTTATCTAATTTTGCAGGTACCGTACTTTTCGGAGCATAAGTCGCTCCGGAGTAGGGATGTCCGATAATGGCTTTTTGCCGATATCCGATATTTCGATATTGTCCAACTCTTTAATTACAGATACCGATATCAACCGATATATACAGTCGTGGAATTAACAGATTATTATGCCTAATTTGGACAACCAGGTATGGTGAAGATAAGGTACTTTTAAAAAAAATGTATACAATAAAATAAGATAAATAAATTAAAAACATTTTCTTGAACAAAAAAAAGTAAAACAATATAAAAACAGTTACATAGAAACTAGTAATTGATGAAAATTAGTCAAATTAACTGTTAAAGGTTAGTACTATTAGTGGACCAGCAGCATGCACAATCATGTGTGCTTACGGACTGTATCCCTTGCAGACTGTATTAATATATATTGATATATAATGTAGGAACCAGAATATTAATAACAGAAAGAAACAACCCTTTTGTGTGAATGAGTGTAAATGGGGGAGGGAGGTTTTTTGGGTTGGTACACTAATTGTAAGTGTATCTTGTGTTTTTTATGTTTATTTAAAAAAAATTTAAAAAATAAATAAATAAACCGATACCGATAATTAAAAAAACTATACCGATAATTTCTAAGATGGACTGATGCAAAGTGTAAAAGTGTTCTGTGGTCTGACGAGTCCACATTTCAAATTGTTTTTGGAAACTGTGGACGTCGTGTCCTCCGGAACAAAGAGGAAAAGAACCATTCGGACTGTTATAGGCACAAAGTTGAAAAGCCAGCATCTGTGATGGTATGGGGGTGTATTAGTGCCCAAGGCATGGGTAACTTACACATCTGTGAAGGCACCATTAATGCTGAAAGGTACATACAGTTTTTGGAGCAACATATGTTGCCATCCAAGCAACGTTACCATGGACGCCCCTGCTTATTTCAGCAAGACAAACCATGTTTACAAGTATCATTCGTCAAGTGTCAAAATATTTGACACTAAGGTGTATACCTGCAAAATTAGCACAAAAAAAAGCTAGCATGCTAATATTAGAATGCTAACAATCAAAACGTAAACAGAGGGGGGGTGGGTCACCCACATCTGCGGTCCTCTCCAAGGTTTCTCAGTCATTCACATAGACTGGGTTGTGAGTTTTTCCTTGCCCTTATGTGGGCTCTGAACCGAGGATGTCGTTGTGGCTTGTGCAGCCCTTTGAGACACTTGTGATTTAGGACTATATAAATAAACATTGATTGATTGATGATTGAATTTAGCTACAGGCCGCACTTTGGACACCGATGATATTAAAAGTTGGACTTGGGGGAAAAACCGGGTTACTTCCGAACTCCAGCTGACAGATGTCCCGTTTCAGCATCGCAGTCGGGATTATGCGCTCGGACCCGAGGAGTGTTGTGCTAAACAAGATAAGGTTACTATGGAGGGAATGTGCTAAGATAAGATATTGTCGGGATTAAACATTTATAGTCTTGGCTAAAAGCGGGAGTAAATCTTCCTGCTTTGTAGCGGGTTGGAATCCAGGTCTGGAATGTTCCTTGGATTGCTGTGCAGGACTTCTCCCATCATTATTATTCTCATTTTGTAGATGGGGTTGCATGGTCTGGGTTCTGGAGAATCTGGGACTGAGCCAGCGAATTTAAGCGGAGTTAATGAGGTGAGGAGACAGAAAGATGAATGGATGAAGTTCCAGGTTTAGTTGGCATGAGTCACAACCTTCTCCTCACGTCTAAATGAACATGGACAGAAAGCTTCTTTGTACCGCGGTCCAAAAACAAGAATCTGGCATTAATCCTTGACAACAAGGAGCTGATATAAATCTCCTGGACATGGCCGCCCCCCCTGCTGAGAGCGCCCACACTGGCGGCCATTTTTGGCGGGATTAGGGGGCAAACAAAGTGGTGAAGGTTCCTGTCAGCTTCCTGTCAACACGTTCTGGCAACACCACGTAACCCTGAGGAGATTATTTGCGTTCTTCTCCGCCCCTTTTGGGTAACTTTGCTTCATCTTTACAAAACCGTAATAGTGCCAACATGTTTGCTTTGGTATGTACAAACCCCAAAACCAGTGAAGTTGGCAGGTTGTGTAAATGTTAAAAACAGAATACAATGATTAACAAATCCTTTTCAACTTATATTCAATTGAATAGACTGCAAAGACAAGATATTTAACGTTTGAGCTGGTAAACTTTGTTATTTTTGGCAAATATTAGCTCATTTGGAATTTGATGCCCGCAGCATGTTTCAAAAAAGCTGGCACAAGTGGCAAAAAAGACTGAGAAAGTTGAGGAATGCTCATCAAACACTTGTTAAGAGGCTAATTGGGAACAGGTGGGTGCCATGAAATGCTCAGTCATTCACAAACAAGGATGGGGCGAGGGTCACCACTTTGTGAACAAATGCGTGAGCAAATTGTCCAACAGTTTAAGAACAACATTTCTCAACGAGCTACTGCAAGGAATTTAGGGATGTCACCATCTAAGGTCTGTAATATCATCAAAAGGTTCATAGACATACTTGCCAACCCTCCCGATTTTCTCGGGAGACTCCCGAATTTCAGTGCTCCTCCCGAAAATCTCCCAGGGCAACCATTCTCCCGAATTTCTCCCGATTTCCACCCGGACAACAATATTGGGGGCGTGCCTTAAAGACACTGTCTTTAGCATCCTCTACAACTTGTCGTCACGTTCGCTTTTCCTACATTCAAACAGCAGTATATGTAATTTTTACACACACATGAGTGACTGCAAGGCATACTTGGTCAACAGCCATACAGGTCACACTGAGGGTGACCGTATAAACAACTTTAACACTGTTACAAATATGCGCCACACTGTGAACCCACACCAAACCAAAATGACAAACACATTTCGGGAGAACCTCCGCACCGTAACACAACATAAACACAACAGAACAAATACCCAGAATCCCTTGCAGCACTAACTCTTCCGGGACGCTACAATATACACCCCCCCCCCCCATCCCAACCCCCCAGCCCCCCATCTCCCGAATTCGGAGGTCTCAAGGTTGGCAAGTATGTTCATAGAATCTGGAGAAATCACTGCACATAAGCGATGATATTACGGATCTTCGCTCCCTCATGTGGTACTGCATCAAAAAGCGACATCAGTGTGTAAAGGATATCACCACATGGGCTCAGGAACACTTCAGAAAACCACTGTCAGTGACTACAGTTTGTCGCTACATCTGTAAGTGCAAGTTAAAAGTCTACTCTCCAAAGAGAAAGCCATTTATCAACAACACCCAGAAACGCCGCCGGCTTCGCTGGGCCCGAGCTCATCTAAGATGGACTGATGCAAAGTGGAAAAGTGTTCTGTGGTCTGACGAGTCCACGTTTCAAATTGTTTTTGGAAACTGTGGACGTCGTGTCCTCCGGGCAACGTCTTTTTCATTGACCTGTTCAAGGCTCCAATAACTTCACATCAAATAATCCACTTTAAAAATCCTTTTGGAGAAAATATTGCATATTTTGTGTTTTTGACATAAAAAACAATATTTGTAAAAAAACTAACAAAAAAAAACAGCGTAAAACAAACAAATAAAATTAAAAAACTTTGTATTGATATATGCATATGCATCCAGAAATCATTTACAGTGCTTTACTTTTTCCCTATTTCGTTATGTTACAGTCTTATAAATTCATTGTGTTCTCAAAATTCTACACACAATAGCCCATAATGACAATATCATTTTTTTATTTTTTTTTACAAAATTATAAAAACTAAAAAAATCACAAGTATTCACAGCATTTACTTAATACTTTGTTGATGTATCTTTGGCAACAATTACAGCCTCAAATATTTTTTAATAAGACGCCACAAGCTTGGCACACCTATCATTGGGCAGTTTCGCCCATTCCTCGTTGCAGCACCTCTCAAGCTCCATCTGGCTGGATGAGAAACGTTGGTTTTCATCCAGTATGTCTCGATACATTGCTGCATTCATCTTTCCATCTATCCTGACTAGTCTCCCAGTTCCTGCGGGTGAAAAACAACCCCACAGCATGATGCTGCCACTACCATGCTTCACTGTAGGGATGGTATTGGCCTGTTTCCTCCAAACATGACGCCTGGCATTCACGCCAAAGAGTTCTATCTTTGTCTTATCAGACCAGATAATTTTTACTAAGAAATGGATTCCATCTGGCCACCCTACCATATAGGCCTGATTTGTGGTTTGCTGCAGAGGTTCTCCAGAACGTTTCGCATTGTCATTGTGGGGTATTGTGTGTAGAATTTTGACGACAACATTAATTTATTCCATTTTAGAAGACTGTAACATAACAAAATGTGGAAACAGGCAAGTGCTGTGAATACTTTCCTGATGCACTGTAGACCTGAAGCCGCATGTGTGCGGCCCTCAGTGGAACACCTTTGGACACCCCTGAACTAGTCCATTGCGTGGGAAGTTGGGGGTAAGATTTTGAAAGTCATCATGATTGTTTAAGCATTTTATTCATTTTTAAGTTCGCAAATTAAGACAAAAACAATAAAGAATTGCTTTCAATAGAAGAAAACGTAATCATTCATTTCCTTTAGACCAGAGCTTGGCAAATATTTTGACTCGGGGGCCATATTGAGAGAAAAAAATGTGTCTGGGGGGCCAATGTATAAATTATATGTAAACATTTAGCTGTAAAAATCTGCTGTAAAGTATGTGTGTTTGGGTCACTTTTTTTCAGGAACACTAATACCAAAAGTCACAATGTCCGATAGAGTCCTAAAAAAGTTATGACAGACCACCTCAAAGAAACAGAATTGAATTTTACAGTTTTTTTACTGAATGGGACACCCAAAATGTACATTAAAATAAAGAAAGTGGGATTTACAATATTAACTATGAAAAATAAAACACTGAATATTAACAATAGTAACAATTAGCTGACCCGTCTCCGCTCGGGATGGTCTCCTGCTGGCCCCACCATGGACTGGACTCTCACTATTATGTTAGATCCACTATAGACTGGACTTTCACAATATTATGCTAGACCCACTCGACGTCAATTGCATCCGGTCTCCCCTAGAGGGGGGTGGAGGGGGGGGGGAGACCCACATCTGCGCTCCTCTCCAAGGTTTCTCATAGTCATTCATATTGACATCCCACTGGGTTGTGAGTTTTTCCTTGCCCTTATGTGGGCTCCGAACCGAGGATGTCGTTGTGGCTTGTGCAGCCCTTTGAGACACTTGTGATTTATGGCTATATAAATAAACATTGATTGATTGATTGACATTGAACAACCTATGAACGTTGCTCCTCTTTTACTTCTCAGACCAAGCAAAACACAACAAAAATGTAAAAAAAACCAGCAAAATATGAATGCAAAGTGTAAAACACCTACAATTATCACGTAAAAATCTGCTTCCGCATATGTTTCTGAGAAACGCGTTTGGGGCTGGCTGCACCGAAAACAAACCCCGCCCACTCTACTTTGTTCCTCGTCTGAGCTGCTGTGACGTAGATTACCGTCCACACGACACCTCCGCTCCAAACAGGCTAACCTCCTCCAACCTCCAAGGACAAAGCTACGAACTATGGGAGACTGGGCTTTCTGCTCCGCTGCTCCCAGTCTGTGGAACGCTCTCCCTGACCACCTGAGGGCACCTCAGACTGTGGATGCTTTTAAAAAAGGCTTAAAAACCCATCTTTTTAAAAAAAGCCTTTTTATAGATTTTCATAGATATGCATGCTGGTTTTAGCTATTGGGCTGTTTCTAGTTTTATATTTTATTTATTTTTATTATCTTTTATTATTATTATTATTATTATTAGAATTATTTTTTTTACACTGTGGCACTTTGTGGTTGTTTGCTCAACGTAAAGTACTTTTTACAAATAAAATCTATTATTATTATTATTATTATTATTATAATAACTCATAACACCCAAAAGCGCAGATTTCGACTATTGAAATACTTTCTATAGTTCAAGACTTACGGTCATTTAAAACCAGCACTGAAGGATTTACACAACTCCCGTTGCCTCAACAGAGCAAAAAACATCACCAAGGACAGAACACACCCTGGCTTCCACCTGTTCGACCTGCTACCATCGGGCAGGCGCTACAGGTGCATCAGAGCCAGAACAAACAGGCTCTGAGACAGCTTCTTTCCCAGAGCTGTCACCATCTTGAACTCTAACATATAATAAATAATTCACCCCTCTACAATATCCTACCCTAATACCCTACTGTGCAATATTACCCTTCGAGTGCAATACATCCGACACTGATTGTTATCACTCCGGTACTCTTGTCGTGTTCTGTATATTGTACAGTATTTTGTATAATGTTTTGTATATTGTACAGGATTACTTATTATTTTTTATTGGATAGTAGTCTATTTATTTAAATTCTTAGTTTTATCTTTATTACTTCTTGTGTAATTTATTTATGTCCCATATTTGTTCCCACTACCGCACCTTAAATTGGAGTCCTTAATCTTGTTATATGCAAATATAATGACAATAAAGTCCATTCTATTGTATTCTATTCTATTCTATTCTGTAATAGTGGCAACAGTTTTGATGTTAAAGGTCTAAAAAAAAAGTACAACGTCCGGCGGACCGGATTGTAAATCTTAGCATGTGGCCCCCGGGCCGTATTTTGCCCAGGTCTGCTTTAGACGTTTTGGGGTGTCATGTCAGTGTTTCCCACACATTCATTTATTTGTGGCGGCCCGCCACGAAAGAATTACGTCCGCCACAAATAAAAAATAAAACATTTTATTTTATTTTATTTATTTTTTTGTCCTCTCCAGCTTCTCAGGCAAATCATATAGTTGATGTAGATGCCCATATCGGCTGCTCAGATTTACTTTACATAAGAGAAGTGTAGGATACTTCTCTTGTTGCCTTATTTGTATTTGACTTTATTAAATGTATTTATATTAGAAACACAACATGTGTATATAACAAAGGGTGCAAAGTCTGCAGGCAGTAGGAAACACATGGTTAAGTGTAGGGAGTAAAACTGATGGCAGTCTAAAGTTCAAGATTTTTGGAGCTCTTTGTTCAGTGGGTCAGATGTTTGATGAAGCTCTGTGTCTATCTACCACCACTACTGTTTTCTGTTTATTTGTTACCGACTGTGGCAGGACACCTCTGCCTCTGTTTCACTTTATGTTGCTGGTAAATAATATGGTTGTAGTAGTAGGCTAAAGTTAAATTATTTAGTATGCACTAATTAAAGGGGCAGAGCTTTAAGAGACATTTTAGCTTTTATATTTTATAAGATATATTTTTTGTAAGAACCACAATTAATAAATATATTTCAGTGAATAACTTATTGTTCAAATCTGTATATAAATATGTACATAAAGTGTTGTAATTATATTGTAAAATGGATGGATGGATGTTTAAAACAAAACTGTTATTATTAATTAGTAAGTATACATTTTTTGAGCCTTTTTAGAGAAAATCATATCATTGTAGTAAATTATGCAAATTACTCGATGATGTCATGGTGACCACACCCAAAGCCACGCCCATAGCCACGCCCCCACCGCCACAGGTATCTTGGCAGTTTATGGGAAACACTGCATGTGTTTGCCTAACGTTAAAGCTCCAACTGGACTTTTTGTGTTTTTCACAAAGCCTGGATTGAAAGCTTAGTAGCATTCATAAAACAAGCATCCTTTTTTTCCTTCTTCTTCTTTTTAAAAGCTACACACTTCCAAGCAAGGGAAGGTCAGAAATTCCTGCTAGGGACTTCATCTGTCAGCTCCTTTTTAAGTTCGGCTGAGAGAGTTTTGTCCTCGGCTGCCAGTTCTCGGGCCTGCGAGCCTGGAAAAGCTCGCCGCCGCCGCGTGCCTGCAGACCACTCTGCTTCTGCATCCCCAGACCACAAGTGTCATTGCAGGGGCGGCCACGCATCACGTTGCCACATTTAAGGGCATCTGCTAACGCTGACCGACAGGCTACAACAAGCACTTGCAGCTCTTTGCAGCTTCAAGTTGAACATCTTACATTACACTTAACTTACAGTTAGGCTGGGGGGGGAAAAAAAAAAAACTTTCCGAGGGCAGAACTCGGCACTAAGAGCTTCAATTACTGATGAGAAATGGGGGAAAACCCTTTAGACTGCGTGGAACTTTCCCTTAAAAATGCTTTTTACTGGAAAAAAGGTGATTATGCGACAATATTAATTCAATACCTCAAACCCAATAAAGGACAAACCATTTATTCTCAAGGTTTATACATTTGAGTTATTCATCATTTGAACTTTTAAAGCAGCCTTGCAGAGGTACAAAATGTGCTCATTACATTTTATGCTCCCCCTGCATCTGTTCATGCGCATGAATCCAAGGAATGCACAAATGTAATTGTGCATTTAAGGATTATTTCCTGTGAGTACAATGGTTACACTAAATAACGCAACATTTTTGTATTTTTCATGTTTCATCCTACAAACGGTGACTTATTAGTTAATTGCGGCATTAACTCTCAGTCAGAGCAGCTGATGGACGATGTATTGAGAAAATAAAAGCAACATCAAATAGTTTTCTCCTTCGCTGTATACTTTTAGTGTGGGGACAATATAATGTCTCCAATATTTTCCACACCTGTCTCCATCTAAAAACAGAAGTACACTTTTAAACGCATGCCGAGAAAAGAGGGAAAATGGCGTTAAACCAAGTGCTTGGCTCTGTTTACTCCGAGGGAAAATCTCCGGAGCAAAGTCCGTGTATTTTGTCCACCATGGCCTGGCTTCGTTTTCAGGAAGTAAGCAGTGTTGCCTAAAATGCAATAATAAATAACGATTTCTTGGTGGCGACTTGTCCAGGGTGTACCCCGCCTTCCGCCCGAATGCAGCTGAGATAGGCTCCAGCACCCCCCGCGACCCCGAAAGGGACAAGCGGTAGAAAATGGATGGATGGATGGATTTCTTGGTAATTAAAAAAATTAGACGGTATTAGACTTAGACTCAGACTTAGACTTCCTTTTTATTGTCATTCAAATTTGAACTTTACAGCACAGATAACGAAATTTTGTTACATACGCTCATGGTAGTGCAGGATAAAAAAAAGCAATAAGGTGCATATATAAATAAATAAATATATATAAATATATATATAAAATAAATAAATATATATAAATATATATAAATAAATAAATAGATTACTGCTCAGATAAATATATTGCATTTTTTCACATGCGTCCACGTTTATGGATGTATGTTATATTGTCTTTTTTTTTATTCCAGCGAGTTAATCCATTTTGGGGGGAGTTGAGGGGATAATTTAATTATGATGCGTTCAAGAGTCTTACGGCCTGAGGGAAGAAGCTGTTACAGAACCTGGAGGTTCTGCTTCGGAGGCTGCGGAACCTCTTTCTAGAGTCCAGCAGTGAAAACAGTCCTTGGTGGGGGTGGGAGGAGTCTTTGCAGATTTTCTGAGCCCTGGTCAGGCAGCGGCTTTTTGCGATCTCCTGGATAAGAGGACTATTACTAACCGTCTGGAATTTTATCGCAGTTTATCATTATACCGTTTACCGTTACATCCCTAAATTGTAGATGAGACTAAAATTTCTAGAAGGAAATCAACTGCAAACAAGCGTATCCTTTTTCTCATTAGTGTCACGATCACAGCCGCACGGCACTCGTTATGTCAATCAAATACGGTACTTACCGATGCACAAATAAATCCAACGTTGTCTTATATGATCACTTTTATATTTGCTTCTAAACCTTTCAAAATACGCACGGATTCAAGTAAATAAAAAGTAGCCTAATGGGGCCGTAGACCGTCGCCTGAAACCCGGATGTGCCTCTAGGTCACGTCATTGCAACCAACCTATTCTGACGATTGTATAAGACTCATTTAGACTATCAATAGACATTACTGTGTTTGTGTAATGTTCAGTGGTGTTTTAAGAACATTGTTGGTGCTGTGTTGTTAAGAAGCTACCAGCTTACATCTCGCTGTTAAAGATTGCATTCGATTGTGGCTAGTTTACACATGCTATTGTGAAACTGCAACATATTGACAGCTTGTTTGTGAGTGTATGTTTTCTGGCCTTTATATTATTTCTGTAGTGCATATATACTTTATATATCTACATGCATAAGATACAGATCTTTGTTTAATTATATAACATAAATATTAATAAGTATTTTACATGTGTATTACAGATACTAACCCAAATTAAAATACAGCTGTGTATACTCCAATATGCACCATTAAAGCTGACGAGTCCAACTGATGATCGTATGTTCTATGATCGGAACTCCAACGTGGTCAATACACTCATAAACTAGTCTCAGAGTTTAAAGGTGAACTGCGCTTTTTTGGAATTTTGGAAATCTGTTCACAATCATAATGAAAGACATGATGACAGATGGGTTTTTTAAAATGCATTCTAAATATTAAATAAACGTAAATAAAAGTCTGCTTAGAGCAAAGCTCCACTATTCCGCCCATAAAAAAACGATAGAATACCATTCAAAAAGTTCCAACAATACTCTATTTACATTTCATAACTTGAATATTTACCAAGTATAATGATATTGTTATTATAAGAACTAGCACAGACAAACCATTATGTGTCTCCCTACGTTTACATAATCGAGTGGTCTGCTGTTTCCTCGCTTCCCTGCTCCCCATAAGTTTATTCTAGATCATAAATCATGCATCTCACCTGCACATGAGACGTCTGAGTAGGTAATCCGACAAGTTGGGACTCTTTGACAGCCAATGTAGGACCTGTAACTGGCGAGTAGGACACGAAAAGCGCTTGCTTCCCCCCGCACCCACCCCGTTTTTTTGCGAGATTTATGAGGCATTTTTAATCCCATTGGGAATATATGAACATTCCAACAGTCGGCATCCTAATGACAGCAGAACTTGTACAGTAAGTGACTTTATTATATTGTTATTATAAGAGCTAACACAGACAAACTATTCCGTGTCTCCCTACGTTTACATCATCGAGTAGTCTGCTGTTTCCTCGCTTCCCTGCTCCCTATAAATTTATTCTAGATCATAAATCATGCATCTCACCTGCACATGAGACGTCTGAGTAGGTAATCCGACAAGTTGGGACACTTCAACAGCCAATGTAGGACCTGTAACTGGCGAGTAGGACACGAAAAGCGCTTGCTTCCCCCCGGCCCCACCCCGTTTCTTTGCGAGATTTATGAGCCATTTTTCATCTAAATGGGAATATATGAACATTCCAACAGTCTGCATCCTAATGACAGCAGAACTTGTACAGTAAGTGACGTTCTAATATGTTTGTTGGCTCTCATAAAGTCTGCAGTGAGTAATAATATAAAGTAATATGAAATAAAAAGCCTGCTCAGTGGCCTTGTGGTTAGAGTGTCCGCCCTAAGATCGGTAGGTTGTGAGTTCAAACCCCGGCCGAGTCATACCAAAGACTATAAATATTACCTCTCTGCTTGGCACTCAGCATCAAGGGTTGTAATTGGGGGTTAAATCACCAAAATGATTCCCGGGCGCGGCTACCGCTGCTGCTCACTGCTCCCTTCACCTCCCAGACGGTGGAACAAGGGGATGGGTCAAATGGGTAATTTCAACACACCTAGTGTGTGTGTGACTATCAGTGGTACTTTAACTTAAATCAGTGATGAAGGAAAAAAAAAGCAAACGATGCATTTTTGAAATTAATGCACTGCGTATGCTTAAAATGATCAAAATACGTAAACATTAAATGTTATTATAAATGTGCCTGTTACTACATAACATATATACTTACATCATGTATATAAAACCCTAATGGAGGCGTTTGGATGTTTTTTAAGGGGCTCTATAGGCACAATTGAACGGCTCCCATGGGCTCCATTGTAAAAGTGGACTTTTGATCGCATTTATGTAATATTTAGAATGCATTAAAAAAAAATCAATCCGTCATGTCTTTCATAACAATTGTGAACGATAGGCAAAGTTCCAAAAAAGTGCAGTTCCCCTTTGTTACTCAACAGTTGGGTTAATTGACTTATCGAATATCGACCCAGGGTCTGTTAATTAGTCGCATTATTTAACCACAAAGCACCTTTTCCTTTTAGTTTATTCTGATTTATCAGCTTAGCTTGTTCTGATGCAACACTTCATTTACTTTTGTAGCTAAAGTTAATGCTCCAAGTGTCATTTCTTCCATCAATGCGGTGATGGACAGATGGTTCTTCAGTTCTTTGTGTGGGTTCCCCGCCTCCAGCTTTTCTTTAAAACTACATTTTGTGCCCTAAAACTTGACAAAGACACTTCTCACTATCCACAGTGTCTTCATTGTCTCGTTTGAAGTCTCCATACTTGCACATGTGCGTACATTTTCCTGCACACACACGTCCCATTTCTTCCGAAATGCTCCAAAACCTGCAAGCTTTCCAGGGCCGGACAACTTCAAAAAGCTCCTCCGCAACAGACTTCATTGTGCCTGGAATATCCTGGCAGCTCGGACCATCCCAGAACAATCCTCATACTATCTCTCAAGACCGTTGCGGTCCACATCGGGATGCATGCTCTCATTTTTAATACGGCGTCCCAGGACATGCTATTTCTGGAGCGAGAGTTGCCTGTTTCTATGGATTCTGTTTATCATAAACAGAGTGAAAGAGACAAGTGTCATTCTTATTTACAGCCCCAGATGGCAAGTTGTGGTCTGTTTCAAGCGATCATCATCCAAAGAGGCGGATTTCAAAAGACTAGGCTCAAGTTTTAATGGACTTTCGAATGGAGATCAAAGTTGTGCAGTGAGGAATTATGAACAAAAGAATGCTAGATTTGAAAAATACACAAGTATGCAATTTCTGTCTTGAGTCCTCAGATCCAACATATTTTAGACCTGTGTGGTCTGAGGACGATTCAATTTGAAGTGTCTGCTTTATTCAGTTCTGTTTGCTGTGTTGTTTGTGGCGAGTTCTGCTCCAAGTTATTTATAGTTTTCATGTTTTGGACATTTCTTTATGTTTTGGACTTTTGGATCCTGAGTTTCCCCAATGTTTTTGTCACGGCGCACACGCGCAATCCCTCATGCCTTCTGCTGCATGCTCGGCTGGCACCTCCGCCGGAAGCGCGCCAGGACACGCCCCTGCTCGCTCTGGCTGTAACGCTGCAGGCAATCTGTACTCCGCGCACCTGGGACTAATGAAGACAGACAGCATAAAGACCAGCGGACCCGAAGATCCAGTGCCGGAACATAGTTCACTCCTGTCTCTGACTTCCCTCCAGCGTACTTGATCTCTCTCTGTGCCATCCCTGTTCCCGTGTCTTATGTCTTTTGAGTCTCCCGCTGTACTTTCCGTGTCTGCCATGATCGAGCTGGGTGCCCTGACTTCCCTCTGGATTCCGAACTGCCTCCCCCGATCCTCAACCCCTTCTTGGACATGGACCTCGTTGCTTCTCTCCAGCCCCCGACTGCTTGCGTGCCCACGGACTGCCTTCTTGCCTTGCCCCTTTGGTCTGACGAAGGACTCATCCAACACGCACATACAACAAACTCTGGTAACATTCACATGGTAAATTCTACACATCGTTTTGCACTTAGAGTAGCATACACATCCCACACATTCATCATCAGCTTCAATAAAACTATTGAACGGATTCCTGTACGTAACAGTTTTTGGCTTTTTTTCCCCAAGATGGCGCCGCTGTAGCTGCTGCTGTTGGCAGGAGCCCTGTGCTCTTGTATCACCCTTTTGTGTTTCTGATGTTTTCCTCTTGTTTTCATTTGTTTTTTGTTTTTTTTGCCTTTTGGTTCGGGACACTTTGGGACTTTGCGACAAGGGGTGCCACTTTCCTGACTTCTGCTATGCTTTTTTGTGGACTTCTGGATCTGCCTCTCGGGAGCCTTTTGGCCATGGAGACGAGCTGCTCGGTCTCTGCCACACCAGAGTCCGTTTGGAGAGACTGGAGGAGATGCGGATGAAGAGACAGGGCTGCGGAGCTAGCGCTGAGTGCCGGGACGGACGGGCTTCACAGTGTCTTGGCTGAATGAGCAGGTATCAGATACCTCGGTCTCCTTAGACCAGGGGTGCCCATTACGTCGATCGCGAGCTACCGGTCGATCGCGGACTAGGCGTTGAAAAAATAGTCCTAAAAATTAGCGATCAGATATCTTCACTATGACGTCACTTTCGTCACTTGATTAACATTCACAGCACCCGAGGGTCTTGTGAGATGACGCTGGCTGCTGCGAGCTCAGTGTGAAGGGAAAAAAAAGACCGTCAGGGAGGCGAGAAACCGTTTTTATTTCAACCATACCTCCTGTCAAAAGCCTAAAGACTGACCGCATAGTTCCTGTCTTCACAATAAAAGCGCTGCTCTATCCTGCCTGCGCTAACAAAATAAGAGTCTCAGAAAGCTGCCGCGCACAAGCCCGCAAGCCACGGAGTTTGCCGCCAATATATTTCTTGTAAAGTGTATAAAGAGGAGTATGGAAGCCTGACAAATAAGATGGCAAAAAGCAACCACTTTCATGTGGTATTAGACCAGGGGTGGGCAATTAATTTTTACCGGGGGCCGCATGAGCAACCCGAGCACTGCTGGAGGGCCACATCGACAATATTTCAATTAAATTTTGCTCAATATTATTTTTGATATATACCATAAGATAAATAATAACAATAATAATAATTAATAATAATAGTTATACTTCAACATAGTGTGTGTAACAGCATTCCATGACTAATATAAATAAATTAACATTAATAATAAATGACAGTAAAATAAGCACACGTATGACTGAGGAGTCATAGTGTAACTTTGTGTGGTGTTTGAGTTGTCCGACTTTTTGTGTGGCCTTAAACGCACCAGTGGTTTAGTGCTATGCGTGTTGGTGACAGATGACAAGTTGGTTTTGGCCTGGTTTGTACGGCAGGAAATGACTAGTTTTTCGAGATAGAATTGTTTTACTCATGTTTTTGGTGTGGTTCTGGCCGAATATAAACAGTTTTGCTCAATAAAGTGATCGATATAATTCCTGTCCTCGAAGCATCTCGATAGACGTTACAATAATTGAACGGTGTTCAATTGAACGGTGTTGACGAACACCGTTAGGGCCGCTTGTTGTCACTGTCACTCAAAGTTGCATTGCAAAATTACATAGAATAAATATGTTTATTTTGTTTAGAATTCAGATGGGATTTGATTTGGTGCGCGGCATATATTTGCTGCGCGCAGCAGACGCTAGCAGTGCGCAATTGCGCAGGCACGCACCTTAGTCCATGTCTTGTTGGAAACACGCCATTCTTCATCAACTTTTCTCTTTTTAGCGTCTCGGGTGTAAACCGTGCATCACTTGTCGCTGCATGTGCACCTTCACTCGCAGGTTACACACGGACACACGCCCATAAATAATACTTTTCAAAATAAAAGCAGCACAGTTGTATTGCGCGCACGACATAGATGTTTTTTCAACTTTATTTTGTAATTAATGATTGCAGCTGTTCACATTCACTCACAATCACGCACATGCATACGTCCACACGGAAGTAATACAAATAACGATTTTCAAAACAAAAGCAGCACCGTTGTATTGCACACTCGACATAGATACTTTTTTAAATGTATTTTGTAATTTATAATTGGCCTCACGTGGGCCGGACAGGGACGCACAAAGGGCCGGATGCGGCCCGCGGGCCGCAGAATGCCCAGGTCTGTATTAGACAGAAAGGAGGACTTTTTTTCTCCTCCATTAAAAAAATGTGGACCTTGTCAGCACCACTGTCTGATTCCAATCAATGCAAGTCATCACAATCAGGTAATACACCAACTTAAATTCTTGTCTTCAGGAAAGAAAGGAATCTATATGTGTTAAACATGCTTGTATTATCATTAAACACCTTTTAATTTGTTAAGAAAAACGTCTCTTTCATAAATAAATAAATATAAATTATATACAAACCCCGTTTCCATATGAGTTGGGAAATTGTGTTAGATGTAAATATAAACGGAATACAATGATTTGCAAATCCTTTTCAACCCATATTAAATTGAATGCACTACAAAGACAAGACATTTGATGTTCAAACTCATAAACTTTTTTTTTTTTTGCAAATAATAATTAACTTAGAATTTCATGGCTGCAACACGTGCCAAAGTAGTTGGGAAAGGGCATGTTCACCACTGTGTTACATGGCCTTTCCTTTTAACAACACTCAGTAAACATTTGGGAACTGAGGAGACACATTTTTGAAGCTTCTCAGGTGGAATTCTTTGCCATTCTTGCTTGATGTACAGCTTAAGTTGTTCAACAGTCCGGGGGTCTCCGTTGTGGTATTTTAGGCTTCATAATGTGCCAAACATTTTCAATGGGAGACAGGTCTGGACTACAGGCAGGCCAGTCTAGTACCCGCACTCTTTTACTATGAAGCCACGTTGATGTAACATGTGGCTTGGCATTGTCTTGCTGAAATAAGCAGGGGCGTCCATGGTAACGTTGCTTGGATGGCAACATATGTTGCTCCAAAACCTGTATGTACCTTTCAGCATTAATGGCGCCTCCACAGATGTGTAAGTTACCCATGTCTTGGGCACTAATACACCCCCATACCATCACAGATGCTGCCTTTTACACTTTGCGCCTATAACAATCCGGATGGTTCTTTTCCTCTTTGGTCCGGAGGACACGACGTCCACAGTTTCCAAAAACAATTTGAAATGTGGACTCGTCAGACCACAGAACACTTTTCCACTTTTCCACTTTGTATCAGTCCATCTTAGATGAGCTCAGGCCCAGCGAAGCCGACGGCGTTTCTGGGTGTTGTTGATAAACGGTTTTCGCCTTGCATAGGAGAGTTTTAACTTGCACTTACAGATGTAGCGACCAACTGTAGTTACTGACAGTGGGTTTCTGAAGTGTTCCTGAGCCCATGTGGTGATATCCTTTACACACTGATGTCGCTTGTTGACGCAGTACAGCCTGAGGGATCGAAGGTCACGGGCTTAGCTGCTTACGTGCTGTGATTTCTCCAGATTCTCTGAACCCTTTGATGATATTACGGACCGTAGATGGTGAAATCTCTAAATTCCTTGCAATAGCTGGTTGAGAAAGGTTTTTCTTAAACTGTTCAACAATTTGCTCACACATTTGTTGACAAAGTGGTGACCCTCGCCCCATCCTTGTTTGTGAATGACTGAGCATTTCATGGAAGCTGCTTTTATACCCAATCATGGCACCCACCTGTTCCCAATTTGCCTGTTCCAAATAAGTGTTTGATGAGCATTCCTCAACTTTATCAGTATTTATTGCCACCTTTCCCAACTTCTTTGTCACGTGTTGCTGGCATCAAATTCTAAAGTTAATGATTATTTGCACAAAAAAAAAAGTTTATCAGTTTGAACATCAAATATGTTGTCTTTGTAGCATATTCAACTGAATATGTGTTGAAAATGATTTGCAAATCATTGTATTCTGTTTATATTTACATCTAACACAATTTCCCAACTCAAATGGAAACAGGGTTTGTATATGAATGAGGTAGATCCCTTCGACTCGGTCATTTAAAAAGTAGCTCGCCTGCTGAAAAGTGTGGGCACCCCTGCCTTAGACACATCCTCGCTCATCCATGCAGACTGGACACTGGCCGAGAGTGGAGTCGGCTCTCTTGGTTGCTTTGTTGGGTCTGCTCCTGTCTCTGGCCATGCTCCCCCCACCCCAGCAGACGATGGCGATGGAACACCGCAGAGGCCACCACATTATATATGTTTTTTTTATTTATTTTGTATTTATTTATAAAAAATGTTGTAGAAATGGCTGGTTGAATCAGCTATGCTCTTTTAATGTATTTAAAGTCATTTGTGTTCTTTGATGTTTGATGTTTCCCTCTTACACACATGTGTATGTGTGCTATGGCTTTGAGGTTATTTTTTTCTTTGGCCTCAGTCTGGACCCCCTCTCCAAGGGCCCAGGTTTAGACTTTTTTTCTTTCTCCCCCACAACCCAACGTTTACCTGTTTCTCACCCTTTTTGTAAGGGGCGCCAGAAGTTGGCAGACCCGTCAGCGATCCTGTTCTGTCTCCCTGTAATGTTTGTCTGATCTTGAATGGGATTGTGCTGAAAATCTTAATTCTGATTCTGATTCTGATTAAACCTTCTTCGAGAAGCTATCCGCTGTTGCTTCCCTGCAATTGGGCCGCACATCCCGACTGCGACACAGCTTTTCCGATCAGCACAGTGCGCTCAAAGAAGTGCTTTCCTTGATTAAAAAAAACAAAACCGAGTGTGTACCTGGGAATCAGTCTCCGTGTAGGGGCTTGTCTTGCCGTCTTCACTAACCGTCGGCGACCACACTCGCTCCTCCGATCCTGACCTGAAAGACAATATCCATGAGAGTGTCTGATGAAACCAAGTCTTGGAATGACACTTGAGCTCTGCAAGCAGATTTCTACTAGAAAACTTTGTCTACTAATATGAAAGAATATGTTTAGGCTTATAATAATAATATATTAATGAGCTTTCCTGTATTGACACACTGATACCCTGTCTTTGGGTGTCCTGATACAACTTTTTCACTTCTGATACGATTCTCATAGTCAAGGCCCGCGGGCCGGATCTATGATCTATGGCCCCCGAGATGATATTTGATTAGTATTAGAACCGGCCCGCAGGCTACAGCCGCCTACTGCTGTTTGGCACGCACCAATACTCCATCAGCGTTGGCGCTAGGAATTTTCAAAATGTCATAAAAATGCGGTCCCACAGTAAATTTTTGGGGTCCCACTTTTTTGTAAGCGTTTTGAAAACAAATGATAAATGTATGCATTATCCTGTTATATCTCACGTTCTATATTGTGTTTTGGAAAAAGGTTGTCATAAACGTTACTTAATTCATTTAAAAAAATAGTACAAAACAAAACACATTTTTATGCATATGTCAATTTATTCAGTTATAAACATTCATTCACTTTTTTCTTTCCTTCATTAGACTTAGACTTAGACTTAGACAAACTTTAATGATCCACAAGGGAAATTGTTCCACACCGTAGCTCAGTTACAATGATGGAAAGTGTAAGGATGGAAAGGACAATGCAGGTATAAATAGACTAAATATAGCGATATAAATATAACATACGTAATATTTACATAATATATGTACAGTATATTATATATACTGATATATTATATTATATTATGTCTATATACAAAATATAACAATTACCATGTACGCACATGACGACAATATTACAGTATATGTGACAACTGCAGCATAAAATAGAGAGTAAATCCAGAAGAAAATAGAAAATACACATTAAAAACAAAGAGAAATAGCTAACATATCATGCATCCAAACTCTACCGCTGCCTGTATTTTTTTCTATATTGTTATTGTAATATTTTCAGAATGTGTTTGTTCTATTTTTGGCCAAAGTAAGACAAAAAAAACAATAAAGTTGTCTTTATTTTTTAGTTTTAAGGCCATGATTTTAATAGTCCGGCCCGCGTGTGCACAGATTTTCCTCCATGCGGCCCCTGAGCTAAAATGAGTTGGACACCCCTGTCACATTGGAATCATGTGTATTGATACCAATATTGATCTGATACGAAATGAGCAGTAATCATTCATACTTGTTTTATTTAGTAGTGTGGAATGTTAGAAAAGGTTTGATCAAGTGAAATGACTAACAGAACGATGATGGTATGAAAAACACTATTTATTATTAACATATGGGATGGACCTATTCTGTCTTTAAGTTGAAGTGGAATGGGCATTTTTTGGCAACACTTTTTAATAGCCGGTGGCCACACTAATTCATTAAGTTAAACTTGTTATGCAGTAAGTCGAATGATTCGGACACATTTGTTATTGGATACTTTCAAATACAGTGTAACCTCGATTTATGACCTAATTGGTTCTTGAAAATGGTTCGGAAATTGAAAAGTTTGTTTAGCGAAGCAAATTTCTCCAAAATAATGAGTTCCAGCCTTGACAAAAGTCCGTACTTTAGTGAAAGATTGTACACTTTGAACACAATGTAAAGTATGTCAATACTGTATATCAAACAAACGTAACAAGCAGGTGATAAATCAACTTTCCATATATTAACAAGCCCAAACAGCAACAAGCTGAGCTGTCCTCTGTATGCACTGCTCTGGTAACATGTGCACACACACAGAAGTCCCTTTGGTGCCCTCACAAACAATCAGAAATCACAAAAAATCTGTAACTTTAACAAACATATCGCTATAATAATAAACATTTTTAAAAAGTAAAATCCACTTACACTGACATTAACATCGGCAAGGAGAGGATGATGGAAAAGGAAGGAGCAGACAGACGGAGAGTAGGTGTAGTTGTAAGTACTGTAGCTCTTCTCATCCACTGTGAAATAAGATTGCTTTGGCATATTTTTCCAGAAAAGTCTGGTATCATCACAATTAAAACTTGCTGTGGTACGAAGCCTGCTTTCATGTTTCTTCCATACTTGTGAGCGCCATTAATGTACTCCTCGCAAATATTTTTTTGTTTGTTTTTTAATTCTACAGCGATTCCCTCCTTCTTTCCACGCTGGTCTGTTGTCTTTTCTGGATTCACATTGAGTTAGCAAAATGGATGAAACTTGTCAAAAGTTGAAAAAACACAAAAAAGGTACACACGCTGAAGCATTGAGAAGTGACTTGTAATGTACTGCGCAGAATGTCATTTTCCCAAAAATGCTGTGCCCTTTTTGCCTGCAGGCGTGACACGAAATGAATTAATGAATGAAGCGTTTGTACACAAGGACATGGTTCCATCTAGAAGTTGGTAAATCGAAAAGTTCACAAATAGAGGGGTTTGTACAAAACCCAAAACCAGTGAAGTTGTCACGTTGTATAATTCTTAAATAAAAACAGAATACAATGATTTGCAAATCCTTTTCAACTTATATTCAATTGAATAGACTGCAAAGACAAGATATTTAATGTTCGAACTGAGAAACTACATTTTTTGGGGAAAATAATCACTAACTTAGAATTTAATGGCAGCAACACGTTGCATAAAAATAGGCACGGGGGCATTTTTACCACTGTGTTACATGGCTTTTCCTTTTAACAACACTCAGTAAACGTTTGGGAACTGAGGAGACCAATTTTTTAAGCTTCTCAGGTGGAATTCTTTCTCATTCTTGTTAGATGTACAGTTTAAGTTGTTCAACAGTCCGGGGTCTCCGTTGTGGTATTTTAGGCTTCACAATGGAAGACAGGTCTGGACTACAGGCAGGCCAGTCTAGTACCCGCACTCTTTTACTATGAAGCCACGCTGTTGTAACACGTGGCTTGGCAAATAAGCAGGGGCGTCCATGATAATGTTGCTTGGATGGCAACATATGTTGCTCCAAAAGCTGTATGTACCTTTTGGCATTAACGGTGCCTTCACAGATGTGTAAGTTACTCATGCCTTGGGCACTAATACACCCCCATACCATCACAGATGCTGGCTTTTGAACTTTGCGCCTATAACAATCCGGATGTTTTTTTCCCTCTTTGTTCCGGAGGACACGACGCCCACAGTTTCCAAAAACAATTTGAAATGTGGACTCGTCAGACCACAGAACACTTTTCCACTTTGCATCAGTCCATCTTGGATGAGCTCGGGCCCAGCGAAGCCGGCGGCGTTTCTGGGTGTTGCTGATAAATGGCTTGCGCTTTGCATAGTAGAGTTTTAACTTGCACTTACAGGTGTAGCGACAAACTGTAGTTACTGACAGTGGTTTTCTGAAGTGTTCCTGAGCCCATGTGGTGATATCCTTTACACACTGATGTCGGTTTTTGATGCAGTACCGCATGAGGGATCGAAGGTCTGTAATATAATCGCTTACGTGCAGTGATTTCTCCAGATTCTCTGAACCTTTTGATGATATTACCGACCGTAGATGGTGAAATCCCTAAATTCCTTGCAATAGCTCATTGAGAAATGTTGTTCTTTAACTGTTGGACAATTTGCTCACGCATTTGTTCACAAAGTGGTGACCCTCGCCCCATCCTTTTTTGTGAATGACTGAGCATTTCATGGAAGCTGCTTTTATACCCAATCATGGCACCCGCCTGTTCCCAATTAGCCTGTTCACCTGTGGGATGTTCCAAATAAGTGTTTGATGAGCATTCCTCAACTTTCTCAGTTTTTTTTGCCACCTGTGCCAGCTTTTTTGAAACATGTTGCAGGCATCAAATTCCAAATGAGCTAATATTTGAATAACAAAGTTTTCCAGTTCGAACGTGAATCATCTCGTCTTTGCAGTCTATCCAATTGAATATAAGTTGAAAAGAATGAGCAAATCATTGTGTTCTGTTTTTATTTACCATTTACACAACGTGCCAACTTCACCGGTTGTGGGTTTTGTAAATTGAGGCTTTGTATGTGTATGTAATATGCAACTATGATTATCTGATACTTGTTTATATTCTGTTTTACATTGCACTATTGTTCAATGACTATTACCTATGTGTACCTTGTGTGGTAACCTATTGTGTAGGTCAGGGGTCACCAACCTTTTTGAAACCAAGAGCTACTTCTTGGGTACTGATTAATGCGAAGGGCTATCAGTTTGATACACACTTAAATAAATTGCCAGAAATAGCCAATTTGCTCAATTTACCTTTAACTCTATGTTATTATTAATAATTAATGATATTTACACTTAATTGAAAAAAATTAAAATGACAATAAAATTTTGAAACATAGTTTATCTTCAATTTCGACTCTTTAAAATTCAAAATTCAACCGAAAAAAAGAAGAGAAAAACTAGCTAATTCGAATCTTTTTGAAAAAATAAAAAAAATTATTTATGGAACATCATTAGTCATTTTTCCTGATTAAGATTAATTTTAGAATTTTGATGACATGTTTTAAATAGGTTAAAATCCAATCTGCACTTTGTTAGAATATATAACAAATTGGACGAAGCTATATTTCTAACAAAGACAAATCATTATTTCTTCTAGATTTTCCAGAACAAAAATTTTAAAAGAAATTCAAAAGACTTTGAAATAAGATTTAAAATTGATTCTACAGATTTTCTAGATTTGCCAGAATAATTTTTTTGAATTTTAATCATAATAAGTTTGAAGAAATATTTCACAAATATTCTTCGTCGAAAAAACAGAAGCTAAAATGAAAAATCAAATTAAAATGTATTTATTATTCTTTACAATAAACATATTTTTTTTTTACTTGAACATTGATTTAAATTGTCAGGAAAAAAGAGGAAGGAATTTAAAAGGTAGAAAGGTATGTTTGTTTAAAAATCCTAAAATCATTTTTAAGGTTGTATTTTTTCTCTAAAATTGTCTTTCTGAAAGTTATAAGAAGCAAAGTAAAAAAATTAATGAATTTATTTAAACAAGTGAAGACCAAGTCTTTAAAATATTTTCTTGGATTTTCAAATTCTATTTGAGTTTTGTCTCTCTTAGAATTAAAAATGTCGAGCAAAGCGAGACCAGCTTGCTAGTAAATAAATAAAATTTAAAAAATAGAGGCAGCTCACTGGTAAGTGCTGCTATTTGAGCTATTTTTAGAACAGGACAGCGGGCGACTCATCTGGTCCTTACGGGCTACCTGGTGCCCGCGGGCACCGCGTTGGTGACCCCTGGTGTAGGTTATAGTTCCTAGTAGCCTATAGCCTAGCATGTTTACCTTTTGTAAATGACTTGAGGAAAATAGAAGAAATTGTGTGCTTATTGGAAGAGAATTAGATGTTAAAGGCCTACTGAAATTAATTTTTTTTATTTAAACGGGGATAGCAGATCCATTCTATGTGTCATACTTGATCATTTAGCGATATTGCCATATTTTTGCTGAAAGGATTTAGTAGAGAACATCGACGATAAAGTTCTCAACTTTTGGTCGCTGATAAAAAAAAGCCTTGCCTGTACCGGAAGTAGCGTGACGTCGCAGGTTGAAAGGCTCCTCACATTTCCCCATTGTTTACACCAGCAGCGAGAGCGATTCGGACCGAGAAAGCGACGATTACCCCATTAATTTGAGCGAGGATGAAAGATTTGTGGATGAGGAACGTAAGAGTGAAGGACTAGAGTGCAGTGCAGGACGTATCTTTTTTCGCTCTGACCATAACTTAGGTAAAAGGGCTCATTGGATTCCACACTTTCTCCTTTTTCTATTGTGGATCACGGATTTGTATTTTAAACCACCTCGGATACTATATCCTCTTGAAAATGAGAGTCGAGAATGCGAAATGGCCATTCACAGTGACTTTTATCTCCACGACAATACATCGGTGAAGCACTTTAGCGACGGAGCTAACGTGATAGCATCGTGCATAAATGCAGATAGAAACAAAAGAAATAAGCCCCTGACTGGAAGGATAGACAGCAGATCAACAATACTACTATCAGGACACACCGAACCAAACACTGGACCTGTAACTACACGGTTAATGCTGTGCCGCCTGTCGAAGCCTAGCAATGCTGTTGCTAACAACGCCATTGAAGCTAACTTAGCTACGGGACCTCGTCAGAGCTATTATAAAAACATTAGCGCTCCACCTACGCCAGCCCTCATCTGCTCATCAACACCCGTGCTCACCTGCGTCGACGGCGCGACGAAGGACTTCACCTGATCATCGATGCGGTCGGCAGCTAGCGTCGGATAGCGCGTCTGCTATCCTCAAAGTCCTCCTAGTTGTGTTGCTGCAGCCAGCCGCTAATACACCGATCCCACCTACAGCTTTCTTCTTTGCAGTCTCCATTGTTCATTAAACAAATTGCATGCAAAAGATTCACCAACACAGATGTCCAGCATGCTGTGGAATTTTGCGATGAAAACAGAGCTGTTTGTATTGGGATGCAATGTGTCCGAATACTTCCGTTTCAACAATTGACGTCACGCGCATACGTCATCATATCGAAACATTTTCAGCCGGAAGTTTGCCGGGAAATTTAAAATTGCACTTTATAAGTTAACCCGGCCGTTTGGCATGTGTTGCAATGTTAAGATTTCATCATTGATAAATAAACTATCAGACTGCGTGGAAGGTAGTAGTGGGTTTCAGTAGGCCTTTAACTGTCCAGTTTTGCATAAGTAAACACACTGCAAGACTAATGCAAGCCAATACTAGATTTTTCACTGATATCAAACCGATATCAATATCGGATTGGAACCCCACTAGATTGTGGTAAACTGTTATAGTACCTGTTTAGACCCGATGGACCACAGCCAAACTCTACATAGTTTTATAGTAAAACCACACGAGTCAAACTCCCCAGCACAGAACAACAATAATGTCCAATAAAAATGATACATATAACATCCCTATGCGCCAAAAACACTCGAGTTAGCATGTTTTCACTAAAAACCCATCCCCCCTGGTGCTACGCGGATAAAGTCGTCAACACATCATGACCTTCCAGAAGTCTAATAACTTATTAGATATGTCTTTAGGTTGCCTGTAATTGACTCCAGTTGTGTCGACGTACAAGAAAGAACATGACTCACGGACTGGCAGCCGTGACAAGATATGTCATTTACTGAACTGAACAGGCCTTACGTACTTACTTGTGTCATCGATCTCTTCCTTTTGAAAGGCAGGGATTGTGAGGCTAATAAAAGCGTATGTGTCATGGCTAACTTTTTGTCATATGACAAACAATTTCTTGCTTCATCGCCTTGTTACTAAACGGGAAAGGATCCAAAAGGGCGACCTCAGGACCGGACAAGTCGAGGGTTGTTACCTAGCAACCGTGACACATCCGTCAGTCGGTGGTCATGACGCAGCCAGCCGGAATGAATTATGAGATATGTGCGATACTTGTCTTTGTAAGATGCTTTCATATTCGCCATGTTTGGTTTCGATGGCGACCGGAAAAACAGCCCTGGGGAAAAGAAGCGTCGCTTGTTTTTTGGAGTCAGGTCACTTTTGGAACGTGGAATTTATCGCCATAATCATTAGAATGGGAAGACTTTGGACGCATGAGTGGAAAATGGAGCCTAGGTTTTTCAGCAATAACGTGAAGAATGTCTCTTCCGATGGGTCACATTTTGAGTTATTCCTTGTCGGGAAGCATCTCGAGGGGGATTCAAACCCTGGCAGATGGATGATGTCCAGAAGATGAAGAGCAAGGTCCTTCTGACCAGCTTCCATTCATCACCCGCTCTTTGTAGGACAACACGTTTCATCTTCTAAACCTCGCTGTGTCTGACCCCAGGATTAAAGCAGTCTGAGAAGTGAAGCCTTTTTTTCCCTCTTGATTTATCGAGCAGTAACCACTATCTTTTAGGGGGGATGGAAACAAGATATTTAGCATCAATTTCCAGCTGTGGGCTGCCAAAAATGATCCTGTTGTTTCTGCCTCTTCTTGCTCGCTGATTGCTACAGCAGATTTGTGGTGCCGGAGGGGTAGGGGACGCTGCAATCCGCGTTCCAGCAACCGCCGTGCCTTGTCTTGGATCCTGCTTTAAGCGTCGTCGTCAAAAATCGACATTAAAGGCCTACTGAAACCCACTACTATCGACCACGCAGTCTGATAGCTGCCCCCTCTCTCTGGAACGCTCTCCCCAGGCACATCAGAGAAGCCCCCTCCCTCCCTACCTTCAAAACCACCCTAAAAACTTACCTCTTCACATTAGCCTTTCCTAACTGACCCTGCCCTTGGTGTTTCTTTATTATTTTTTTCTTTTTTCTTTTCTTAGTTTCTTTTCCTAATAAAGTTGTTTTAATCCCCCCCCCCCCCCCCCCCCCCACACGTGTAAAGCGACTTTGGGTATTTAGAAAAGCGCTATATAAATCCCAGGTATTATTATTATTATTATTATATATCAATGATGAAATCTTAACATTGCAACACATGCCAATACGGCCGGGTTAACTTATAAAGTGCAATTTTAAATTTCCCGCTAAACTTCCGGTTGAAAACGTCTATGTATGATGACGTATGCGCGTGACGTCAATGGTTGAAACGGAAGTATTCGGACACATTGTATCCAATACAAAAAGCTCTGTTTTCATCGCAAAATTCCACAGTATTCTGGACATCTGTGTTGGTGAATCTTTTGCAATTTGTTTAATGAACAATGAAGACTGCAAAGAAGAAAGCTGTAGGTGGGATCGGTGTATTAGCGGCTGGCTGCAGCAACACAACCAGGAGGACTTTGAGGATAGCAGACGCGCTATCTGACGCTAGCCACCGACCGCATCTATGATCGGGTGAAGCCCTTCGTCACTCCGCCGATCGCTGGAACGCAGGTGAGCACAGGTGTTGATGAGCAGATGAGGGCTGGCTGGCGTAGGTGGATAGCTAATGTTTTTAGCATAGCTCTGTGAGGTCCCATAGCTAAGCTAGCTTCAATGGCGTCGTTAGCAACAGCATTGTTAAGCTTCGCCAGGCTGGAAAGCATTAACCGTGTAGTTACATGTCCATGGTTTAATAGTATTGTTGATTTTCTGTCTATCCTTCCAGTCAGGGGTTTATTTATTTTGTTTCTATCTGCAGTTAAGCCCGATGCTATCACGTTAGCTCAGTAGCTAAAGTGTTCGCCGATGTATTATCATGGAGATAAAAGTCACTGTGAATGTCCATTTCGCGTTCTCGACTCTCATTTTCAAGAGGATATAGTATCCGAGGTGGTATGAAATACAAATCCGTGATCCACAATAAAAAAAGGAGAAAGTGTGGAATCCAATTAACCTTTTTACCTAAGTTACGGTCAGAGCGAAAAAAGATATGTCCTGCACTGCACTCTAGTCCTTCACTCTCACGTTCCTCATCCACAAATCTTTCATCCTCACTCAAATTAATGGGGTAATCGTCGCTTTCTCGGTCCGAATCGCTCTCGCTGCTGGTGTAAACAATGGGGAAATGTGAGGAGTTCTTCAACCTGTGACGTCACGCTACTTCCGGTACAGGCAAGGCTTTTTTTTTTCAGCGACCAAAAGTTGCTAACTTTATCGTCGATGTTCTCTACTAAATCCTTTCAGCAAAAAATATGGCAATATCGCGAAATGATCAAGTATGACACAGAATGGATCTGCCATCCCCGTTTAAATAAAAAAAATTCATTTCAGTAGGCCTTTAACATTTGCCGTCGATAATAGTAACGTCGTCAAAAAACGAACATGCGTGAGTGAGCGCAACCAGCAAACAACAGGAAGAAAAAAATGGTTGCGACTATCACAACAAGCACACAAATACTTCACCCTAAACCAGGGGTCAGCAACCCGCGGCTCTTTGGTGCCGCCCTAGTGGCTCCCTGGAGCATATTTAAAAAAGGATTGAAAATGGAAAAAGACGGGGGGAAAATAGTTTTTTGTTTGAGGACAAACATGACAGAAACCTTTCTAATTGTTAGAAAGCCCCACTGTTCAATATGTTTGTGTGTATGCTTCACTGATGAGAGTATTTGGTGAACATAGTTTTGTCCTAGTAATTTTGGCGGTTCTTGAACTCACCATAGTGTGGGACTGTGACGCAACAGTTTGTTTACATGTAAAATCTTCCACTCGTTCTTTGTCTCATTTTGTCCACCAAAAGTTTTGTGCTGCGCGTGAATGCACAAAGGTGAGCTTTGTTGATGTTATTGACTTGTTAGAGTACTTATAAGGTATATTTGGTCTAATCCATGCTAACATGCTATTTAGGCTAGCTGTATATACATATTACATCATTATGCCTCATTTGTAGGTATATTTGATCTAATTTAAAGGCCTACTGAAACCCACTACTACCGACCACGCAGTCTGATAGTTTATATATCAATGATGAAATCTTAACATTGCAACACATGCCAATACGGCCGGGTTAACTTATAAAGTGACATTTAAAACTTCCCGGGAAATATCCGGCTGAAACGTCGCGGTATGATGACGTATGCGCGTGACGAAGTCAGAGTAACGGAAGTTATGGTACCCGTAGAATCCTATACAAAAAGCTCTGTTTTCATTTCATAATTCCACAGTATTCTGGACATCTTTTGCAATTTGTTTAATGAACAATGAAGGCTGCAAAGAAGACAGTTGTAGGTGGGATCGGTGTATTAGCAGCGGACTACAGCAACACAACCAGGAGGACTTTGTTGGAGCGCTAGCCGCGCTAGCCGCCGACCTCACCTTGACTTCCTACGTCTCCGGGCCGCCAAACGCATCGGGTGAAGTCCTTCGTCCTTCTGCCGATCGCTGGAACGCAGGTGAGCACGGGTGTTGATGAGTAGATGAGGGCTGGCTGGCGTAGGTGGAGAGCTAATGTTTTTAGCATAGCTCTGTGAGGTCCCGTTGCTAAGTTGCTAAGTTAGCTTCAATGGCGTCGTTAGCAACAGCATTGTTAACCTTCGCCAGCCTGGAAAGCATTAACCGTGTATTTACATGTCCACGGTTTAATAGTATTGTTGATTTTCTATCTATCCTTCCAGTCAGGGGTTTATTTTTTTGTTTCTATATGCAGTTAAAGCATGATGCTATCACGTTAGCTCGTAGCTAAAGCATTTCGCCGATGTATTGTCGTGGAGATAGAAGGCACTGAATGTCCATTTCGCGTTCTCGACTCTCATTTTCAAGAGGATATAGTATCCGAGGTGGTTTAAAATACAAATCCGTGATCCACAATAAAAAAAGGAGAGTGTGGAATCCAATGAGCCAGCTTGTACCTAAGTTACGGTCAGAGCGAAAAAAGATACGTCCATCACTGTCTCTCAAGTCCTTCACTGTAACGTTCCTCATCTACGAATCTTTCATCCTCGCTCAAATTAATGGGGTAATCATCACTTTCTCGGTCCGAATCTCTCTCGCTCCATTGTAAACAATGGGGAATTGTGAGGAATACTAGTTCCTGTGACGTCACGCTACTTCCGGTACAGGCAAGGCTTTTTTTTATCAGCGAGCAAAAGTTGCGAACTTTATCGTCGATTTTCTCTACTAAATCCTTTCAGCAAAAATATGGCAATATCGCGAAATGATCAAGTATGACACATAGAATGGATCTGCTATTCCCGTTTAAATAAAAAAAAATCATTTCAGTAGGCCTTTAATATCCTTTACTTTTATTCTCTTTGTATATAATTTAGTTTTGCATCTCTCATGACACATTTCAGATAGTTGTTTGTGTGCCATGTTGTTCCAGACCACAGCAAACATTACCTAGCTTGCCAAAGATTGTAATAAATCCATTAGAAGAAGACAGCCTGCTGTTTCCTTAAACTTGGACACACACATCTATACCTTTGGCCATTAGAAGGCAGTCATTTCCAGGAGTTATCTCACCTTCTGAGTAGCCTCTGATTTACTAATGGTTTCTAATGTTCTAAAAATGTGTAGACTAAATATTACATTTCAACATTTCTATCAACGGAGATTTGCTTCAGCCTGCGACCCATAAGTCATTTTGATAGTAGGCTATTATGGTTAATATAGACACTTACGTCATGCGTTGCCTTCATTATAAGACTTATACACGGCTTTTCATCCAGACAGATTTGTTTTTTGTATAATTGGTCCAATATGGCTCTTTCAACGTTTTGGGTTGCCGACTAAACTCATCGAAGACACAAATACGTTTCTAAATTTGCAAAGCAGACCTTGCTTTCTGTGATGCGGGAATATTTAAAGCAGAGGTATGTCGGACATCTGGATGTCTCTGCGATCTCCAATTCGCCTCAGTTATATAGTTAGCTAGCTAGCTCGATGACAACAGCCATTTTTACCAAAAATGTGTGCAGCTCTGTGAACACGTCATCGTTACAAAATGCAATTTTTAAAGCTGCAAACCCCAAAACCAGTGAAGTTGGCACGTTGTGTATTTCGTAAATAAGAACAGAATACAATGATTTGCAAATCCTTTTCAACTTATATTCAATTGAATAGACTGCAAAGACAAGATATTTAATGTTCGAACTGAGAAACTTGTTTTTTTTTGCAAATAATCATTAACTTAGAATTTAATGGCAGCAACACTTTGCAAAAAAGTTGGCACAGGGAAATTTTTACCACTGTGTTACATGGCCTTTCCTTTTAACAACACTCAGTAAACGTTTGGGAAATGAGGAGACCAATTTTTGAAGCTTTTCAGGTGGAATTCTTTCCCATTCTTGCTTGATGTACAGCTTAAGTTGTTCAACAGTCGGGGGTCTCTGTCGTGGTATTTTAGGCTTCATAATGCCCCACACATTTTCAATGGGAGACAGGTCTGGACTACAGGCAGGCCAGTCTGGTACCCGCACTATTTTACTATGAAGCCACGCTGTTGTAACACGTGGCTTGGCATTGTCTTGCTGAAATAAGCAGGGGCATCAATGACAATGTTGCTTGTATGGCAACATATGTTGCTCCAAAACCTGTATGTACCTTTCAGCATTAATGGTGCCTCCACAGCACTAATACACCCCCATACCATCACAGATGGTTCTTTTCCTCTTTGTTCCGGAGGACACGACGTCCACAGTTTCCAAAAACAATTTGAAATGTGGACTCGTCAGACCACAGAACACTTTTCCACTCTGCATCAGTCCATCTTAGATGAGCTCGGGCCGAGCAAAGCTGGCGGCGTTTCTGGGTGTTGTTGATAAATGGCTTTGGCTTTGCATCGTAGAGTTTTAACTTGCACTTACAGATGTAGCGACCAACTGTGAATACTGACAGTGGTTTTCTGAAGTGTTTCTGAGCCCATGTGGTGATATCCTTTTTGATGCAGTACCGCCGGAGGGATCGAAGGTCACGGGCATGCCGCTTACGTGCAATGATCTCTCCCAATTCTCTGAACCTTTTGATGATATTACGGACCGTAGATGGTGAAATCCCTAAATTCTTTGCAATAGCTAGTTGAGAAATGTTCTTAAACTGTTCGACACTTTGCTCATGCATTTGTTCACAAAGTGGTGACCCTCACCCCGTCCTTGTTTGTGAATGACTGAGCATTTCATGGAAGCTGTTCACCTGTGGCATGTTCCAAATAAGTGTTTGATGAGCATTCCTCAACTTTCTCAGTCTTGTTTGCCACTTGTGCCAGCTTTTTTTTAAACATGTCTCAGGCATCAAATTCCAAATGAGCTAATATTTGCAAAAAGTAACAAAGTTTTCCAGTTGGAACGTTAGGTATCTTGCAGTCTGTTTTTATATACGATTTACACAACGTGCCAACTTTACTGGTTTTGGGTTTTGTAGATAGTTTTGTTGTCGTTGTTATTGCTGTTATATGACTGCATACAAATGTTTATCAGGACTTTTTTTGGAATTTTGTCTATCAGTCACAATCCTTACATTACTCGTAAATAAACGCTAGCAAAAGTCAGCTATCAATGGAGTTAATGGTAGTGGCTCTATTCCTCCTATAAAGCGCTCTAAAAAACCCTCCAAAACCCTCCATCAAGGTTTTATATACATGCTGTAAGTATATACTGTAGTACTGTAGTAATATTCATAATAACATTTTAAGTATAGAGCTGCTTATTAATTTCACAGAAACATCACTACCTTTGCTTTTACCTTCAACAACAAAAACACCAGTAATCATGGCAGACTTCATGAGACAGCTAAGACTATTTTAGGACAAATGATGATCCAGAAACGTATATTTTTTATCCTGAATATAAGGAGGATGATCTACAAGTTTTAAAAGCTGTGTGCTAAACAGATCCAGCTTTATTGAAACACTACAGTTATGCTAAGTGCTAAACATGAAATACAAACTATGAACATAATAAAACAATCACTTACTGTACAATGTCTGCTCTCACTGAGATGCCAACGAATTGGATGATTGTATTTTAATCATAATCCTCATCCAGGTTAAAAAAAAAAAAATCAAAAAAGTGTATTTTCGTGTCTTTCTTGCCATTTTTGTTGGATGTCACAGTTGACCAACTTCTCAGTTTATGTCCAAAACCTTTTACTTTTCAGGTAAGAGGCATGATTTATAATCTAGAATTAACTTTCAACAATTTATAATAACAATATCGCTAATACTTGGTTAATATTTAGGTCACGAGATGTAAATGTGATATTGCTTTTTGGATGTTTTTGGAGGGCTTTATGGGCGGAATGGAGTATTCCTATTAGCTGCATTGTTAGCCACCCCGTACTTGCTGTATTTTACAAGTTGGAATGCATTAAAAAAAGGATTGTAAATGTGAATTGTTACATAAGGATAGTGAATGATAGGCAAAGTTCCCCAAAAAGTGCACTTTCCTTTTAAAATAGACAAACAGTAAATAAATGTATTATTATTTTTGTAGCAGCCCAATGAGCAGCACAGTTGATAAATAATGGAGAAATTACGTTGTTGCAGTGCAGGCTTTTACATACAGTAGGAGAATTATGAAAAACTAAAACATTTTAATAAATACCACATATGATACTTATAAATAAAAGATAAAATAAAACAAAAAACACTAACATCCGTATTGCACACCAAGAAAGATTGAGTAATGAAGGATAATACTCTTCATTGTTTGGTCTGCTTTTCTTTCCCTTGTGGAGGTTTACTGATGCAAAGATGAGGTTTTGGCAGTTGGCTTTAGCTTCCAGGAACAGGCTGTGCTCGATAATAACCAATCATCTTTAATTGAGATGTGGCTCCTCATTTATTTATTTTTTTTTACTCTAGATTCCGCTCCTAACCTCATTCCGAAGAAGACAGGGTCATTTTTCTGTGTGCGCCGTCAGCCTTGTTTGGTAATCTGAGATGAGGTTTAAAGTTTGGTTCTAGTCAGTAAGTGGAGACGATTATGGGCGTCTCACCTGAGGGGACGATTCCTCATCATAGTTCTTGACATCAATGAATGATGGATCGATGGCTGCTGGTTCCCTAGCTTCCTTCCTGCTACACCGGCTCTAATCTTCAATTTATGTCACCATTTTTAGCCACCACAAAAGAGACCTTGGTAGAGCATGAGAAGTGGGAGGGATGAACGGATCAAGTGATTTTCTTTGAGCCTTTGTCCCCCTGCCGGAGTCCTGTGTTCCTTTGTCCAGAGCAGCATTAATTCCTCAGCAATGAGTCACAGGTCGCAGAGTCGAAGCAAGGCCGCGCCAGGGAAACCCGGACTCTGTCTTTTCTCTGCCCGCTTTCTGTAATTCCTTTTGGAAAAGTAACAAACACCCTGAGAAATGCGTTGAATCATGTCGTTGTGAGCAGGATTATGCGAAATCTACTTGAAGGATTTGCACAAAGCTTTGTGGAGGGTCGGGCAGTGAGCCAAGAAACACAACCCACTTTTATTTCCTTTAATTACTCAAGGAAGGATTCATAAATCTCCTAAACTCTTTCTGCCCCAAGTGCCATCCTGGTTGTGTTGAAGCGTTCCACCTGTTGTACCCTGGTCTGGACTTAATCCTGCAATGTTTCTTCTTTAATGTAAGTGAAACTGATGCATGCATGGTCGGGGTGTCCCAGTTATGAAGAATGAACAAGACAGGCTCTTCGTGGCTCCCCTTTCAGCACATCCATCAGCGGGACTCCATCCCAGCAACCTGGCACACATCCCAACCACCATCCGCCTCCTAGGCCTCTGTGACCACATGGCTTTCTGCAGTAAGCTCCCGCAGAAGTGGAACTGGAGGCAGCGTAAGACTAGTATAAAAAGAAGACGAGAGAATAGTTGTGGACTTAGAAGCCACCAGGTACACGGGAGTGGAGGCAAGCAAGGGATCAGGCGGCACTTAAGAGAATACATCTCCAGATGGAAAGAGTTTTCCTCTACAGCTGGTTCATTCATCCACAGATTGTTTTCATTTGGGTGCATATATAGTGCAAGTCTAATTTAGCAGATGTACCATCAGGAACCCTCAAGTGGAGAGCTCTTCTTATGGCTTATTATGTCCTGATGGTGGATAATCCAGAGAAAGGTTGTGGGGTTAGGGAGTATTTAGGGCTAGGATTAGTGGTTTGAGGGTAAGGGGGTGGAGTTCGGTGGCCAAGTTCATGGTCTGATCAAACTGAAAAGGTCTGTCTTCGACCGAGGATTTTCATGGTCGAATCTGATTTGTTAGATTTTCCAACAGTCAGCAAACAGTTGACAATGTGCTTTAAAAAAAGAAAAAAAAGAAAAAAAAAGAGTACAGCTAAAGAAAACAGATAAAACAATCAGATTAACAAATAAACACGGAAGAGTTTGGACAGTTTAGTGAGGTCTTCGGATCGCGCCACTCCAGCCGATGTTCTACCGTGTTTCCCCGACTGTGGGTGCTGGCTTGCATTTTGAGGGGTGGAGCTGGACTTCCGTGTTGGGTCACTTTGGCGTAAAAATAAAACAAAATGTGGATTGTATGATTATGTTTTGACTGTCGGGGCACCAAAAATACAATCAAACTTGGCTATTAGAGGCAGTAAAATATTCATAACAGGGTTTTTGTCGGCGAACCTGCTGAAGGACTATTACCGTAGCCAGAAAGGAAGAAGCGACGGAGGCTTCCCGCCCGAGGCTACACATCAAGGCCAAAGGGGCTGCGCATGTCCAATATCCCGAGGTGTACGGTGATGGTGATCAAGGCTCGCATCGCCCACCTCTGAATATTCTCCCAACACACCCGCTTTATATAACTGAAGATTGCAGAGACATCCAGATGTCCGATGTACCTCTGCTTTAAATATTCCCGCATCACAGAAAGCAAGGATTGGGGGGAGGTGGGCTGTTCCATGTCCGACAATTCGACTGCGAGTTTGATAGTCGAACAAGACATCCCTAAAAAACTGAAGTAAACAATAGGCCCTTTTCCACCAAGAGTTCCCTTTGGTTCCTAGAACTATAGGTCTGTAGAAGTGTGTGGTTTGTGTTTCCAACACATTTCACAGTTCAGGGTAGTTGATACAAATCAGGCTGATGACGAATAGAGGAGTGGTTTAATAAATTTCTATACTGATTCTACTAAAAAGTAAGTCAATAACTATAAAGCAATAATCTACAAAACGATATGATTAAAAAAATAAAGAGTACCAAAATTGTTCATTAAAAGTCACGCTTTTGTCCGCAATGTCCAACAGTCAGAAAGGTCCATTTCAGCTGCAAATAACAGTATATGAATAATAAATGTCAGTGTTTATCTCACGGTGACAACACAAACACATCGGCTTTAGCATTAGCTTGTTAGCATCAGCATTCTGTTCACTCGAGTTGAGGCTAATAAGTACACAAATGGAGTGTCACTGACTACTTATACAACACTTAATAAAGTAAATAGTTAATATTTGACGTTATTTACCTTCGTTCCACTCGTGTACTGCCTCCTTTATTTCACATTTCTCCAACAAAGTCAGAGTTAAGGCTGAAACGACGCGTCGACGTAGTCGACGTCATCGGTTACGTAAATACGTCGACGCCGTTTTTGTGCGTCGACGCGTCGCATAATGACGTCACACTACCGTCATGGCGAAGCGCAAAGCAGACGATCAAAGAAGACGATGCGAGCGGTGCGAGCGAGGGGGGGAAAGCATGCCAATAGTGTGGGAGTATTTCAATAAACGGCCTAATAATGTTGTTGTATGCACACTGTGTCGAGCGGAAATGGCCTATCATAGCAGCACAACGGCTATAAACGAACATTTGAAAAGAAAACCATCAACTAGTCAATCGTCCGCGCGAGCATACGTTGTCATCATTACACAAAAACATGAATGTGTCATTTGTATCTGCTAGGGGTGTAACGGTACGTGTTTTGTATTGAACCGTTTCGGTGCGGGGCTTTCGGTTCGGTACGGGGGTGTACCGAACGAGTTTCTAAGCTAAAGTCTTAACAAGCTGCTTTGCTCCGTCTGCCTCTGTCTCAGCACGCAGCATTGTCCCACCCACACAACCATCTGATTGGTGCACACGCAGCATTGTCCCACCCACACAACCATCTGATTGGTACACACGCAGCATTGTCCCACCCACACAACCATCTGATTGGTACACACGCAGCATTATCAGCCAATCAGCAGTGCGTATTCAGAGCGCATGTAGTCATCGCTTCAGCGTGGAGCAGATAGGTGTTTAGCAGGTGAGCATCAGGCAGCAGACTCTCCCCAAATGATAATAAACACCTCCCAGTCAACTACTAGTAACATCACTATGAGCCCGTTGACCTTCTAGAAACTTAAACTGCAGCTCAGCTCGCTCGCAATCCTGGCTTGAGGTGAAGGCTAATTAGCTCTCAGTTCCAGCCACATCGACCCCTTCTGAGCGCCTATTTTCAGCTGCTGGGAATATTGTAAACAAGAAAAGAACCAAAGCATGTAGACATGCTAACCTTTCTTCATTACAACTGTTAGACACTCACTGGAATGAGTAGAATTGGTTATTGTGTACTGTGTTGGACTGGATGTTTATTTTGCACATTTTAAAAGCAATACTTAATGTTTACAGTGCTCCAGAATATTTAGATTGGCACTTTTTTGTATTGGATGTTTATCTTTATTTTTGCACATTTTAGCAAATAAGCAATACTTTCACTTTTGTTGAAATGTTTACACTGTTGTTACAGAATATTTCGTTTTGCACTTTTTTGTATTGGATGTTTATCTTTATTTTTGTACATTTTAAAGCAAAAAAAGCAATACTTTTACTTTTGAAATGCTTATACTATTGCAGAATATTAAGATTTGCACTGGATGTTGACTTTTATATTTGCACATTAAAAAGCAAATAAGCTACTTTTAATTTTGTTAAATGTTAAAAGTTTTAAATGTTTACATTGTTACAGAATATTTAGTCATGTTGTTGTCAATGTTGACTGAGTGGCCATACTTCCTTTTTTTTGTAAATAAAAGCCATGCCTTTTGAAAAAACGGGCCTACATTTATTTTTTCATCTTCATTTTGAATAAAAAAATAATCGGCAAAAGGAAAAAATAATCTATAGATTAATCGAAAAAATAATCTATAGATTAACCGATTAATCGAAAAAATAATCTATAGATTAATCGATAGAAAAATAATCGTTAGCTGCAGCCTTAGTCAGAGTAGTAAGCAGCTGAGGTCGCCGCTTGGAGTCCGTCTGAATACTCCTCTGTAAATACGTTTAAAAGTGCCCGTCCACTTCTCGTAGCTTTGCGTATCGAAATTAAGTTTGTGAAAATAATAAACAACAATGAACTGCATTTAAAGACTACAGCTGGGTAAAAACACTGCAAGCGCCTCCAAATGTGTTTAATCAATCAGCATTCGACAGCACAGCCCGCCCCCGAAAAGGTTCCGGGTACCTGCTGGAAGTCCCACCAATCAGGCAGGAACTTCCAAAGGTTCCTGAAGAACTAACTAAGGCTATGTCTACACTAAGCCGGATAACCCCTCAAAAGAATAATTATTTAGCTTAAGCCCCGTTTCAGCCATATTAAACCATCGTTTAAGGTCCCCCTCCTAGGACAATTTTTTACACGGGTAAGTGCGCCGTGTATTTCTTGTATCTCCGGCTCTTAGCTTTGTATGGACTCATTGATCGTTTACAAACTGCAATCGGAGAGGAAGTTAAGTCAGAAAAACCGTGCCCCGTATAGGAAGTGACGTCAGAAAGAACGCGCCACAGCCAGCTTCATATCAACCGTAGCTAACCACTGGAAAGATGGAGGCGAGTCATCCAGACATGCCCGTGTTTCTCTTTCTTCTACATGTACAGACGCTTGTGGAAATCCCACATGAATACCTTCAAGGCCTACTGAAATGAATTTTTTTTTATTTAAACGGGGATATCAGATCCATTCTATGTGTCATACTTGATCATTTCGCGATATTGCCATATTTTTGCTGAAAAGATTTAGTAGAGAACATCGACAATAAAGTTCGCAACTTTTGGTCGCTGATAAAAAAAGCCTTGCCTGTACCGGAAGTAGCGTGACGTCAAAGGTTGAAAGGCTCCTCACATTTCCCCATTGTTTTCAATGCAGCGAGAGCGATTCGGACCGAGAAAGCGACGATTACCCCAATAATTTGAGCCAGGATGAAAGATTCGTGGATGAGGAACGTAAGAGTGAGGACTGGAGTGCAGTGCAGGACGCATCTTTTTTCGCTCTGACCGTAACTAATGTACAAGCTGGCTCATTGGATTCCACACTCTCTCCTTTTTCTATTGTGGATCACGGATTTGTATTTTAAACCACCTCGGATACTATATCCTCTTGAAAATGAGAGTCCAGAACGCGAAATGGACATTCACAGTGACTTTTATCTCCACGAAAATACATCGGCGAAACACTTTAGCTACTACGGAGCTAACGTGATAGCATCGGGCTTAACTGCATATAGAAACAAAAGAAATAAGCCCCTGACTGGAAGGATAGACAGAAGATCAACAATACTATTAAACCATGGACCTGTAAATACACGATTAATGCTTTCCAGCATGGCGAAGGTTAACAATGCTGTTGCTAACGACGCCATTGAAGCTAACTTAGCAACGGGACCTCACAGAGCTATGCTAAAAACATTAGCTATCCACCTACGCCAGCCAGCCCTCATCTGCTCATCAACACCCGTGCTCACCTGCGTTCCAGCGATCGACGGTGCAACGAAGGACTTCACCCGATCATAGATGCGGTCGGCGGCTAGCGTCGGATAGCGCGTCTGCTATCCACCTCAAAGTCCTCCTGTTTGTGTTGCTGCAGCCAGCCGCTAATACACCGATCCCACCTACAGCTTTCTTCTTTACAGTCTTCATTGTTCATTAAACAAATTGCAAAAGATTCACCAACACAGATGTCCAGAATACTGTGGAATTTTGAGATGAAAACAGAGCTATTGTATTGGATTCAATGGCGTCCGAATACTTCCGTTTCAACGATTGACGTCACACGCATACGTCATCATACATAGACGTTTTCAACCGGAAGTTTAGCGGGAAATTTAAAATTGCACTTTATAAGTTAACCCGGCCGTATTGGCATGTGTTGCAATGTTAAGATTTCATCATTGATATATAAACTATCAGACTGCGTGGTCGGTAGTAGTGGGTTTCAGTAGGCCTTTAAACAACCATTGTGTATGTGTGGACAAGGATAAGGTTAGGTGGGACTTACCCTCAGTGTAGAAGGGGCCTAAATTTACCATGAAAATCTAGTGTTTGGGAGAAACACGGGGGAACTTTATTTTAAATGGGAAAGTTCCTGTAAAAGTTCCTTTTGTGTTGAACTTTCGACAAATTGTTGAGAACATAACACGACTACTAAGCTTGAACGACGATTCAACAAAGTTCGCGCTCTTTGAACCCGGTGTGAGCCAGGGCTCTCTTGAAAACAGCTCCGTGATTGGAATGATGAAAAAATGTGGGCGGTGACGGTAATAGATGCGGAAACATCCAAAGAAACATTCTTGCGTTACTGCAGACCTCATATGCAAGGAGTGCACTGTAATTTTGCACAGACGTGCAGACTCATATATTTGTCCACGGGCAACAGCAGCAGCAAAATTACAGGTCTCTCGTTTCTCTCCTACTTTTTGACTGTTTGGACTATTTTATGGTGCGGTCTTTTAATGGGGGCTGGCCGTCAGTGGGGATTATATTCTTCAAGTTCTTGTGAGTCAGCATCGGGATCTAATGTTGAAATGACATATGAAATATTTCATTTCATTGCGCTGTAAAATGGCCTCTGTGAGCGTACTGTTTTATAGCGTATTAAAATGTACGAGTAGCCATTGTGCCTTTTGACCGTGTCCCCTCTTTATGATGACTTTTGGAGAGACACTGGAAGCTTACTGACTGTTTTGATAGAGTTTCCAGTAGCACGCACCAGACAACTAAAAGTGCCCATGTGGACTTTCTGATTCACTGCTCGTCTTCCTGGCTTTTAATGTTTGTTCTATCACTTTTTTTACTTCCCTGGAAGGAATTTAGCTTCCGATGCATTGTCCGCAACACATGCCGAGGAACACTAGGTATGCGGAATACGACCATATTGCAGAAGGTTTCAGTCGCCTGTTTTTACTATCTTTACTAAAGTATCCATAGGCGACTTTTCTCGGAAGCCCGTCCCCTTCACCTCATCGTCTCAGCTCGGTGGAAAAGTATCCCAATTGTGCACGTTTCGCCCTTCCTCCTCCTCCTGTCCAGCGGCAGGGAAGCTCACACTGTAATTATTCACCCGATATACGGCCCGCGAGGTCACATACCAACGGCCCGCCTCGCTCCGTCTTCGCGGTGCCGCTACATGACACCCAATTGCTATCTTGTCAGCCCTGAAGATTAAGGCTGAAATATGAACAGCTTGATTTACTTGGGGTGAAAGTTTGAAGAAGGTGTTTTTAACCTGAAGGACCGACGCGTAGGGCAGGAAGAGATGTGTTTTATGAATGGCAAAGTGAGAAAGTAGAGATATAACAGCAGGGGTGTCCAAACTTTTTCACTTCGGGGCCATATTAGGCTAAAAAAATCTGGCCGCGGGCCAAAAGCCGACTGCATATAAAGTAACTATATGTATGTATTAGGGTTGTACGGTATTACTAATGTACTAATGTTGTCTTGATACCAATATTTTGGTATATGTATCAAAAGTATTTTGGTACTTTTCAGTACTTTTGTAAATAAAGGGAACCACAAAAATGTCCTCATTGGTACATTAACATATGTTTCTGATTGCATGTGTGTCCTTAAATAAAATTGTGAACATACTACACAACTTTGTCACTTGGGGGCCGTATTAGGCTAAAAAAATCTGGCCGCGGGCCAATAGCAGACTGCAAGTAACTATATGTATGTATTAGGGTTGTACATACAGTACATATATTTTGGTAACAGTATCAAAACTATTTTGGTACTTTTCGGTACTTTTCTAAATAAAGGGGACCACAAAAATGTCATTATTGGCTTTATTTTAACAAAAAAATCTAACGGTACATTAAAGGCCTACTGAAACCCACTACTACCGACCACGCAGTCTGATAGTTTATATATCAATGATGAAATCTTAACATTGCAACACATGCCAATTCGGCCGGGTTAACTTATAAAGTGCAATTTTAAATTTCCCGCTAAACTTCCAGTTGAAAACGTTGATGTATGATGACGTATGCGTGTGACATATTCGGCCCCATTGAATCCAATACAAAAAGCTCTGTTTTCATCTCAAAATTCCACAGTATTCTGGACATCTGTGTTGGTGAATCTTTTGCAATTTGTTTAATGAACAATGAAGACTGCAAAGAAGAAAGTTGTAGGTGGGATCGGTGTATTAGTGTATTATACAGCAACACAACCAGGAGGACTTTGAGATGGATAGCAGACGCGCTCACCTTGACTTCCTCCGTCTCCGGACCGCCGACCGCATCTATGATCGGGTGAAGTATTTCGTCGCTCCGTCGATCGCTGGAACGCAGGTGAGCACGGGTGTTGATGAGCAGATGAGGGCTGGCTGGCGTAGGTGGAGCGCTAATGTTTTTAGCATAGCTCTGTGAGGTCCCGTTGCTAAGTTAGCTTCAATGGCGTCGTTAGCAACAGCATTGTTAAGCTTCGCCAGCTTGGAAAGCATTAACCGTGTAGTTACATGTCCATGGTTTAATAGTATTGTTGATTTTCTGTCTATCCTTCCAGTCAGGGCTTTATTTATTTTGTTTCTATCTGCATTTAAGCACGATGCTATCACGTTAGCTCCGTAGCTAAAGAGCTTCACCGATGTATTGTCGTGGAGATAAAAGTCACTGTGAATGTCCATTTCGCGTTCTCGACTCTCATTTTCAAGAGGATATAGTATCCGAGGTGGTTTAATATACAAATCCGTGATCCACAAGAGAAAAAGGAGAAAGTGTGGAATCCAATGAACCCTTGTACCTAAGTTATGGTCAGAGCGAAAAAAGATACGTCCTCCACTGCACGCTAGTCCTTCACTTTCACGTTCCTCATCCACAAATCTTTCATCCTCGCTCAAATTAATGGGGTAATCGTCGCTTTCTCGGTCCGAATCTCTCTCGCTGCATTGAAAACAATAGGAAAATGTGAGCAGCCCTTCCTCCGGTGACGTCACGCTACTTCCGGTACAGGCAAGGCTTTTTTTTATCAGAGACCAAAAGTTGCGAACTTTATCGTCGTTCTATACTAAATCCTTTCAGCAAAAATATGGCAATATTGCGAAATGATCAAGTATGACACATAGAATGGATCTGCTAGCCCCGTTTAAATAAAAAAATGTCATTTCAGTATGCCTTTAAACATATATTTCTTATTGCAAGTTTGTCCTTAAATAAAATAGTGAACATACTGGACAACTTGTCTTTTAGTATTAAGTAAACAAACAAAGACTCCTAATTAGTCTGCTGACGTATGCAGTAACATATTGTGTCATTTATCATTCTATTATTTCGTCAAAATTATTAAGTACAAGTGGTAGAAAATGAATTATTAATCTACTTGTTCAGTTACTGTTAATACCTGCTTATTTTCTGTTTCAACATGTTCTATCTACACTTCTGTTAAAATGTAATAATCACTTATTCTTCAGTTGTTTGATACTTTACATTAGTTTTGGATGATACCACAAGTTTGGGTATCAATCCGATACCAAGTAGTTACAGGATCATACATTGGTCATATTCAAAGTCCTCATGTGTCCAGGGACATATTTCCTGAGTTTATAAACATAATATACATTTAAAAAAAACAAAAGAAGATTTTGTGACGCTAAAAAATATTGATGTAATTATAGTAGTATCGACTTGAAACGCTCTTGTACTTTGTATCATTACAGTGGATGTTAGGTGTAGATCCACCAATGCCGTTTGTTTATATTGTAGCTTTCCGTAAGAGTTGGTGCTGCAGGGAATTCTGGCAATTTGTTCTGTAGTGTTTATGTTGTGTTGTGGTGCAAATGTTCTCCCAAAATGTGTTTGTCATTGTTGTTCAGTGTGGTTTCACTATATGGCACATGTTTATGACAGTGTGGGCGTTGTTCATACGGCCACCCTTACCACAATTCATGGTCATTGACCTGATTTACACACGTTGTCCACAAAATGACGGCAAATTTGCAACAATTACATTTTTTTAATTATTTTGAAAACACCACCGGATTCCTTATTGAACTCGTGACCTCTTGCGGGCCAAACTGAAGACGCCGGCGGGCCGCAATTGGCCCATGGGCTGTAGTTTGAACACCCTTGATGTACAGTAAGTAAAACACTGGTAGCAGGATGTGATGGCAGAAAGGATTTGGAAGATGAGGACCAAAATGACGAGCCAATAAGCTGTCAATGCTCAAAAAATAATACAGAATCTACTTCAATATTGCTATGGACTATTGACCTATTTAAGGGTCTAATTACTTCACATCAAATAATCAATTTCCAAATTTTGGTAGAGGAATATTGCCTATTTTTTGTTTTAGCTGTATCTCATTGTTGTGGTCTTCACACGGTCCATAAATAACAGGGCTTCTTTTAACAAAACAGGCATAAAACATTAAAAAAAATAAAACTTTAATTCGACAGATAGCTCAAAGTTGATCTAGAGATTCAAGCATTGACAAAAAAAATATTTATATGACTTAAATTTTAAGTTATTCTGACTGAGGGGTCAGAATAACATACATTTTGGTAGGGGAATTTTGCCTATATTTTCTTTTAGCCGTATCTCACTGTTGTTGTCTTCACAAGGTCCATAAAAAATAGGGTTTCTTTTAACAAAACAGGCATAAAACATAAAAAAAAATCAAAAAATAAATTAATTTGACAGATAGCTTTGAAGTTGATCTAGAGATTTAAGCATTGACAAAACAAATATTTATATGACTTAAATTTTAAGTTATTCTGACTGAGGGTTCAGAATAACATACATTTTGGTAGGGGAATATTGCCTATATTTTCTTTTAGCCGTATCTCACTGTTGTGGTCTTCACAAGGTCCATAAAAAACAGGGTTTCTTTTGACAAAACAGGCATAAAACATAAAAAAAATTAATTCGACAGATAGACAGATAGCTGAAGTTGATCTAGAGATTTAAGCATTGACAAAAAAAATATTTATATGACTTAAATGTTAAGTTATTCTGACTGGGGGGTCCACGGGACCAAAATTGAAGGGTGCTTCAAAGGTTAAAAAAAAGTATATATTTTATTGGTTTTGAAAATAAAAAATATGTTTTATGTGTGACCGTGTGTTGGTTACATTTTTTGTTTGTGCTATGACTAGGGAAGGTTGTTTGAATTGGGTCATATAAGTAAACCATGTCCTGGTTTCACTTCAAAATCACAATTCATGGTCATTGACCACGAATGGTCCACAAAAAGTCCACGGCAAATTTGCAACAATTAGATTTTTTAAATTATTTTAAAAACACCACACAAGGCCAGATTCCTTATGCCATCTTGCAGGCCAAACTGAAGACTGGGCTGTAGTTTGGACACAATTGATGTACAGTAAGTAGAAACACTGGTAGCAGGATGTGATGGCAGAAAGGATTTGGAAGATGAGAACCAAAAAGGCGAGCCAATAACTACTGACTGACTCCCGAAGGACGTAAAATAGCTTCGGTTCTAGACGTCACAGCTATTACAAAGACCGGCTTCAAGCTGAACGGACACTAATGCATGGCCATCTACAGCCGTTAGGTAATGTTTCTCCAGCAAGATCACGACCAAATGGAACAAGCTTGTCACCCGTAATGCATCGCTTGGTTTTATTACGCTGAATCACATCTTCGCTGCGCGGTGTAAAACACTTCTTGACTTATAAGCAGAAATAAAAGCCACATTTGGCAGCGCGAGCTCGGTTAAGTGTGGGCGTGTCGCCCTTTTGTGCTGCCGCAGCTGCACAGGATCCGACCCTGTCGACGTGCTGCTTTTTGTGCGACCTGAAATAACGTTAGCATAACAACGTGGACCGACCACTTAACGCTTAACTGCAAGGCCCGCTGGGAAGCACATTGACGAATACAAGCTAGCAAGGCAAAATGCAAAAGTGAAAGTTTCTTGGACTTTTTGCATTTCCACAGTCATCTTGCAGTCCTTGTTGTCTGCCAGTTGGCAGATTGGAAAGGAAGTGGAAACCACAAGTCAGGATGACTATTTTGGCAACGTTTCCCTGCCTTATCCTTCACGCTCTCCCAGATTAACACTTTAACACTTCAGAAAGCGGTCGCTGCTGTAGATAATAATCAGCTGTTTGGTGGGAAAATACCTGCTGATGATGAGCGAGAGCTGCTGGGTGCAGTTTTTGATCCGGTTCTGGGCCTCCATGTGGGTCATGTGCTCGGTGACGTCGCCATTAATGGCCAGGATGGTGTCGCCAGGGCACAGGTCGCCTTGAGCCGCCTTGCTGCCTGCCGTTACCTGGAGAGAGAAATCACATGAGAGAGAAGGAATTAGCTTGGGAGGATTAAAAGCAGTCATAAGGACAACAAAAGACCAAAGGAATGATCAAAGGTATTCATTTACAGGTCATTTTTTAAAATTTTTACATAAAAAAGTGGAATAAAAAACCAAACAGGTGAAATATAACAAGAAAACGTTGCAATATCTACTCTAATAACTAGAGATGTCCAATAATGGTTTTTTTGCCGATATCTGATATTCCGATATTGTCCAACTCTTAATTACAGATTCCGATATCAACCGATACCGATATATACAGTCGTGGAATTAACACATTATTATGCCCTAATTTTGTTGTGATGCCCCGCTGGATGCATTGAACAATGTAACAAGGTTTTCCAAAATAAATCAACTCAAGTTATGGAAAAAATTGCCAACATGGCACTGCCATATTTATTATTGAAGTCACAAAGTGTTTTTTTTTTTTAACATGCCTCAAAACAGCAGCTTGGAATTTGGGACATGCTCCCTGAGAGAGCATGAGGAGGTTGAGGTGGGCAGGGTTTGGAGGGGGGGGGGGGGGGGCGGTGTTCCGGGTTAGGGGGTAGCGGGGGGTGTATGTTGTAGCGTCCCAGAAGAGTTAGTGCTGCAAGGGGTTCTGGGTATTTGTTCTGTTGTGTTTATGTTGTGTTACGGTGCAGATGTTCTCCCGAAATGTGATTGTCATTGTTGTTTGGTGTGGGTTCACATTGTGGCGCATTTTTGTAACAGTGTTAAAGTTGTTTATACCGTCACCCTCAGTGTGACCTGTACGGCTGTTGACCAAGTATGCTTTGCATTCACTTGTGTGTATGAAAAGCCGTAGGTATTATGTGATTGGACCGGCACGCAAAGGCAGTGCCTTTAAGGTTTATTGGCGCTCTGTACCTCTCCCTACGTCCGTGTACCACTACGTACAGCGGCGTTTTAAAAAGTCATACATTTTACTTTTTGAAACCGAAAACGATAATTTGCGAACCGATACCGATAATTTCTGATATTACATTTTAAAGCATTTATCGGCAGCCCGATATTATCGGACATCTCTAGTAATAACACAAAGCTGCGATGCATGCCGTTTTTTTCTTTCTTTTGTCACTTCAATCATTGATTTGTTGTTCATTATTCCCTCATAGTAGTAGTAGTAGTACTAGTAGTAGTAGTAGTGTGTGTGTGTGAGTGTGTACTTAGCCTCCATGTTGTTTCCTGTGTGATGTTGCCTCCTATTTAATATGAAGTTAATTTCAGTGTGGTAAAAAGTAAAAAGTTACTTCCTGCATTGAGTTTGTTGACATTCTTGTTGACATACTGTACAACCACATCAAAAGTAGCATGCCACGTCAAATGCATCGGTAGCGACGTTGTAAAGTACGTCAAAGTAGTTCATTAGATTGCTCGTTACTAGGGATGTATATCGTTAAGAATTTATCGGTACGATAGCGTTATCAATGTTCCTTATCGATATCAGTATTTATCGGTACTCTTATCGGTACTATAAGTCATTTGTGGAAATAAAATGTGAAAAAATGCATTTTAGTTATATTAGCACAACTGTAACTTGTTTTGAGAGGCTTTACTATATAAATTTTTATTTAGGGCGGTAATTTTAGGGCACATAACAAAATATTGTTGCGTTACAAACTTTTGTGTGGTGTTGCTTCCTTATTTGTCATTATTCAAAGCTGATTTTATTGTGTTGCAGTGGCAGCTGAACTGAATGTGACAGCTGCTGGGAGGATTAAGAGCAGCCGTAAGGACAACAAAAGACCAAAGGAATGTTCAGAGGTATTAATTTGCGTCCCGCAGATAATTTTTTTAATTTTTACATAAAAAAGTGGAATAAAAAATCAAACAGGTGAAATGTAACAAGAAAAAGTTGCAATGTCCACTCTAATAACACATTCCGTTTTTTTCTTTAAAACTGTCATTGCTCAAACAATAATAAATCAAAGTTGTTATGAATTGATTGACCTATTCAAGGCTTCAATTACTTCACATCAAATATTCCACTTATTTATTATTATTTTTTAGGATGTTTTGTGTTTTTTGCCATGAAAACTAAGTTTACTATGACAAAAAGGGCATTAAAGAAAAACAAAAAAATTATTTATAAGCGACATCAGAAATTGAGCTAGAGCAGGGGTGTCAAACTCATTTTAGATCGGGGGCCACATGGAGAAAAATCTACTCCCAAGCTGGTAAAATCACAGCGCGATAACTTAAAAATAAAGACAACTTCAGATTGTTTTCTTTGTTTAAAAATAGAACAAACACATTCTGAAAATGTACAAATCATAATGTTGTTGGGGTTTTTTTTACACTTACATGTTGCGTTTAATAGTATTCTACCTTTATTTGTCGTTATTTATATTTTCTGAATAAATTATGTGATAATGTTCATCAGTCAACTCATTAGTGTTCATTTTCAATCTATCAAGATAAAAAAAAATTATATCAAAATCAAATTACATTGTTATTTATGTAGTTTGATTATTTTCCTCGACTGATGTTCTAACATCATGTGGTGTATTTTGTACATATCTACATCTACAAAGATACAAAAAATTGCTATTGCAACATCTAGTGGACACATTTAAACAGGGTTTTTTTTCATTTAAAAATTTTAAGGTTAATTTTCATACTTAGAAAACTCATCCCGCGGGCCGGATAAAACCTGTTCGCAGGCCTGATTCGGCCCTCGGGCCGTACGTTTGACACCCCTGAGCTAGAGATTTATGGGTTGAAAGTAAAAAAACAAAACAATGTATGACTTATTTTTAACACTTTTATAAGTGGGGGCATTTTAGATCCCTGAAAAATGTAGTGGGATTTTTTTAAAGCTGTGTATGCTCAAAAAATAATAAAGAATCTAATTCAATATTGCTATGGACTATTGACCTACTTAAGGGTCCAATTACTTCACATCAAATAATCTAGTTACAAATTTTGGTGGGGGAATATTGCCTATTTTTTGTTTTAGCCATAAAAAACAGGGTTTCTTTTAACAAAACAGGCAGAAAACATTTTTTTAAAAATTAACAAAACTTGATTTCGACAGAGAGCTCTGTAATTGATCTAGAGGTTTTAGGCACTGACAATATATATATATATATATATATATATATATATATATATATATATATATATATATATATATATATATATATATATATATATATATATATATATATATATATATATATATATGTATGACAACATTTTAAAGTTATACCGACTGGGACCCTTCAGGGTCCACGGGACCAAAATTGAGGGGTACTCCTAAGATTTAAGTTTATTTTTTTTATTATTGGTTTTGAAAATGAAACATATCAAAATAGCCCCCGCATCTTTAGATTTTTCAGTGTACGGTCTGATAGTATTGTAGGTTTTTTCATCATGGGTAAAGTCTTCTGCTAATGTATCATATTTGGAGCAGTGTGTGTCGCCTCCCGATTATCCATCATAATGTAACAATGCCGGGCTCTGGATATTCAAGCCCCTCTGGGGAGGCCAAGGGATGAGGTGGGAAAGGAACAAAAAGGGAGGTTGATCTACATTCAGATCCCAAGAACATTTGATCATAATTTTCTCTTATGACACCACCACTATTTTTGGGATGCCTGTTTGGTGGTCACAACCTCTTAATACAAAACCCAAAACCAGTGAAGTTGGGTTGTGTAAATCGTAAATAAAAACAGAATACAATGGTTTGCAAATCCTTTTCAACTTATATTCAATTGAATAGACTACAAAGACAAGATATTTCACGTTCGAACTGGAAAACGTTATTTTTTGCAAATATTAGCTTATTTGGAATTTGATGCCTGCAACATGTTTCAAAAAAGCTAGCACAAGTGGCCAAAAAGACTGAGAAAGTTGAGGGATGCTCATCAAACACTTATTTGGAACAGGCTAACTGGGAACAGGTGGGTGCCATGATTGGGTATAAAAGCAGCTTCCATGAAATGCTCAGTCATTCACAAACAAGGATAGGGCGAGGGTCACCACTTTGTAAACAAATGCTTGAGCAAATTGTCAAACAGTTTAAGAACAACATTTCTCAACGAGTTGTTGCAAGGAATTTAGGGATTTCACCATCTACGGTCCCTAATATCATCAAAAGGTTTAGAGAATCTGGAGAAATCACTGCACGTAAGGGATGATATTATGGACCTTCGATCCCTTAGGCGGTACTGTATCAAAAAGCGACATCAGTGTGTAAAGGATATCACCACATGGGCTAAGTAACACTTCACAAAACCACTGTCAGTAACTACAGTTTGTCCCTACAGCTCTAAGTGCAAGTTAAAACTCTACTATGCAAAGCCAAAGCCATTTATCAACAACACCCAGAAACGCCGCCGGCTTCGCTGGGCCTGAGCTCATCTAAGATGGACTGATGCAAAGTGGAAAAGTGTTCTGTGGTCTGACGAGTCCACATTTCAAATTGTTTTTGGAAACTGTGGACGTGGTTTCCTCCGGAACAAAAAGGAAAAGAGCCATCCGGATTGTTATAGGCGCAAAGTTCAAAAGCCAGCATCTGTGATGGTATGGGGGTGTATTAGTGCCCGAGGCATGGGTAACTTACACATCTGTGAAGGCACCATTAATGCTGAAAGGTCCGTACAGGTTTTGGAGCAACATATGTTGCCATCCAGGCAAAGCCATTTATCAACAACACCCAGAAACGCCGCCGGCTTTGCTGGGCCTGAGTTCATCTAAGATGGACTGATGCAAAGTGGAAAAGTGTTCTGTGGTCTGACGAGTCCACATTTCAAATTGTTTTTGGAAACTGTGGACGTGGTTTCCTCCGGAACAAAAAGGAAAAGAACCATCCGGATTGTTATAGGCGCAAAGTTGAAAAGCCAGCATCTGTGATGGTATGGGGGTGTATTAGTGCCCAAGACATGGGTAACTTACACATCTGTGAAGGCACCATTAATGCTGAAAGGTACATACAGGTTTTGGAGCAACATATGTTGCCATCCAAGCAACGTTATCATGGACGCCCCTGCTTATTTCAGCAATGCCATCCTTTCAATGATGATCACAGATCTCTCTATCCCTCGCGTCATCTTTAGCAAGCTTTTTTGCACTTTTTTAAACGCAGCAGTAGCGATAGGAACAAGTTAGTGACTGGCTTTGGGGCAGCTTCTTTAGCAGCAGGCATCTCTGTGGGCTGTCAGAACACAGTCGTAACCACACTGGTATTTTAGGTATACTGATAAGGTTTAATGTGTTGATGCGTGATGTTGTTTCCCCCCCTTGCGTAATGTTTGCAGAACAATTGATGCAAATAGCATGAAGTCTTTCTTGGAAACAATGAATAAATCCCACCCGATTGACGCCATGTTTGTTTGGGGAAAGTTTATAGCAAGGCAAGTAGGAGGAAAAAAGGAGCCCTTGATATGCTCACCTTAACCCCCCTACAGCACAGTATTAATTCCTCATGTTTATCATGCACCCTGAAACTTGACACCAGTCTGCAATGTGGCTGCAGACGATAAATAATTACAGGAATTGGTTTTTATTTTAGTCACTGTTTACTGTCAGGCTCCAGAAATCTAACCTGCACTTCTGAACTGTTTCCTTTTCAGACCTTTTTTGGTAACACTTTGCTCCACATCCGCCAATGCTTCAAGCCGTCCCTTAAAATTAGAAGCCATTCCTCACCGCATCCGACTGCATCCAACACTTTGCGTTGAAATTACTACCTGCATTGGCAATTGCGAGAGTTTGGACGATGTTACAGTTAATGAGCACCTTGTTTGTTAAGTTCCTGCGATTCATCATCCTCCTAGCATCTGTGTGGGTTTCATTTAGTCGATGCCTCTTCATTAGTCATCCATCTTTATTATGGGCCTGCTGCAATTGGCATGCTAGTGCTAACTTTTTTTTCTAACTTTACACTTTTTTCTCTAATTCCGCAGCCATACACTTTACAGTCATAGAACTTGGTATTTGAAACATGCTAACTGTATGCATGTTTACGTTAGCATGTTAGCATGCTAACATTAAAGTGCTAGCTTTTGGAGCTAGTTTTGGAATCGTTTACCTTAGAGCACTGGTTCTTAACCTGGGTTCGATCGAACCCTAGGGGTTCGGTGAGTCGGCCTCAGGGGTTCGACAGAGCCTCCGCCGCAGAGGTCAAGACACACCCGACTCATCGTGTGAATAAAAACTTCTCTCTATCGGCGTATTATGGATACCCCCTAACAATGTTCCCTCTAATTTTCCATATGCTTGAGCAAACGCAAAAACTCCTTGAGCATTCAGTGGAGTACATGTGAGCCAGTCCCAAACCTGACTAAATAACAAGTCATATGTTTTATTATTATAATCATTATAGTCATTATAATCCAAGAGATTATTTTCTAAAATAAGTGTTTTGGCCCACTTACAATGACAATAACAAAAAATATTGTTTTTCATGAGCTGTGTACTAGTATTGTATGTCTGGGTGGGGGTCCTGCTTTGGAAATAATTTGTACCCCTTTCAGATATCGCATTTAGTTCCCACTAAAACATTCACATGTTGCACAATGAGATGTAAACATGGGATCATGTGTACATTACTGTAACTTTCTGTTTGTAAAATATATCTTTATTAGTATTTCTTTAATATTATAACATCATTTCATGATTAATATTTACAAATTAAGATTAAATTAAGAAAAAAAAATTTATTTTTCACTAAAGAAGGGTTAGGTGAATGCACATATGAAACTGGTGGGGTTCGGTACATCCAACAAGGTTAAGAACCACTGCCTTAGAGTTATATAACTTGGTATGTGACACTTGTTGACTGCTAGCTTGCTAATGTTAGCAAAGTTCTCTTTTTTTTTTTTTTTTTTTCTCAAATTCCCCAGCCATACACCTTAGAGCAGGCCTGAGCAATTATTTTGACCCGGGGGGCCAAATTTAGAGAAAAAATGTGTCTGGGGGCCGGTACATCTGATTTTTAGGAACACTAATACAAAACCTCACAATAATGTCTGATTGAATGCTAAAAACGTTATGACAGACCGCCTTAAAAAAACGGAATGGAATTTTTAGTTGTTTTATTGAATGAGACACCCAGAATGTACATGAAAATAAAGAATGTGGGATTTACAATACTAACTATGAATGATAAAACACTGAATATTGACAACATATGAACGTCACACCCCCTCTCCATCGACATATTTTACAATCAAGCAAAACGCAACAAAAATGCAACAAACACAGCGAAATATGAACGCGGAGGGTAAAAAAAAAAAACACCTACAATCTGATACATCACTAAGCTTTAGAACTTTGTTGTGAAAATCTTCTTCCGCGTCTGTCCCTGACACCCGCATTTCAGGCTGTGACTTAGATTACCATAGTAACTAGTACAGGGGTCGGCAACCTTTACCACTCAAAGAGCCATTTTGGCAAGTTTCACACATTAAAGAAAGCAATGGGAGCCACAAAATATGTTTTTAAAATTTAAAATGAAAAACACCGCATACAAAGCTTAAACGCTTTGTGCTATGTTAACTAGGGGTCTCAGACACACGCACCGGCACGTACTTTAATGTGGAAATTTGATGTTAGTGCAGCCCGCGAGTTTTGAATGAATGTCGCTTGCGTCATACTTGCCAACCCTCTCATTTTTCCCGGGAGACTCCCGAATATCAGAGCGTGATGACACTGCATTTGGCGCCCTCTAAAGTCTGCCCAATCAGTGTATCTGCTCGGCCACAAGTGGAATGCAGCTTTGGCTTGATAGCGTTACAGACAGCAAGGCTACTAAGTCAACAGCCACACATCTTACACTGACGGTACCAATACCCAGAATCCCATGCAGCCCTAACTCTTCCGCTCAACCAACCACGCAGAGGGGGGGGGTTGATGTGTGGGGGGATTTGGTGGTAGCGGGGGTGTATAATGTAGACCGGAAGAGTTAGGGCTGCATGGGATTCTGGGTAATGGTTGTGTTGTGTTTATGTCGTGTTACAGTGGGATGTTCTGCAGAAATGTGTTTTTCATTCTTTTTTGGTGTGGGTTCACAGTGTGGCGCATATTTGTAACGTAACAATGTTAAAGTTGTTTGATACGGCTACCGTCAGTGTAAGCTGTGTGGCTGATGAGTAAGTATGCTTTGCTGTCTCCTGTGTGAGCAAGTAATATCAACATGCAACATGTGGCTGGACTGGCACGCTGTATGTAAATGATATAGAGGACAATTACTGCAGTGCAATTAGGGCATGCCCTTTATATAGTAATTAGAGTGTAAATAGGATTATATTTTCCTGGGAGTATTCTATGAGAGACACTGACATCCATAAGTCTCCTGGGAAAATCGGGGGGGTCGGCATGTATGTAGCTGAGCCGCATCAGAGTGGTCAAGGAGCCACATGCGGCTCCGGAGCCGCGGGTTGCCGACCCCTGAACTAGTACATCATGCAAAAGCGCAGATTCCAACCATTGAAATACTTTGTATAGTTCAAGACTTACGGTCATTTGAAAACATCACTGCACATCTTAATGGCGGCGACACTTTCCATCTTAAAGATCTAAAAAAATTATTTGGGAAATGTCCGGCGGGCCATATTGAAAAGCTTAACCTGCAACCCCCGTTCCTTATTTGCCCAGGTCTGCCTTAGAGTCATATAACTTGGTATGTGACACAAGCTAACTATTATATATAGACTTCGAGAGACTTAGACTTCCTTTATTGTCATTCAAATTTGAACTTTACAGTACAGATAAGAACAACATTTTGTTGCATTAGCACGTTGTAGTGCAGGATAAAAGAGCAATAAGGTGCAGATATAAATTGATTTACTGTACAGATAAACATATTGCACTTTAGCATATGCATCCACGTTTACGGATGTATGTTATATTGTCTTTATAGTCCAGCCAGTTAATCCGTTTTTGGGGGGAATTGGGGAATATCATGCTCACGTTAGCTTTTTGAGCTACTTTTGCTACCGTTTAGCCCAGAGTCATATAACTTGGTATGTTACACTTGTTAACTGTTAGCATGCTAACGATAGCATGCTAGCGAGCTAACTTACGCTTGCTGACTTTTTCATCTAATTTTACACTTTGTTTTTCTTTTTCCACAGGAATACACCTTTGAGTCTTATAACTTGGTATATGAAACATGCTGACTGTTATCATGCTATAGTTAGCACACATGCTAAGTGTTAGCATTTTTATGTAAACATGGTATTGTTTTTAGGCTAGCTCTGTGGCTCATTTTGTACGGTTACATCTAAAACTCACGGATTCAGACACTCGGCACCATCTAATAAGTAGGCAGCTTATTAGATCCGAACCGAGGATGTCGTTGTGGCTTGTGCAGCCCTTTGAGACACTTGTGATTTAGGGCTATATACACTACCATTCAAAAGTTTGGGGTCACCCAAACAATTTTGTGGAACAGCCTTAATTTCTAAGAACAAGAATAGACTGTCGAGTTTCAGATGAAAGTTCTCTTTTTCTGGCCATTTTGAGCGTTTAATTGACCCCACAAATGTGATGCTCCAGAAACTCAATCTGCTCAAAGGAAGGTCAGTTTTGTAGCTTCTGTAACGAGCTAAACTGTTTTCAGATGTGTGAACATGATTGCACAAGGGTTTTCTAATCATCAATTAGCCTTCTGAGCCAATGAGCAAACACATTGTACCATTAGAACACTGGAGTGATAGTTGCTGGAAATGGGCCTCTATACACCTATGTAGATATTGCACCAAAAACCAGACATTTGCAGCTAGAATAGTCATTTACCACATTAGCAATGTATAAAGTGTATTTCTTTAAAGTTAAGACTAGTTTAAAGTTATCTTCATTGAAAAGTACTGTGCTTTTCCTTCAAAAAAAAGGACATTTCAATGTGACCCCAAACTTTTGAACGGTAGTGTAAATAAACATTGATTGATTGATTGATTGAGCTTCTGGCGACCCCCGGCCAGAGGTTCAGGGCACAGATAGCAGGCCCATCAAAATGTTCTAGTTATTGACTATAATGTCTGTCTCCTTTTTTGGGAATTTTGCCCATCGTTCACAATCATTATGAGAGACAGGAAGACAAAAGTGTTTAGTTTTTTTCCCGCTTTGTAACATTTGAAAATCGTCTCGTAATAGGTAGCTAGCAATGCAGCCAATGGGAGCAATCAATTCTATTTCTAAATCACTTTAAAAATGCATTCAAAAACCGTCAACAATACTTCATTTACGTTCCGTAACTGTAGCTGTGTTCCAAACTGTAGCGACATTGTTATTGTAAGAGCGAACACTGAGGCACTCTTTTTCTAGCGTACAAAAACATCGGCGTGCTACGGTATTAGCCGTAGATGCCAACTACGGAAAGAGATAAGCTAGCTTCTACAACAACATGAAATGTGTTTGAGTTTGTAATGCACAACACTGCGATACGTCACCGATTTGTACTGACTGAAAAACATGATAAATCATATTACAGTATCTGTAAAGTTTTACCCCACATTTCATGTTGTGTTAGTACACAGCTGAGCTAGCCAGACAGCGTATGTACTGTAGTTGTACTAACACACGGCGTGCTGCGTGTTTAATGATATTAAAGTGACTCACTTTAAAGAGAGTTGTTCTTCTGGTCCAGCTGGCCGGTTTACTGCTGATTTTGGGTAAGTAATCCATTTATGTCAAAATAGCTTGGCTCCAAGTTCCATATTTACAGCATCAAAATTAGAGATGTCCGATAATGGCTTTTTTGCCGATATTCCTATATTGTCCAACTCTTAATTACCGATTCCGATATCAACCGATACCGATATATACAGTCATGGAATTAACACTTTATTATGCCTAATTTTGTTGTGATGCCCCGTTGGATGCATTAAACAATGTAACTTTACCATGAATTGATTAACGTGTACCCCGACTTAAACAAGTTGAAAAATGTATTCGGGTGTTACCATATAGTGGTCAATTGTACGGAATATGTACTGTACTGTGCAATCTACTAATACAAGTTTCAATCAATCAATCAAAAACAAGGTTTTCCAAAATAAGAGAACAACTTCAACTCCAGGTATGGAAAAAAGTGCCAACATGGCACTGCCATATTTATTATTGAAGTCACAAAGTGCATTATTTTTTTTAACATGCCTCAAAACAGCATCTTGGAATTTGGGACATGCTCTCCCTGAGATAATCCTAATACCCACTACAACTATGGGAAATACTATCAGTGTTTCCCATAAACTGCCAAGATACCTGTGGCGGTGGGGGCGTGGCTATGGGCGTGGTCACCATGACATCATCAAGTAATTTGCATAATTTACTACAATGATATGATTTTCTCTAAAAAGGCTCAAAAAATGTATACTTACTAATTAGTAATATGTACATATTTATATACAGGTTATTCACTGAAATATATTTATTAATTGTGGTTCTTACAAAAAAATATATCTTATAAAATATAAAAGCTAAAATGTGTCTTAAAGCTCTGCCCCTTTAATTAGTGCATACTAAATAATTTAACTTTAGCCTACTACTACAACCATATTATTTACCAGCAACATAAAGTGAAACAGAGGCAGAGGTGTCCTACCACAGTCAGTAACAAATAAACAGAAAACAGTAGTGGTCAAATACAAATAAGGCAACAAGAGAAGTATCCTACACTTCTCTTTTGTAAAGTAAATCTGAACAGCCTATATGGGCATCTACATCAACTATATGATTGGCCTGAGAAGCTGGATAGGACCAAAAATAAAATAAAATAAAAAATAAATTAAAAAAATGTATTTATTTTTTTATTTGATTTTATTTTTTATTTTTTTTATTTGTGGCGGACGTAATTCTTTCGTGGCGGGCCGCCACAAATAAATGAATGTGTGGGAAACACTGACTATACTTTGACTTTCACAAAGTGCTTTTTTTTTTAAAACATGCCTCAAAACAACAGCTACAAAAACAATGAAGGCACACAGCTTCAGTCCAGAGTATACTAGAGCATACTTGCCAACCTTGAGACCACCGAATTCGGGAGATGGGGTGGGGGGCGGGCTTTGGTGGTAGCGGGGGATGTATATTGTAGCGTCCCGGAAGAGTTAGTTCTGCAAGGGGTTCTGGGTATTTGTTCTGTTGTGTTACGGTGCGGATGTTCTCCCGAAATCTTGTTTGGTGTGGGTTCCCAGTGTGGCGCATATTTGTAACAGTGTTAAAGTTGTTTATACGGCCACCCTCAGTGTGACCTGTATGACTGTTGATCAAGTATGCTTTGCATTCACTTATGTGTGTGTAAAAGCCGCAGATATTATGTGACTGGGCCGGCACGCTGTTTGTATGGAGGAAAAGCGGACGTAACGACAGGTTGTAGAGGACGCTAAAGTCAGTGCCTTTAAGGCACGCCCCCAATAATGTTGTCCGGGTGGAAATCGGGAGAATGGTTGCCCCGCGAGATTTTCGGGAGGGGCACTGAAATTCGGGAGTCTCCCGGGAAAATCGGGAGGTTGAAACCGATACCGATAATTTCCGATATTACATTTTAAAGCATTTATCGGCCGATATTATAGGAGTTTCATACTTGGAAAAATTGTTACTAGTAAGAGTAACAGTTTTTTCTAACACTGATTAGAGTGTGTTGAAATGAAGCGATATTAGTAAAATGGTACGCTTTAGAGGTGATTGGTTCCAATTTGGCCCACGCTGCGACTCTTTACGAGATGCTTTAAGCAGGCACATTAACTGGCGAGTGTTTTAGGAGCAAAGGAACTCAAGTTCACGCTCCATGAAGTGCAAATAGATGAGCCGTGTGCTTCATAGGTGGAATTTCTAATTTATAGCCCCAGACCCCAGTCCACCCCTCTGTTTGCCGATGACTCACTTCCAGCAAACTGAGAGTCATTGTGCGGAGTGTGTGTGTCTGTGTGCGAAAGCAAACACACCTCTAACACGCTAATTGTGTGTGCAGAAATCTGCAGCTCTTAAGCATGAATGACACTTTCCCAGTCCAAATAGAAGCCGCTCAGTCTAGCCCACAATCGGCGACAGGAGGTCACGCTTTACCCACGCCATTTAGCGACGCCTCCACAGTGTGTGTTTGTGTGTTTTTATCCTTGGCCCTTAGTTGTGTCAGCCTGGGCCAAAGTTCAGGCGCGCCCACAAAACATCACCCCGGGGTCAGGCTGGAAATAGTAGAGAATGAAACACACACACACACACACGCAGGCCCATATGGCTATGCTAACTTCATAACTGCGGTCAATTGAGAATGGAAAAACCACAATATTAGCTATCCTTGCACAATTTAGTAAAATAAGTACCGTATTTGTGCAAAAACAATGCGTCCCGTGAAAAACCGTCCGACCGGAACTCTTTAATAACTAAAGATCCTTGGGTGAATATTGTAAACTCACTACACCGGTATGTTTTAGCGCTTTCATGGCGAGTTTACTGACAGATATACCATATTTTTCGGATTATAAATTGCTCCGGAGTATAAATCGCACCGGCCGAAAATGCATATTAAAGAAGGAAAAAAACATATATAAGTAGCACTAGAGTATAAGTCGCATTTTTGGGGGGAATTTATTTGATAAAACCCAACACCAAGAATAGACATTTGAAAGGCAATTTAAAATAAATAAATAGTGAACAACAGGCTGAATAAGTGTACGTTATATGACACATAAATAACCAACTGAGAACGTGCCTGGTATGTTAACGTAACATATTATGGTAAGAGTCATTCAAATAACTATAACACATGCTGTACGTTTACCAAACAATCTGTCACTCCTAATCAATTTTCATAGGTACGGAAGTAGTAGCAAGTAGCATCTTTTTTTTCACAATGCACTTTTGCCATGACCCCCCCCCCCGCCAAATTTTTATTGGTTGACGTATGTGTGTGACGATTGCTGATATACGGCCAGTCTCTTACGTGAATGAGATAAATAATATTATTTGATATTTTACGGTAATGTGTTAATAATTTCACACATAAATCGCTCCAGACTGCGACTTATAATCCGAAAAATACGGTAAGTAAGAACTTTACCTTACTTTATATTAAAAATGGCAACAGCGGAGGATGAATGTCCCATAACAAGAATATAGAGAAAAAGAAGAAGCTTATCGACAACGGTGTCGGCACAGACTACAAAGGCGACGCAAGCAAATTTTCAGGACTTATGCAGATCGCAAATACAGATCAGCAGGTACCAGAAGGAAAGACAGGTTGCTTTTGCATAATATTGCGAAACAAAATGTTACGTACGGGAGGAGTATAGACGGCACAGACACAAGGGGGCAGTAAAGCTGTTTGATTTATGATATATATTACAATATAAATATATGTGAATGTTGTCTGTCTATCTGTGTTGGCCCTGCGATGAGGTGGCGACTTGTCCAGGGTGTACCCCGCCTTCCGCCCGATTGTAGCTGAGATAGGCTCCAGCGCCCCCCGCGACCCCGAAGGGAATAAGCGGTAGAAAATGGATGGATGGATATATATATATATATATATATATATATATATATATATATATATATATATATATATATATATATATATATATATATATATATATATATATATATATATATATATATATATACAATAATCAAACAACAATATACTTAACTAGAGAATGAAGTGTGACAAAAATCCAAGGTGTGTGTGTGTGTGTGTGAGACTATGTGTGAATTTATTGTTGTGTGGTACCGTAATGTTGAACGAGAGGAGGAACAAGGCAAGAAGGCAGTCCGTGGGCAGGCAGATAGTCAGGGCGAATAGCGAGGCGTCAGAGGTCCGTGTCCAAGAGGGAGGTCGAGATCCAAGAGGCAGTCCGGGAAGCAGGGGAGGACAAGGAATGACGAGACACACAGCAACGCCAACACGGGAACGAAGGTTACGTTCCGGTGCGGGATAGCAGGTTGAGCAGGCTTATAAAGGAAGGTCTGATCATCAGCTCCAGGTGGGCTGATTGCCGGCGATTGATTGCAGCTGCTGGCTGCTGCCGGTCTGGCGTGCGCATAGCGCGCTCTTGGAGCTGCGCTCGGCGCAGCGCACAGATGAATGCGCACTGACATGTGCCCGGGCCGTGACACAAAATGCCAGATAATGTCTTACCTTGTACACACACCATAATAATACTCGTATGTTGAAGCACAGTACAATCCATCAAGCGGTGCGGCTTCATCGCTTACCAAAGTCGTACTAAAACATGTTGATAGATTTTTGAGAACCGTGTGTAATGTTCTACATTTTCAACGGAACATATACAATTTTGGTGTTGTTTACTTGAGTCATTTTGCAGTCTACATGTATCTCTTGTGTGTGACTGCCATCATATTGTAGTCTACACGTATCTCTTATGTGTGACTGCCATCTACTGGTCACACTTATCATTTCACCATGTACCAAATGAAATAGCTTTGAGGTCGGTAAGCACAATCAAAATGGTTCCGTACAGATTTGTTTACATTCAGGCGTGCTAGCTTGTTGTTAGTGGTGACGCCAGTAAGCTATTGTATCCTCCTACGGTGTGTAGTGAAGCATGTTTAGCTATTCCTCAATCTTCCAGTGATAATGGTACTTGTAAAAAACATACTTTATTTGTCGCCATGGAGGCGAGGATTAGTGATTTAGAAGTAGCTAAAACACTGCCGACTGCGGATGGATGTTAGCTGCTTGCTAGCTAGTGATGTCTTGAATCACCTCTTCCTGAGGGGCGTTTCAATGTTATAACTTCACCTTCATCTTTAGTTTTTAGGCCAAAATGCGTCCGTTCTCCCTTATCTGTCTACACGCTGTGTCTGCTTGTAAGTACTCCGTGATTGTGCGCTGCCGAACATGCTCCTCCGCTCGTAAAACCAGCAATGTCATGACGTGACAGTGCGCCGTCATACCCGTTAAAAAAATGAATAATAATACATTTTGAACGGGTACTTTTCAAACAGACTATAGTACCGTTTTTGATTCATTAGTGCTGCGATACTACACTAGTACCGGTATACCGTACAACCCTAGTAGATGGTGATTTATTGTTATGTAGACAAATGCCATATTTTTACCAATTTTCCTAGGAAATTTTCCATATTGTGAAATGCAAATGTTGATGCTCCTCTTAGACACACGTAATAAAAGGGTTTGTAAAATCCCCTGATGTTTTTTGCTGCTAAATTAAGCCGCATAAAACATTATGTCACTACTGGTCCCACGCTTCCAAAAAAAGAATGTTAAAAAAACATCTTAAAGCATTGTCCAGCTGTTTACTTACATAGACTATTTATGTTTAAATAACTTTTACTGCAAATGAATATCGCCTCCAAATATCCGTTATTGGCCTCCTTGACAACTAATAATCGCTATCAGTATCAGCCCTGTAAAAATCGATCTCTAATCACAATGAAGTCTGTTCCTAATATTTTTAATCACATATAACCCTATAAACAATGTAGACCACTGCAAAAATAAAAAATCCCCTATGAGCCCATTTTCACTGGAGTTTGGATATTATCCTCGCAATGCAAACAGTTTCGAAGCAGCCACAGGGGGCGCTGACAACACGGGTTGTCCGTGTGTTGGCCACTAATTGCTAACAGAGACGGCGGTGAAATATGACTGCATGGATATGACGAATGGTCGCTTGGTTCCTGGTTATTGGAGGGTAAGGCTGGAAAAGAAAGTGACACCATGCTAGTTGGCACCTTTGCAGTTAGCATGAAAGTGCTACGTGGCCGACATGACATCATTCTCCAGTATCCAGACCTGCTTTTATTTGATCTAATCTGAGCTGTAAAATTACAGATTGTGCAGACCAAGGTCCAATCTCAGGCTGGGGTTGGATTACATCACTTTTGAGAGAACTGCTGGGAATTTGGCAAGCGCACAGACGAACTTTGCATGACCACGTGTCTGCAGTGTGGCCGTCTTCTCTTTCTAATATGATACACCCAACCTTTGGACACTTTATTATCACTACTTTCTCCGTCTTAATGTTCGAACCTCTTTCTTTTTTTCTTAAAGTGGTCTTCTTCATAGGACCTGGTGTTGAACCTCCTCCCTCCTTGTGTTACAGACTGTGTAATGCATGAGGGCTTCACACCCCAATGATGCCGTTGGGTTCACTGATCAAAGTGCTAATCTTCGGTGTGACGCCAATATCCGCTGGGATTATAAGTGACAAGTGTAAAGTGTGTCCAGTGAACACAGCTTGGGAAATAATCATTCTAACCAAGGTCTAGACTTTGAACTGCCAATCCAGATGTCAACTTGTTCAGTTTAGTCGGTTTAGACTTGTTGAGAAACCAAACTGTTGTACGTAGAACTAGGGATTAGGGGTGAAAATCTTATAACAACTCATGATACGACTTCACATGGACAAAGATAAGACCTTCTGGAGGAAAGTTCTGTGGTCAGATGAAACAAAAAATGAGCTGTTTGGCCACAATACCCCGCAATAAGTTTGGAGGAGATAAGGTGAGGCCTTTATCCCAGGAACACCATGCCTACTGTCAAACATGGTGGTGGTAGTATTATGCTCTGGGCCTGTTTTGCTGCCAATGGAATTGTTGCTTTACAGAGAGTAAATGGGACAATGAAAAAGGAGGATTACCTCCAAATTATTCAGGACAACCTAAAATCAGCCCGGAGGTTGGGTCTTGGGCGCAGAGTTGTGTGTTCCGACAGGACGATGATCCCAAACACACGTCAAAAGTGGTAAAGGAATGGCTAAATCAGGCTAGAATTAAGGTTTTAGAATGGCCTTCCCAAAGTCCTGCCTTAAACCCCATTGAGAACATGTGGACAACATGAAGAAACAAGTCCATATCAGAAAACCAACAAATTTAGCTGAACTGCACCAATTTTGTCAAGAGGAGTGGTCATAAACTCAACCGGAAGCTTGTGGATGGCTACCAAAAGCGCCTTATTGTAGTGAAACTTGCCAAAGGACATGTAACCAAATATTAAAATTGCTGTATGTATACTTTTGACCCAGCGGTTTTAGTCACATTTTCAGTAGCCCCATAATAAATTCATAAAAGAACCAAACTTCATGAAGGTTTTTTGTGACAAACAAGTATGTGCTCCAACCACTGTATCACAAAAAAATAAGAGTTGTAGAAATTATTGGAAACTCAAGACAGCCATGACATTATGTTCTTTACAAGTGTATGTAAACTTTTGACCACGACTGTACATAAACAATTCATGCAATGTCCGTAATATGTAAGTAAACACGCCAGAGCGTCAATTCTGGCCCTACAACAATTGCTATTTCTTCAGAACTGAAATACAGTACAGGCTAAAAGTTTGGACACACCTTCTCATTCATTGGGTTTTCTTTATTTTCATGACTATTGAAGCAAATGCCTTGAAATTACTTAGACTTCCTTTTTATTGTCATTCAAATTTGAACTTTACAGTACAAATAAGAATGAAATTTTGTTGCATTAGCTCATGGTAGTGCAGGATAAAAAAGCAATAAGGTGCATATATAAATAAATAGATTACTGTACAGATAAATATTTTGCACTTTTGCATATGCATCCACGTTTATGGATGTATGTTATATTGTCTTTTTTATTCCAGCGAGTTAATCCATTTTGGGGGGAAATTGAGGGGATTATTATGATGCGTTCAAGAGTCTTACGGCCTGGGGGAAGAAGCTGTTACAGAACCTGGAGGTTCTGCTAAAGAGGCTGCGGAACCTCTTTCTAGAGTCCAGCAGTGAAAACAGTCCTTGGTGGGGGTGGGAGGAGTCTCTGCAGATTTTCTGAGCCCTGGTCAGGCAGCGGCTTTTTGCGATCTCCTGGATAGGAAGAACAGGAGTCCTGATGATCTTTTCCGCAGTCCTCACCACTCTCTGGAGAGACTTCCAGTCTGAGGCACTGCAGGCTCCAGTCCAGACAGAGATGCTGTTGGTCAGTAGGCTCTCTATAGTGTCTCTGTAGAATGTGGTGAGAATGGAGTTAGGGAGCTGTGCTTTTTTCATCCGACGCAAAAAGTGCATGCGCTGCTGAGCTCTTTTTACAAGCGCTCTGGTGTGTAGGGACCAGGTTATATTGTCAGTTATCTGCATCCCCAGGAACTTGGTGCTGCTTACTATCTCCACCGCTGTGCCGTTGATGTAGAGTGGAGCGTGGCTGGACTGGTGCCTCTTGAAGTCGACGATGATCTCCTTGGTCTTGTCGACGTTCAAGACCAGGTTGTTGGTTCTGTACCAGTCAACCAGATGTTTCACCTCCTCCCTGTAGTCCATGTCGTTGTTGTCACGGATGAGGCCCACTACTGTCGTGTCGTCCACATACTTCACAATGTGGTTAGTAGTGGACGTGGCGCAGCAGTCATTGGTCATCAACGTGAACAGCAGCGGACTCGGGACGCAGCCCTGGGGGGAACCGGTGCTCAGGGAGATGGCACTGGAGGTGTTGTTGCCCACTCTCACAGATTGGGGTCTGTCTGTGAGGAAGTCAAGCAGCCAGTTGCATTGGGGGGTACTGAATCCAAGGGGGGCCAGTTTGCTCACCAAGTGCTGCGGGATGATGGTGTTTAACACCAAGCTGAAGTCCAGAAACAACATCCGCACGTGTGTGTCCTTTCCTTCCAGATGTTTTAAGCTCAGGTGGAGTGCAGAGGAGATGGCGTCCTCTGTGGAGCGGTTAGAGCGATAAGCAAACTGGTATGGGTCGAATGTGGGGGGAAGTCTGGAGACCATATATTCCTTAACCAGCCTCTCGAAGCACTTCATTATGATGGGGGTGAGTGCCACGGGGCGATAATCATTGAGGGAGGAGATTGTGGGTTGTTTAGGCACTGGAATGATTGTGGCCGTCTTAAAACATGATGGTACCACAGCCTAGGTCAGCGAGATGTCTGTGAGAACCCCAGCCAGCTGGTCTGCACATCCCTTAAGCACCCTGCCCGTAATGTCATCAAGTCCCGCTGCTTTCCGGGGATTCACTCTCCTCAGGGTTTTCCGGACATCCGCTGTGTCCAGGTTGAGCGGCTGCTCATCAGGGCGAGGGATGGATTCCCTCACCGGAGTGGTGTTAAGTGCCTTAAACCTTGCAAAGTGGTCGTTAAGGAAGCTGATGCTGTTGTCACAGGGACGGGGGGCAGCTTTATAGTCCGTGATGACCTGTATGCCCTGCCACATTCGTCTAGTGTTCGTGGGGTTCTCGAAGAAGTCCTGCACTTTCTGACTGTGAGCACGCTTTGCAACCCTAATGGCACCCTAATGAGAAGGTGTGTCCAAACTTTTGGCCTGTACTGTATATCTTCATATATTATATACAGCCTACTATTTGCGCACACCGAAAATTCGGCCGTCAAAAATAGACTTTGCTCACCAAAACCTGATGTTGTGATGAAGTATCCACTTGGCGGGCTGCATCTTTCCCCGCGCACATGGATGACGCAGCTCGCCCAACGCTGACGAAAAAGCGAATCGCATCCAGGTTGCATTGCTGTTTAGAATGAAGTCACATTTGAAATGCTCAGATTCCAATCGGGTTTGGACTACCTGCTGATGTGACCTGAATTTGATGCGAAAATATCCGATTTGAAGCACTTTGGAGCGTTTAAACTGGCAAAAAAAATCTGATCTGTGTCACTTGAGGCCAAAAATTTCCAGATTTGGTGTGCAGTGGAAACGGGGCCTAAGAAATACGTTACAATCAAACAGACTGACAGTTTATAATTACAATATAAACACTCAACAAAAGACAACACCGGCACTTTCAACATACCGTGTTTTGCAGACTATAAGGCGCACTTAAAATCCTTTCATTTTCTCAAAACTCGACGGTGTGCCTTTTAACTAATGTACGGAATCATTTTGGTTGTGCTTACCGACCTCGAAGCTATTTTATTTGGTACATGGTGAAATGATAAGTGTGACCAGTAGATGGCAGTCACACATAAGAGATACGTGTAGACTGCAATATGACTCAAGTAAACAACACCAAAATGTTATATGTTCCATTGAAAATATAGAACATTACACACGGCGCTCAAAAATCTACCAAAATGTTTTAGTACGACTTTGGTAAGCTATGAAGCTGCACTGCTTGATGGATTGTACTGTGCTTTAACATATGAGTATTATTATGGTGTGTGTATAAGGTAAGACATGTTATCTGACGTTTTGTTTCGCAATATTATGCAAAAGCAACTTTTCTTACCTTCTGCTACCTGCTGATCTGCATTTGCAATCTGCGTAAGTACTGAAAATGTGCGCGCCCGCCTTTGTAGTTTGTGCCGACACCATAGTCGATAAGCTTCTTCTTTTTCTCTATCTTCTTGTCATGAGACATTCATCCTCTGCTGTTGTATTTCTAATATAAAGTAGTGTAAAGTTCTTACTTATATCTGTCAGTAAACTCGCCATGAAAGTGCTAAAACATACCGGTCTAGTGAGTTTACATTATTCACCCAAGGAACTTTAGTTATTAGAGAGTTCCTGACTACAGGAACACACCTGGAACAAACTAAAATAACTATATACTTGCAAATGATGCTCAGAAATGTAAGACAACAAGATATACCGACTGGATAGCACAGTTATTATTATCAGCTCATTGTTGATTGTTACATTTTACACATTTAGATTCTATTATTAAACAAATCATCCCTTAGGATTCGAGGCTGCCAGTGATGACTCGATTGGAGGGGAGTGATCCGAACATGAGTGTTTGCCAATGTCTGGAACACTGCAAGTCACCAATGAGTCACGAGAGCATGACCTTTTGTGAAACTATCAGGATCCAGGTGTTAGCTAGACCCCTTCATGCCCTCAGGTGGAGCACCCTGCCCTCAGAATACTGAACAACTTTCCCACATAGCGTATATTCTTCCCATATTTTCTTTCTAAATGACATCCCCCTCAACTTTCTTCTGGCCTCTGCTCGCAGACATGCTTACGTCGGCAATTACTCATGAATTTATTAGATGACCAGGAAGAGCTGGACAACCGACGATGTCCTCGCATTGTTCTCCCGCCGCTCGGCTCCAGGAAGTTTTTTTTTCCCTTCACTTGTAGAGAAGGCCTAGGTCACAACAATCTATGATCGGGAAAAAAAGGTCTGTGCCACCGAGCGACCCAAAGTCGAGGATTAAGTAATGTTGTCAGCAAAACCACCACGAGCAGCTTTAGGTCACATGTCCTTCCTCTGGTATGTGACGGACAGACCTAGGCTAAGAAGGCGAGAAGGAGGTGGACTTCATTAAAAGTACCTTATTATGGAATATTACATGTTTAATGCAAGATGTGTTTCTAAGAACTAAACGTGATGAAAATCTATCATCTCACTTTGCTTCACTTTTCACAGAAGAAACACTCTAACGTAGGGGTGTGAATCTTTGGGCAACCTATTCCGATTCCAATTCCTGGGGTGACGATTCGATCCAGAACCGATTCTTGCAAAGTAGTAATAAGTATAATGAAACTTTTTTTTAAAAAGTTACAGGTTTGAAAAGCTCCCCTTGGAAATAACCTAAAACGTCTTTCAAAAAAATGTTCTTATAAGAAACAATTTAAAAAAAAAAATTGTTTATTTATTTTATTTATTCCGTAACTTTTTTGAATACATTTTTGAAAATGATAATTACATTAAGAATCAGGATGAATAAGAATCTCGATTTGGATGTGCACCCCTACTCAAATGCTCTCTCCTGAGAAGGAGTAAGTACAAACAATTGTGATACCAGTGCTTAAGAGAGAACCGAGCTACACTATATTGCCAAAAATATTTGGCCACCTGCCTTGACTCACATATGATTTTGAAGTGCCATCCCATTCCTAACCCATAGGGTTCAATATGATGTCGGTCCACCTTTTGCAGCTATTACAGCTTCAACTCTTCTGGGAAGGCTGTCCACAAGGTTGCGCAGTGTGTTTATAGGAATTTTCGACCATTCTGATGTTGGTGGAGAAGGCCTGACTCTCAGTCTCCGTTCTAATTCATCCCAAAGGTGTTCTATCGGGTTCAGGTCAGGACTCTGTGCAGGCCAGTCAAGTTCATCCACACCAGACTCTGTCATCCATATCTTTATGGACCTTGCTTTGTGGACTGGTGCACAGTCATATTGGAAGAGGAAGGGGCCCGCTCCAAACTGTTCCCACAAGGTTGGGAGCATGGAATTGTCCAAAATGTTTTGGTATCCTGGAGCATTCACAGTTCCTTTCACTGGAACTAAGGGGCCAAGCCCAACTCCTGAAAAACAACCCCACACCATAATTCCTCCTCCACCAAATTTCACACCCGGCACAATGCAGTCCGAAATGTACCGTTCTCCTGGCAACCTCCAAACCCAGACTTGTACATCAGATTGCCAGATGGAAAAGAATGATTCATCACTCCAGTGAACGTGTCTCCACTGCTCTAGAGTCCAGTGGCGACGTGCTTTACACCACTGCAACCCACGCTTTGTATTGGACTTGGTGATGTATGGCTTAGATGCAGCTGCTCGGCCATGGAATCCCACTCCATGAAGCTCCCTGCGTACTGTACGTGGGCTAATTGGAAGGTCACGTGAAGTTTTGAGCTTTGTAGCAACTGACAATGCAGAAAGTTGACGACCTCTTTGCACTATGTCCTTCAGCATCTGCTGACCCCTCTGTCAGTTTACGTGGTCTACCACTTCGTGGCTGAGTTGCTGTTGTTCCCAAAGGCTGACAGTTGACTTTGGAATATTTAGGAGCGAGGAAATTTCACGACTGGATTTGTTGCACATGTGGCATCCTATGACAGTTCCACGCTGGAAATCACTGAGCTCCTGAGAGCGGCCCATTCTTTCACAAATGTTTGTAGAAACAGTCTCCATGCCTAAGTGCTTTTTTGTATACACCCGTGTCCGGGCCAAGTGATTAGGACACCTGATTCTGATCATTTGGATGGGTGGCCAAATATGTTTGGCAATATAGTTGTATCTAAAGGTCAGAAAAAAATTATAATGTGGACATCCTCCTCAGCTGTCATTTGTCATCTTTGGTCGCCTCGCCTTGGTGGGTATCAAAACTGAAAGTTAACTTTCACACACACCTCCTCCTTCACTCTCTCCAGGCTAGTCCCGTATTTTTCGGATTATAGAGTGTATATAAGCCGCACCCACTAAGTTTTACAGGAAAAAATATTTGTCCATATTCTAGCCGCAGCGGACTTTAAGACGGAGATGTATATGTTGTGAAATGAGCTATTTAGACAGAAATATTTAGTGAATGTTTATTTACATTAAACAGTTTCCAAACAGTGTCTGTAACATGGCAGTAAAGCAGCTGATTAGGTGAAACAGAAGTTATCGCCATGGACCCACTATTTGCTCTCCAATCAGCTGACCAGACTCAATAACTCCACAGTGACGTTTTGGTGAATTTACTGAGGATTTTTTAAAACTAAAGCAATACAAAAATAATGCCATTGTAATTTAATAATACTAACACAGACACTTGTAAACATGTTAGCTTTCTATCTAATGCTAATGACGCTCGCCTGATTACATTACGATAGCACATACCAATAAGCAAGAAAACACTCTGGATTGTTTTAGTTATACTGTAAAACTTACAAACAGTGCTAGGATTGATAAAATAAGAATCCGTTTGAGCAGAAACACTCTGGATGGTTTTACTTCCGGTTTAAGGCATTAAAACAGGAAGTACATTTTCAACACCTGTAACGGTGACTTCCATTAGCCGCATCGTGCAAGCGTTTATCATCTTTAAAATTCTAAAAAAAACAAACAAAGACATGTGTGTTTTTGTCTCTCATAATAATTGTGAACAATAGGCAAAATTTCTCAAAAAGTGCAGTTCCCCTTTAAGTGTTTCTACTAGAGATGTCCGAGAATGGCTTTTTTGCCGATATCCGATATTCCGATATTGTCCAACTCTTAATTGCCGATTCCGATATCAACCGATACCGATACATACAGTCGTGGAATTAACACATTATTATGCCTAATTTTGTTGTGATGCCCCGCTGGATGCATTAAACAATGTAACAAAATAAATCAACTCAAGTTATAGAAAAAAAATGCCAACATGGCACTGCCATATTTATTATTGAAGTCACAAAGTGAATTATTTTTTTTAACATGCCTCAAAACAGCAGCTTGGAATTTGGGACATGCTCTCCCTGAGAGAGCATGAGGAGGTTGAGGTGGGCGAGGTTGAGGTGGGGGTGGGGGGTAGGGGGTAGCAGGGGTGTATATTGTAGCGTCCCAGAAGAGTTAGTGCTGCAAGGGGTTCTGGGTATTTGTTCTGTTGTGTTTATGTTGTGTTACGGTGCGGATGTTCTCCGCGAATGTTGTCATTCTTGTTTGGTGTGGGTTCACAGTGTGGTGCATATTTGTAACCATGTTTAAGTTGTTTATACGGCCACCCCTTCAGTGTGACCTGTATGGCTGTTGACCAAGTATGCCTTGCATTCACTTGTGTGTGTGTAAAGCCGTATATATTATGTGATTGGGCCAGCACGCAAAGGCCGTGCCTTTAAGGTTTATTGGCGCTCTGTACTTCTCCCTACGTCCGTGTACACAGCGGCGTTTTAAAAAATCATAAATGTTACTTTTTGAAACCGATACCCATCATTTTGAAACCGATACCGATAATTTCCGATATTACATTTTAAAGCATTTATCGGCATTTAAATCAGACACGCTCATTAGCAATTAAAGCTACAGACACACAGTAAGGCCCCTACTAAAAGCACTAAGCTGTCTACATTCCAGCATCCAGGTTACCAATACTTTTCTGATATTCCATTGAATAGTCAAAATACTCTAATACAGCGTTTCTCAAAGTGTGGGGCGCGCCCCACTGGTGGGGAATAGAGACATGACAGGTGGGGCGCGAGGAACGGGAGGAAATTTCACTTTAATTTTTTTAATTTTTTTATTATTATAATCTTTGATTTTTTTTTTTACTATGCTTTCATTTTCTATACACACTGGAAATCACTTTGTGATTCTGTCTGTGAAATCCGCTATATAGATAAATGTAAATTACTTATTTTTCCTGTATGCTTTACATTTCTAGGTAGGAGCGAAAGTTTGACAGACAGCAACAGTAACTAATGGGGGCGGGGCTAAGCGGAAGCTTTGTGAATGGCGAGTCACTGTGCGAGGATTTGCTGTTTTGCAAATACATAAAAAATAGAGCCACTGCTGATGAGCTGTTCAAGATCATGGACAGTTTCCTCAAAGAACACGACCTTAAATGGGAAAACTGTGTGGGCTTTTGCTCTGATGGCGCACAGACCATGGCAGAGTAAAGAAACGGGCTGCAGGCTCTAATAAAGAGGGTTGCGCCAAATGCGCATTGGACACAATGTGTCATTCACCGGGAAACACTCGCGTCAAGGCAGCTCAGCTGTGCAGTGCAAAACAGGCTCATTGCAGCCACTAATGCTGGAGTACTGTAAAACTCATGTTTACTTGCCCTGTCCTCCTTTTTTTGGCAAAGATTGCAAAGTGGCACTTTTATTTTCATTTATTATTGAACTTGATGCAAGTTATTTGATTTATTATTGAACTTGATGCAAGTTATAACACTTTTATTTGATTTATTATTGAATTTGATGCAAGTTATAACACTTTTTTTGATTTATTATTGAACTTGATGCAAGTTATAACACTTTTATTTGATTTATTTTTTAACTTGATGCAAGTTATAACACTTTTTTTGATTTATTATTGAACTTGATGCAAGTTATAACACTTTTGTTTGATTTATTATTGAACTTGATGCAAGTTATAACACTTTTGTTTTATTTATTATTGAACTTGATGCAAGTTATTTGATTTATTATTGAACTTGATGCAAGTTATAACACTTGTATTTGATTTATTATAGAACTTGATGCAAGTTATAACACTTTTTTTGATTTATTATTGAACTTGATGCAAGTTATAACACTTTTTTTGATTTATTATTGAACTTGATGCAAGTTATAACACTTTTGTTTTATTTATTATTGAATTGATGCAAGTTATTTTATTTGATATTGAACTTGATGCAAGTTATACCACAGCTGCACAGTTATTTTATTTATTATTGAACTTGATTTTATTTTATGTTATTGAGTTTGAATGTATAAAAGTTGATGTTACTTGATGTTCGATAAATTTGAAAATGTTAAGGCATTAGCGTTCTGTTGGGGCGATGGGGGCAGGTGGGGCGTGAAAACTCCCCCTTGTCCAAAGTGGGGGATGACAAAAAAAGTTTGAGAACCACTGCTCTAATAAGTGTTGTTGTGTTGGATCTCAGGTGTTCCAAACAACAGTATATGAGAGTTTGGTTGAACCCAATGACGTCGTTATCTGTGATGCTGTGTTTGTTCGCGTCCCGGCACCAGGCTGACAATCACCTCGCTGTCGTATTTAACGCGTCCTCTCCAAATGTCTGCACAGTAACATCAGTGACGGAATTTATATTCCCCAAACACCACATCGCGCAAGCGTCCGTGCCAACAGGCTGGCAGGGGGCTAATGGGTTTATCTCGGGGCGTTAGCGGCTTCGGATAAGAACCAGCTGCTGTCATTCATCATAGTTTTCTTGTCCATGGTCTTTAGAATACAGTATTGGCGTTTCAAGGACAGACAGGAAGTGATGGTGCTGGTCAGTCATTGCCTCTGACCCTGTTCAACCCCAAGAAAAACATACCCTCCTTGGAGAAATAACAAACCTATTGAGGACTTTGGTCTTCTCAACAACATTGGACACGACCAGCACCAGCTAACCTGATCTTCAGTTAGCAAAACCTATAGCGTCTTCTCGGTTATTAGTCAACACAATGTGAGCACCATCTTGGATGAGATCAGAGCAAGTATTTGATGAATTTCCAAGCACTAGATTAGTCAGATTACTGAAATAATTAGATTTTCACAACTACATGTGAAGTACTAGTTTCCATGCTCTATCTCTAATGCGACTGTTGGTGATACGCAGTGTGCCTCTCGTACACTAGGGGGCGATTGCGGTCATTTCAATCAATCAATCAAAGTTTATTTACATAGCCCTTAATCACAAGTGTCTCAAAGGGCTGCACAAGCCACAACGACATCCTGGGCTCAGATCCCAGATTTCAGCTTGTTTAGCTATGTGGGAATGTAAATAGATGAAGGTAATGCTAATGCTACATGCTAATACGATCTAACAAATAACAACAACCCTTCCATTGCTATTTGGTGTTGTTGGTAATGTTTTATTGTGTTTAAATGGCACTTTTGGTTATTTGAATCATCAAAGACCATCAAAAAGATCGCTATTTTAATGAACTGCTTTGACTATTTACAAACCCCAAAACCAGTGAAGTTGCCACGTTGTGTAGTTCGTAAATAAAAACAAAAGACAATGATTTGCAAATCCTTTTCAACTTATCAATGGAATAAACTGCAAAGACAAGATATTTAATAATCAAACTGAGAAACTACATTTTTTTTGCAACTAATCATTAACTTAGAATTTAAAGGCCTACTGAAACCCACTACTACCGACCACGCAGTCTGATACTTTATATATCAATGATGAAATCTTAACATTGCAACACATGCCAATACAGCCGGGTTAACTTATAAAGTGCAATTTTAAATTTCCCGTCACACTTCCAGTTGAAAACCTCTAGATATGATGACGTATGCGTGTGACGTCAATGGTTGATACGGAAGTATTCGGACCCATTGAATCCAATACAAAAAAGCTCTGTTTTCATCTCAAAATTCCACAGTATTCTGGACATCTGTGTTGGTGAATCTTTTGCAATTTGTTTAATGAACAATGGAGACTGCAAAGAAGAAAGCTGTAGGTGCGATCGGTGTATTAGCGGCGGACTACAGCAACACAACCAGGAGGACTTTGAGATGGATAGCAGACGCGCTACCGTGAGTACAGCTTTGGCTTCCAAACATTTGATCGCTTGCCCGTACGTGCGTGTCGCTATGTGCATGTCACGTACGTAACTTTGGGGAAATATATGTTTCTTGCCGACTCTGATGGCGGCCGGGGTGTCGTCGAAAGCTACAACGCCCGCCACCGCCGCCGTGCCGTAGCAAAGTTAGCTTCAATGGCGTCGTTAGCAACAGCATTGTTAAGCTTCGCCAAGCTGGAAATTATTAACCGTGTATTGACATGTCCATGGTTTAATAGTATTGTTGATCTCCTGTCTATCCTTCCAGTTAGGAGTTTATTTATTTTGTTTCTATCTGCATTTGAGCCTGATGCTATCACGTTAGCTCAGTAGCTAAAGAGCGTCGCAGATGTATTGTCGTGGAGATAAAAGTCACTGTGAACTTCCATTTCGCGTTCTCGACACTCATTTTCAAGAGGATATAGTATCCGACGTGGTTTAAAATACAAATCCGTGATCCACAATAGAAAAAGGAGAAAGTGTGGAATCCAATGAACCCTTGTACCTAACTTACGGTCAGAGCGAAAAAAGATACGTCCTGCACTGCCTCTCTAGTCCTTCACTCTCACTTTCCTCATCCACGAATCTTTCATCCTCGCTCAAATTAATGGTGTAATCGTCGCTTTCTTGGTCCGAATCTCTCTCGCTGCATTGTAAACAATGGGTAAATGTGAGGAGTCCTTCCTCCGGTGACGTCACGCTACTTCCGGTATAGGCAAGGCTTTTTTTTTATCAGCGACCAAAAGTTGCGAACTTTATCGTCGTTGTTCTCTACTAAATCCTTTCAGCAAAAAGATGGCAATATCGCGAAATGATCAAGTATGACACATAGAATGGATCTGCTATCCCCGTTTAAATAAATAAAAATCATTTTAGTAGGCCTTTAATGGCATCAACACATTGCAAAAAAGTTGGCACATGGGCATTTTTACCACTATGTTACATGGCCTTTCCTTTTAACAACACTCAGTAAACGTTTGGGAACTGAGGAGACCAATTTTTTAAGCTTTTCCGGTGGAATTCTTTCCCATTCTTGCTTGATGTACAGCTGAAGTTTTTCGGGGTCTCCGTTGTCGTATTTTACGCTTCATAATGCACCACACATTTTCAATGGGAGACTACATTAGGCGCACTGTCGATTTTTGAGAAAATTAAAGGATTTTAAGTGTGCCTTACAGTCCGAAAAATACGGTAAGTGCATGAAAGGTCCGGAACGTGAGGTTGATGATTAGGCTGGTGTGATGTCCACGGCTGCTAAAGCAAACAAACGAGAAGCTGCCAGAAGACAAAGAAACTCTTTCTCAATGCCAAATATGCTCACCAGCTGCTTCCTCCTCTAATTTACACCACCGCATCTTGGAGTTGCACTCAGTTATTTAGCAGGTTTTTATTGCCGAAACCCTCGTAAATTCCAGCGATGCCAGAATAACGGAGAACAATGCGGACAAACGTTTGAGCAAAGTTTGGCATTGAAGTCCCAAACATGGCCTGAGGCTACAAGTCGACAAAGTGAATCATTTAACGACAAGTCGGCAACCTGTGAACGTGTCCTCTATAGTCTCGGCTGCAATTAGGCATTTAGTGCCCAGGTGCTGTAGGGGCACGCCATAAATCTACAGACGGTCTGAAGGTTTGGGTGTGTGTGTGTGTGTGTGTGTGTGTGTGTGTGTGTGTGTGTGTGTGTGTGTGTGTGTGTGTGTGTGTGTGTGTGTGTGTGTGTGTGTGTGTTGCATACAGCTGACTGGGACACCTGGAATCCTTCAGCAGCGCCAATGAGCATTGATGAAAAACAAATGTCAGCGCCCCAGGACCCCCCCTCCCCTGCCTTTGGACAAGCCCTGCAGCGCCAGCACCATGTGTTTACTCTGGCCCGGCATGAGCGACGAGCTACTGCCAGAACCGCGACGCCTGACCCATATACGGAGGTTCAGGAAAGTTCACCAGGGTTCCGCACTGGCAATAACGCCGTCTTTTTAAGCAAAAACCATCACTCTATAGTAGTTTCGATGTTCTGTTGTCACCGTGTCAGATCTCAGCGGTCAGACCTGGTCTCATAATATTTTGGCTAAAAATAACGGAATGCAGAAAGACCCCCAGACATCATACAAATATGACTAGAGCAGGCCTGGGCAATTGTTTTTTGAGAAAAAAAATGTGTCTGAGGGCCGGTATATCTATTTTTAGGAACACTAATACAAAACCTCACAATAATGCCTTAAAACAGGGGTGTCCAAAGTGCGGCCCGGGGGCCATTTGCGGCCCGCAGCTAATTGTTTACCGGCCCGCCACACATTCTGCAAAAATTGCAAAATTGATAGTATTGCAAAAATTAAAAAAAACATTTAAAAAAAGTGGAATGAGGTGAAATCTAACAAGAAAAATTTGCAATGTTGACACAAAGCTGCCATGCAGGCTGTTTTTTTTCTTTTGTCTTTGTTTATTGTTCTTTTTTTTGCCATTGCTAAAAAAAAAAAAAGACTAAAAATCTATGTTATAATGAATTATTACTTAAAAAATATCACTTTAAAATGTGTTATGTGGAAAAAATATTGCATATATTGTGTGGTTGCCATATAAAAACCTCAAAGTTTTATTTGACAAAAGAGCATAAAACAAACAAAATAATAGTTCAAACGTAAAATCGACAAATATATCTGAAGTTGATAATTTAAGTGTTAAAAGTAAAAAAAAAACAAATAAAAATGTATCACTTTATGAGTGGGGGACCTTTTGGATCCCAAATATATTTAGTAGGATTTTATTTAACTTTACACTGTGATTACTCAAAATATTAAATAATTAAAATCAATGGTGTCCTGCATTATTGATCTTTTAAGGCTCTAATACTAAATACTGCATATTTCAGTTTTACTATAAAAAACAAAGTTGTCTTTGACAGAAAAGGCATAAAACCCTTTTTTTTTTTTTTTTACTTTATATCAACCTGAAGTTGATATAGAGATTTACTGTAAGCGTTGAATAAAAAATAATAATAATTTGACTTATATTTTTTTAACAAGGTTAAAAAAAAAAAAATCCATATATTTTGTTAAGGTTTGAAAATGAAAAATATCAAAATGGCCCCCGCATGCTTAAATTTTTCCGTGTGCGGCCCTCAGTAGAAAAAGTTTGGACACCCCTGCCTTAAAAAAAACTAAATGGAATTTTACATTGTTTACTGAATGAGACACCTAGAATGTACGTGAAAACAAAGAATTTTAACTATGAACGATAAAACACTGAATATTGACAACATATGAACGTCACCCCCCCTCTCGATCGACATATTTTACAATCAAGCGAAATGAAACAAAAATGCAACAAACGCAGCGAAATATGAACTCAAGGGTAAAAAAAACCCCACCTACAATCTGATATATTTGATACATCAAAAAGCGTTAGAACTTTGTAGATTGCCATAGTAACTAATAAGATTACCATAGTAACTAGTATATCACGCAAAAGGGCAGATGCAAACCATTGAAATACTTTTTATTAGTGCTGGGCAATATGGACGAAAAAGTATATCTCGATATATTTTTACTTAAACTCGATATTCGTTATATATCTCGATATATTTTTCGGTGAAAGTATACATGTAAACATATTCATTTTTGAGCGATATTCAGTGAAATTTAAGTGAATGACAAGGTACAATGGCACTTTTATTAACCCAGTTGGTCAACATGGGTATTAACAGCACAGAAAAGAAACTGTTTAAGTAGTACAGAATTAAATAACATAAATAAAATAGAAACATATTATTTATGCGTAAAATAAATAACAGATGTGCAAATAAAACAAAATAATAAAAAAATAAATTTGCAGGCAAGCCACTTTGGGATTTACCTTCCTGTATCGATGAATTCGTATCTTGTTTAAAAATATATCGATACAAACTCGATACATCGCCCAGCCCTACTTTGTATAGTTTAAGACTTACGGTCATTTGAAAACATCATAATGACAGCTACAGTGTCCATCTTAAAGATCTAAAAAAAATATTTGGGAATGTCTGGCGGGGCCAGATTGAAAAACTTAACGGGCCACATGCAGCCCCTAGGGCCTTAATTTGCCCAAGTCTGGACTAGAGACTAGAGATGTGATTGACATAATTGATATTCCATGAATACGTTTTGCACTAGTGCAGGGGTGTCAAACTCATTTTAGATCGGGGGCCACATGGAGGAATATCTACTCCCAAGTGGGCCGGAATGGTAAAATCACGGCACGATAACTTAAAAATAAAGACAACTTCAGGTTGTTTTCTTTGTTTAAAAATAGAACAAGCACTTTCTGAAATTGTACAAATCATAATGTTGTTGTTGTTGGTTTTTACAATTACCTGTTGCGGTTAATAGTATATACAGTATACTTTATATGTCTTTAGTTATATTTTCTGAATAAATTATGTGATAATGTTCTTTAGTCAATTGATTGATGTTAATTTTCAATCTATGAAGATCAAATAAATATATCAAAATCAAATTACAGTATGTTATATATGTAGTTTGCTCATTTTCCTCGACTGATGTACTAACATCATGTGGTTTATTTTGTACATACAGTATGTAGCATCATCTACAACTGGGGTGTCAAACGTACGGCCCAAAGGCCGGATCAGGCCCGGCAACAGATTTTATCCGGCCCACGGGATGAGTTTGCTAGGTATAAAAATGTACCTGAAATTTTTGAATGAAAAAAACAACTGTTCTAAATGTGTCCACTAGATGTCGAAACAGCAATTATTTGTATATTTGTAGATATAAATGATAAATGGGTTATACTTGTATAGCGCTTTTCTACCTTCAAGGTACTCAAAGCGCTTTGACACTATTTCCACATTTACCCATTCACACACACATTCACACACTGATGGCGGGAGCTGCCATGCAAGGCGCTAACCAGCAGCCATCAGAGGCAAAGGGTGAAGTGTCTTGCCCAAGGACACAACGGACGTGACTAGGAAGGTAGAAGGTGGGAATTGAACCCCAGTAACCAGCAACACTCCGATTGCTGACACAGCCACTCTACCAACTTCGCTGCTACATATGTACAAAATAAATCCCATGATGTTAGTACACCAGTCGAGGAAAATTATCAAACTACATAAATAACATCCTGTAATTTGATTTTGATATAATTTTATCTTGATTGAAAATTAACACCAATGAGTTGACTGATGAACATTATCACATAATTTATTCAGAAAATATAAATAACGACAAATAAATTATCAACCGCAACAAGTAAGTGTAAAAAAAAAGCCAACAACATTATAATTGTACATTTTCAGAATGTACTTCTATTTTTAAACAAAGAAAACAATCTGACGTTGTCTTTATTTTTAAGTTATCGTGCCGTGATTTTACCAGTCCGGCCCACTTGGGAGGAGATTTTTCTCCATGTGGCCCCTGATCTACAAAGATACAAAGAATTGTTATTGCGACTGATGTACTAACATGTGGTTTATTTTGTACATATGTAGCATCATCTGCTAAGATACAAAGAATTGCTATTGGACACATTTAGAACAGCGGTTTCTTTCATTCAAAAATTTCAGGGTCATTTTTATACTTAGCAAACTCATCCCGCGGGCCGGATAAAACCTGTCGGCGGGCCTGATCCGGCCCTCGGGCCGTACGTTTGACACCCCTGCTTTAGTGAATCTAATATTTTGGAACCATGAAGAAAAACTGGTGATAATAACAATCTTTTCGCCATTAATAAGCATCACATTCACAAAAATGATGTTAATGTCCATAAATGTATGACAAGGATCCTGTAAGCCACATGAGTCAAACTCAAGGCCCGGGGGCCAAATCTGGCCCGCTACATTATTTTATGTGGCCCGCGAAAGCTAAAAAAAAATACTTCATCTTTCCTTACTAAATATATTTGTTCTTTCCCTTTTGACATTAAAAAATCATGTACTACATGCAATTGCATATCTTTTAAAATTCAATATTACCAAAATATTGTATCATCATGTATTCCAAAAATATTTTTTTGTTACAATAAAGATAAATACTCTACTTAAATATCTGCTTGACTTATGATTTCAAAACAAATTATCAATCAAATTGTAGACTGTAAAATTGACAATAGATTTTACGGTTAAATTTCGCCGACTGAGTTTTTGGGTTTTTTTACCGTAAAATCAACTTTGGTACTGTTTTTTTCCATATACAGTAAGACACTAAAACAGGGGTCGGGAACCTTTTTGGCTGAGAGAGCCATGAAAGCCAAATATTTTAAATGTATTTCCGTGAGAGCCATATAATATATTTTAACACTGAATACAACTAAATGCGTGCATTTTTAAGTAAGACCAACATTTTTAGAGTATAATAAGTCTCTTATTATTTTTAATAACATTGTTAATCTTGAAGCTAACCAATAATAAATAAAATACTTCTTACCATTAATGCGACTTCTTGAACAGGTGCGGTAGAACAGTGGTTTTCAACCTTTTTTCAGTGATGTACCCCCTGTGAACATTTTTTTAATTCAAGTACCCCCTAATCAGAGCTAAGCATTTTTGGTTGAAAAAAAGAGATGAAGTAAAATACAGCACTTTGTCATCAGTTTCTGATTCATTAAATTGTATAACAGTGCAAAATATTGCTCATTTGTAGTGGTTTTTCTTGAACGATTTGGAAAAAAAAGATATAAAAATAACTAAAAACTTGTTGAAAAATAAACAAGTGATTCAATTATAAATAAAGATTTCTACACATAGAAGTAATCATCAACTTAAAGTGCCCTCTTTGGGATTGTAATAGAGATCCATCTGGATTCATGAACTTAATTCTAAACATTTCTTCCACAAAAAATAAATCTTTAACATCAATATTTATGGAACATGTCCACAAAAAATCTAGCTGTCAACATTCAATATTGCATTGTTGCATTTCCTTTTGACAGACATTTTAGTGAGGGTCAAACCATCATGGCATGGGGGAAACTCTGGGTTATGGTAATAAATGGAATAGCCTACTTGATTTGATGTTCAGTTAATGAACTTACATTCATATTTTGTTGAAGTATTATTCAATACATATATTTATAAAGGATTTTTGGATTGTTGCTATTTTTAGAATATTTTTTAAAAATCTCACGTACCCCTTGGTATACCTTTAAGTACCCCCAGGGGTACGCGTTCCCCATTTGAGAACTACTGCGGTAGAAGACGGATGGATGGATTAAAATGCATGAGAATGTTTTATATTTTGAACGTTATTTTTAACACTGTGATTACCAGCTGAATTATTCATTGCTTATCGTGTTAAGCAATGTCAGCTAAGATTTATCTGAGAGCCAGATGCAGTCATCAAAAGAGCCACATCTGGCTCTAGAGCCATAGGTTCCCTACCCCTGCACTAAAACATTAAAAAAACAGACATAAAAACATTAAAACAACAATATTTTAGGGTAAAAAAAACAACCTGACAGCTCTGTTGCTTTAATTTTACAGCTAAAACAGTGGTGTTGTTTCTCCATTCCATTCCATTTATTCAATTTTTTTATATGCTGTAAAAACAACAACACTGCTTTTACTGTAAAACTCTGGTGACTGAGCTGGCAGTTTTTAAAGTAAAATTTTAATATTTTTTTGCAGCATATGTAAAATAAATATATTGTTAATATATACATTACTCATTGTTAAAAGCCGCCCTCTGAGGGCAACCAAAACTGCGATGTGGCTCTCAATGAAAACGAATTTGACACCCCTGCTCTATGCTGTGACTTAACATTGCAAATATTGACAGCCAAAATGATGGTTAATCATTGTTATTAGCTAGGAACAAACGACGTCCATCGTCACACAGGTTAATAATGAATAAGGAAGTCAATAAACGTCCATTTAAAGTGATTATTTTTTCATTAATATGAAAAAAAACTCACCCGGGAGATGGTCAGCGGCGTGCTGAAGTCCCGTCCCCCGACCAGGCGGAACCCCCACGGGGAGGGTCCCTTGAGAGTCACGCTGTAGGCCATGCCGGTGGTGCCTTCGAGGACAAATCCGCGGAGAGACAGGGGAGAAAAGTCCTGCTCCGAGCTGCTAAGCAACGCAGTCCCTGACTGACTAAAAACGTCTCCCAGAGTGGTGAGTCAAGTTTAAATAGGAAGCACCGCCTGTGACGCGCCATGACGGGCCGCCCATCCACTGGGGGGAGGAGGAGGAGGAGGAGGGTGTTCATGCTGCTAGTCCAGTGGTCGGCAACCCGCGGCTCTAGAGCCGCATGCGGCTCTTTAGCGCCGCCCTAGTGGCTCTCTGAAGCTTTTTAAAAAATGTATGAAAAATGGAAATAGATGAGGGGAAAAAATATATATTTTTTGTTTTAATATGGTTTTTGTAGGGGGACAAACATGACACAAACCTCCCTAATTGTTTGTTATAAAGCACACTGTATATTAAACATGCTTCACTGATTCGAGTATTTGGCCAGCGCCGTTTTGTCCTACTAATTTTGGCGGTCCTTGAACTCACCTCAGTTTGTTTACATATATAACTTTCTCCGACTTTCTAGGACGTCTTCTTTTTCTGTCTCATTTTGTCCACCAAACTTTCAACGTTGTGCGTGAATGCACAAAGGTGAGTTTTGTTGTTGTTATTGACTTGTGTGGAGTGCTAATCAGACATATTTGATCACTGCATGACTGCAAGCTAATCGATGCTAACATGCTATTTAGGCTAGCTATATGTACATATTGCACCATTATGCCTCATTTGTAGCTATATTTGAGCTCATTTAGTTTCCTTTAAATCATCTCAATTCAATGTATATCTCAAGACACACTATCTGTATGTAATATGGCTTTTATTTTGTTGCGGCTCCAGACAAATTTGTTTTTGTATTTTTGCTCCAATATGGCTCTTTCAACATTTTGGGTTGCCGACCCCTGTGCTAGTCCATCCGTCATTCATTCTTTCATTCATTCATTCTGCCCAGTCAATATACCGACAATACATTTAAAGGGGTCGTATTGTGAATCATTGTTCTATTTATGAATTACTTCCTTTTGGTCTACATAAGTGAGCCACGTACTACCTCAGAAAACACGTGACTCTCCAAGTACCACCATAATGACAACATTAAAATACAGTAGTGTAGTAGACCTAAGTATTCATTAAGTACCACCATAATGACAACATTAAAATACAGTAGTGTAGTGACCTAAGTATTCATTAAGTACCACCATAATGACAACCTCAAAATACAGTAGTGTAGTAGACCTAAGTATTCATTAAGTACCACCATAATGACAACATTAAAATACAGTAGTGTAGTAGACCTAAGTATTAATTAAGTACCACCATAATGACAACATTAAAATACAGTAGTGTAGTAGACCTAAGTATTAATTAAGTACCACCATAATGACAACATTAAAATACAGTAGTGTAGTAGGCTTAAGTACTCATTAAGTACCACCATAATGACAAACATTAAAATACAGTAGTGTAGTGGACTTAAGTATTCATTAAGTACCACCATAAAGACAGCATTAAAATACAGCAGCGTAGTAGAGCTAAGTATGCATTAAGTACCACCATAATGAACACATTAAAATACAGTAGTGTAGTAGACCTAAGTATTCATTAAGTACCACCATAATGACAACATTAAAATACAGTAGTGTAGTAGACCTAAGTATTCATTAAGTACCACCATAATGACCAACATTAAAATACAGTAGTGTAGTAGATCTAAGTATTCATTAAGTACCACCATAATGACAACATTAAAATACAGTAGTGTAGTAGACCCAAGTATTCATTAAGTACCACCATAATGACAACATTAAAATACAGTAGTGTAGTAGACCTAAGTATTCATTAAGTACCACCACAATGACAACATTAAAATACAGTAGTGTAGTAGACCCAAGTATTCATTAAGTACCACCATAATGACAACATTAAAATACAGTAGTGTAGTAGACCTAAGTATTCATTAAGTACCACCATAATGACAAACATTAAAATACAGTAGTGTAGTGGACTTAAGTATTCATTAAGTACCACCATAAAGACAGCATTAAAATACAGTAGCGTAGTAGAGCTAAGTATGCATTAAGTACCACCATAATGAACACATTAAAATACAGTAGTGTAGTAGACCTAAGTATTCATTAAGTACCACCATAATGACAACATTAAAATACAGTAGTGTAGTAGACCTAAGTATTCATTAAGTACCACCATAATGACAACATTAAAATACAGTAGTGCAGTGGACTTAAGTATTCATTAAGTACCACCATAAAGACAGCATTAAAATACAGTAGCGTAGTAGAGCTAAGTATGCATTAAGTACCACCATAATGAACACATTAAAATACAGTAGTGTAGTAGACCTAAGTATTCATCAAGTACCACCATAATGACAACATTAAAATACAGTAGTGTAGTAGACCTAAGTATTCATTAAGTACCACCATAATGACAACATTTAAATACAGTAGTGTAGTAGACCCAAGTATTCATTAAGTACCACCATAATGACAACCTCAAAATACAGTAGTGTAGTAGACCTAAGTATTCATTAAGTACCACCATAATGACAAACATTAAAATACAGTAGTGTAGTGGACTTAAGTATTCATTAAGTACCACCATAAAGACAGCATTAAAATACAGTAGCGTAGTAGAGCTAAGTATGCATTAAGTACCACCATAATGAACACATTAAAATACAGTAGTGTAGTAGACCTAAGTATTCATTAAGTACCACCATAATGACAACATTAAAATACAGTAGTGTAGTAGGCTTAAGTACTCATTAAGTACCACCATAATGACAAACATTAAAATACAGTAGTGTAGTAGAGCTAAGTATGCATTAAGTACCACCATAATGAACACATTAAAATACAGTAGTGTAGTAGACCTAAGTATTCATCAAGTACCACCATAATGACAACATTAAAATACAGTAGTGTAGTAGACCTAAGTATTCATTAAGTACCACCATAATGACAACATTAAAATACAGTAGTGTAGTAGACCCAAGTATTCATTAAGTACCACCATAATGACAACCTCAAAATACAGTAGTGTAGTAGACCTAAGTATTCATTAAGTACCACCATAATGACCAACATTAAAATACAGTAGTGTAGTAGACCTAAGTATTCATTAAGTACCACCACAATGACAACATTAAAATACAGTAGTGTAGTAGACCCAAGTATTCATTAAGTACCACCATAATGACAACATTAAAATACAGTAGTGTAGTAGACCTAAGTATTCATTAAGTACCACCATAATGACAAACATTAAAATACAGTAGTGTAGTGGACTTAAGTATTCATTAAGTACCACCATAAAGACAGCATTAAAATACAGTAGCGTAGTAGAGCTAAGTATGCATTAAGTACCACCATAATGAACACATTAAAATACAGTAGTGTAGTAGACCTAAGTATTCATTAAGTACCACCATAATGACAACATTAAAATACAGTAGTGTAGTAGACCTAAGTATTCATTAAGTACCACCATAATGACAACATTAAAATACAGTAATGCAGTGGACTTAAGTATTCATTAAGTACCACCATAAAGACAGCATTAAAATACAGTAGCGTAGTAGAGCTAAGTATGCATTAAGTACCACCATAATGAACACATTAAAATACAGTAGTGTAGTAGACCTAAGTATTCATCAAGTACCACCATAATGACAACATTAAAATACAGTAGTGTAGTAGACCTAAGTATTCATTAAGTACCACCATAATGACAACATTAAAATACAGTAGTGTAGTAGACCCAAGTATTCATTAAGTACCACCATAATGACAACCTCAAAATACAGTAGTGTAGTAGACCTAAGTATTCATTAAGTACCACCATAATGACAAACATTAAAATACAGTAGTGTAGTGGACTTAAGTATTCATTAAGTACCACCATAAAGACAGCATTAAAATACAGTAGCGTAGTAGAGCTAAGTATGCATTAAGTACCACCATAATGAACACATTAAAATACAGTAGTGTAGTAGACCTAAGTATTCATTAAGTACCACCATAATGACAACATTAAAATACAGTAGTGTAGTAGGCTTAAGTACTCATTAAGTACCACCATAATGACAAACATTAAAATACAGTAGTGTAGTGGACTTAAGTATTCATTAAGTACCACCATAAAGACAGCATTAAAATACAGTAGCGTAGTATAGCTAAGTATGCATTAAGTACCACCATAATGAACACATTAAAATACAGTAGTGTAGTAGACCTAAGTATTCATTAAGTACCACCATAATGACAACATTAAAATACAGTAGTGTAGTAGGCTTAAGGACTCATTAAGTACCACCATAATGACAAACATTAAAATACAGTAGTGTAGTGGACTTAAGTATTCATTAAGTACCACCATAAAGACAGCATTAAAATACAGTAGCGTAGTAGAGCTAAGTATGCATTAAGTACCACCATAATGAACACATTAAAATACAGTAGTGTAGTAGACCTAAGTATTCATTAAGTACCACCATAATGACAACATTAAAATACAGTAGTGTAGTAGGCTTAAGGACTCATTAAGTACCACCATAATGACAAACATTAAAATACAGTAGTGTAGTGGACTTAAGTATTCATTAAGTACCACCATAAAGACAGCATTAAAATACAGTAGCGTAGTAGAGCTAAGTATGCATTAAGTACCACCATAATGAACACATTAAAATACAGTAGTGTAGTAGACCTAAGTATTCATTAAGTACCACCATAATGACAACATTAAAATACAGTAGTGTAGTAGACCTAAGTATTCATTAAGTACCACCATAATGACAACATTAAAATACAGTAGTGTAGTAGACCTAAGTATTCATTAAGTACCACCATAATGATAACATTAAAATACAGTAGTGTAGTAGACCTAAGTATTCATTAAGTACCACCATAATGAACACATTAAAATACAGTAGTGTAGTAGCCCTAAGTATTCATTAAGTACCACCATAATGACAACATTAAAATACAGTAGTGTAGTAGACCTAAGTATTCATTAAGTACCACCATAATGACAACATTAAAATACAGTATGTAGTAGGCTTAAGTACTCATTAAGTACCACCATAATGACAAACATTAAAATACAGTAGTGTAGTGGACTTAAGTATTCATTAAGTACCACCATAAAGACAGCATTAAAATACAGTAGTGTAGTAGACCTAAGTATTCATTAAGTACCACCATAATGACAACATTAAAATACAGTAGTGTAGTAGACCCAAGTATTCATTAAGTACCACCATAATGACAACCTCAAAATACAGTAGTGTAGTAGACCTAAGTATTCATTAAGTACCACCATAATGACAACATTAAAATACAGTAGTGTAGTAGACCCAAGTATTCATTAAGTACCACCATAATGACAACCTCAAAATACAGTAGTGTAGTAGACCTAAGTATTCATTAATTACCACCATAATGACAACATTAAAATACAGTAGTGTAGTAGGCTTAAGTACTCATTAAGTACCACCATAATGACAAACATTAAAATACAGTAGTGTAGTGGACTTAAGTATTCATTAAGTACCACCATAAAGACAGCATTAAAATACAGTAGCGTAGTAGAGCTAAGTATGCATTAAGTACCACCATAATGACAACATTAAAATACAGTAGTGTAGTAGACCTAAGTATTCATTAAGTACCACCATAATGACAACATTAAAATACAGTAGTGTAGTAGACCCAAGTATTCATTAAGTACCACCATAATGACAACCTCAAAATACAGTAGTGTAGTAGACCTAAGTATTCATTAATTACCACCATAATGACAACATTAAAATACAGTAGTGTAGTAGGCTTAAGTACTCATTAAGTACCACCATAATGACAAACATTAAAATACAGTAGTGTAGTGGACTTAAGTATTCATTAAGTACCACCATAAAGACAGCATTAAAATACAGTAGCGTAGTAGAGCTAAGTATGCATTAAGTACCACCATAATGAACACATTAAAATACAGTAGTGTAGTAGACCTAAGTATTCATTAAGTACCACCATAATGACAACATTAAAATACAGTAGTGTAGTAGGCTTAAGGACTCATTAAGTACCACCATAATGACAAACATTAAAATACAGTAGTGTAGTGGACTTAAGTATTCATTAAGTACCACCATAAAGACAGCATTAAAATACAGTAGCGTAGTAGAGCTAAGTATGCATTAAGTACCACCATAATGAATACATTAAAATACAGTAGTGTAGTAGACCTAAGTATTCATCAAGTACCACCATAATGACGACATTAAAATACAGTAGTGTAGTAGACCTAAGTATTCATTAAGTACCACCATAATGACAACATTAAAATACAGTAGTGTAGTAGACCCAAGTATTCATTAAGTACCACCATAATGACAACCTCAAAATACAGTAGTGTAGTAGACCTAAGTATTCATTAAGTACCACCATAATGACAACATTAAAATACAGTAGTGTAGTAGGCTTAAGTACTCATTAAGTACCACCATAATGACAAACATTAAAATACAGTAGTGTAGTGGACTTAAGTATTCATTAAGTACCACCATAAAGACAGCATTAAAATACAGTAGCGTAGTAGAGCTAAGTATGCATTAAGTACCACCATAATGAACACATTAAAATACAGTAGTGTAGTAGACCTAAGTATTCATCAAGTACCACCATAATGACAACATTAAAATACAGTAGTGTAGTAGAGCTAAGTATTCATTAAGTACCACCATAATGACAACATTAAAATACAGTAGTGTAGTAGACCTAAGTATTCATTAAGTACCACCATAATGACAACCTCAAAATACAGTAGTGTAGTAGACCTAAGTATTCATTAAGTACCACCATAATGACAACATTAAAATACAGTAGTGTAGTAGGCTTAAGTACTCATTAAGTACCACCATAATGACAAACATTAAAATACAGTAGTGTAGTGGACTTAAGTATTCATTAAGTACCACCATAAAGACAGCATTAAAATACAGTAGCGTAGTAGAGCTAAGTATGCATTAAGTACCACCATAATGAACACATTAAAATACAGTAGTGTAGTAGACCTAAGTATTCATTAAGTACCACCATAATGACAACATTAAAATACAGTAGTGTAGTAGACCTAAGTATTCATTAAGTACCACCATAATGACAACATTAAAATACAGTAGTGTAGTGACCTAAGTATTCATTAAGTACCACCATAATGATAACATTAAAATACAGTAGTGTAGTAGACCTAAGTATTCATTAAGTACCACCATAATGAACACATTAAAATACAGTAGTGTAGTAGCCCTAAGTATTCATTAAGTACCACCATAATGACAACATTAAAATACAGTAGTGTAGTAGACCCAGGTATTCATTAAGTACCACCATAATGACCAGCATTAAAATACAGTAGTGTAGTAGAGCTAAGTACTCATTAAGTACCACCACAATGACAACATTAAAATACAGTAGTGTAGTAGACCTATGCATTCATTAAGTACCACCATAATGACAACATTAAAATACAGTAGTGTAGTAGACCTAAGTATTCATTAAGTACCACCACAATGACAACATTAAAATACAGTGGTGTAGTAGACCTAAGTATTCATCAAGTACCACCATAATGACAACATTAAAATACAGTAGTGTAGTAGAGCTAAGTATTCATTAAGTACCACCATAATGACAACATTAAAATACAGTAGTGTAGTAGACCTAAGTATTCATTAAGTACCACCATAATGACAACCTCAAAATACAGTAGTGTAGTAGACCTAAGTATTCATTAAGTACCACCATAATGACAACATTAAAATACAGTAGTGTAGTAGGCTTAAGTACTCATTAAGTACCACCATAATGACAAACATTAAAATACAGTAGTGTAGTGGACTTAAGTATTCATTAAGTACCACCATAAAGACAGCATTAAAATACAGTAGCGTAGTAGAGCTAAGTATGCATTAAGTACCACCATAATGAACACATTAAAATACAGTAGTGTAGTAGACCTAAGTATTCATTAAGTACCACCATAATGACAACATTAAAATACAGTAGTGTAGTAGACCTAAGTATTCATTAAGTACCACCATAATGACAACATTAAAATACAGTAGTGTAGTGACCTAAGTATTCATTAAGTACCACCATAATGATAACATTAAAATACAGTAGTGTAGTAGACCTAAGTATTCATTAAGTACCACCATAATGAACACATTAAAATACAGTAGTGTAGTAGCCCTAAGTATTCATTAAGTACCACCATAATGACAACATTAAAATACAGTAGTGTAGTAGACCCAGGTATTCATTAAGTACCACCATAATGACCAGCATTAAAATACAGTAGTGTAGTAGAGCTAAGTACTCATTAAGTACCACCACAATGACAACATTAAAATACAGTAGTGCAGTAGAGCTAAGCATTTATTAAGTACCACCATAATGACAACATTAAAATACAGTAGTGTAGTAGACCTAAGTATTCATTAAGTACCAGAATAATGACAACATTAAAATACAGTAGTGTAGTAGACCTAAGTATTCATTAAGTACCACCACAATGACAACATTAAAATACAGTAGTGTAGTAGACCTATGCATTCATTAAGTACCACCATAATGACAACATTAAAATACAGTAGTGTAGTAGACCTAAGTATTCATTAAGTACCACCACAATGACAACATTAAAATACAGTGGTGTAGTAGACCTAAGTATTCATCAAGTACCACCATAATGACAACATTAAAATACAGTAGTGTAGTAGACCTAAGTATTCATTAAGTACCACATAATGACAGTATTAAAATACAGTAGTGTAGTAGACCTAAGTATTCATTAAGTACCAGAATAATGACAACATTAAAATACAGTAGTGTAGTAGACCTAAGTATTCATTAAGTACCACCATAAAGACAACATTAAAATACAGTAGTGTAGTAGACTTAAGTACTCATTAAGTACCACCGTAATGACCAACATTAAAATACAGTGTCGTAGTAGGCCTAAGTATTCATTAAAAACAAGGCAGAGGTTTTATCTAGCAAGTATACTGCAACATTACACATGGATTGAACAGTAACACTGTGTTTGAATAAGGGTTGTACGGTATACCGGTATTAGTATAGTACCGCGATACTAATTAATCATATTTGGTACTATATCGCCTCTAAAAAGTACCGGTACTTTGTATCGGGTTCATACCTGAATTTGTGGTATCATCCAAAACTAATGTAAAGCATCCAAACAACAGAAGAATAAGTGATTATTACATTTTAACAGAAGTGTAGATAGAACATGTTAAAAGAGAAAGTAAGCAGATATTAACAGTAAAGGAAAAATTAGATTAATAATTCATTGTCTACCACTTGTCCTTAATAATTTTGACAAAATAATAGATTGATAAATGACACAATATGTTACTGCATATGTCAGCAGACTAAGTTAGGAGTCTTTGTTTGCTTACTTACTACTAAAAGACAAGTTGTCTTGTATGTTCACTATTTTATTTAAGGACAAACTTGCAATAAGAAACATACGTTTAATGTACCCTAAGATTTTTTGTTAAAATAAAGCCAATAATGCAATTTTTTGTGGTCCCCTTTATTTAATAAAGTATTGAAAAGTACCGAAAATTATCGAAATACATTTTAGTACCGATACCAAAATATTGGTATTGGGACAACACTAGTTTGAATATAGGAAAATTAAACATTACAATATTTAATTAAGTGATTAATTGGCGTATCAACAGAATAAGGTCGTGCGGTATACCTAACTCTAACCCTAACCCTAAAGTACCGCGATTAGAAATGTCCGATAATGGCTTTTTTGCAGATATTCTGATATTGTCCAACTCTTAATTACCGATTCCGATATTAACCGATACCGATATATACAGTCATGGAATTAACACATCATTATGGCTAATTTTGTTGTGATGCCCCGCTGGATGCATTAAACCAGGGGTCACCAACCTTTTTGAAACCAAGGGCTACTTCTTGGGTACTGATAAATGCGAAGGGCTACCAGTTTGATACACACTTAAATAAATTGCCAGAAATAGCCAATTTGCTCAATTTACCTTTAACTCTATGTTATTATTAATAATTAATGATATTCATCTTTGTGGAAACACTGATCATCTTAATGATTTCTCACAATAAATATATATAGAAACAGATAAATATCAAATGCAACACTTTATTTTTATATTTTTTCTAAGTGCACATTTTTCAAATTGAACATTTTCAAATGATCACTTCTAAGACAGTCTTGTGAAATCACAGTATCCCATTTTAACCAGCTAGCCACTAACATTTTTGAACAAATCTTGAATTACTTTGCACCATGTTTGTACAAATAATAACTCATGTAAAATACAAAAGTCAACTCTCAAATTTTTAAATAAATCATGTCACACTTTGAACTGGACACCAAATCTGTTATCTGTTTCTTTGTCAGTTAGTGAAGACCAAGTCTTTAAAATATTTTCTTGGATTTCCAAATTCTATTTGAGTTTTGTCTCTCTTAGAATTAAAAATGTCGAGCAAAGCGAGACCAGCTTGCTGGTAAATAAATAAAATTTAAAAAATAGAGGCAGCTCACTGGTAAGTGCTGCTATTTGAGCTATTTTTAGAACAGGCCAGCGGGCTACTCATCTGGTCCTTACGGGCTACCTGGTGCCCGCGGGCACCGCGTTGGTGACCCCTGCATTAAACAATGTAACAAGGTTTTCCAAAATAAATCAACTAAAGTTATGGAAAAAAATGCCAACATGGCACTGCCATATTTATTATTGAAGTCACAAAGTGCATTATTTTTTTTTAACATGCCTCAAAACAGCAGCTTGGAATTTGGGACATGCTCTCCCTGAGACCCACTACAACTATGGGAAGTACTATACTTTGACTTTCACAAAGTACATTATTTATTTATTTATTTTAAACATGCTTCAAAACAACAGCTACAAAAACAATGAAGGCACACAGCTTGAGTCCAGAGTATACTAGAGTAATAAAATAAACAATAACATAGTCCTCCTTTAGTGCAAGACTGCCTGGCATACTGTATAACAGGAAATTATAAACTGGGCTCAATCTGCCCTGCTCTAACGTATTTGTATGAGTAACACAAATGTGCTGCAAGCTAGTGGTGAGTGCTTGAAGTGGCCTACCAGTCAGTCAGAGCTTCTGAAATGCTGCGATGAGACAGGGGTGGTTTTTGTTGTAATTTTGTTTTTTCTCGGCGGAGTCTTTAACCGACAACTGTGTGGTACTACTTTTTTTCGCTGTTTGCTTTTCATCCATCTTCCACTTGTATTCATCGTGTATCTCCTTACGATTCTTGAAGAGGTGGGAGATCAAATTGCTCGTATTAAAGGAAGACATCTTGGTTGCTCCTCGCATAACCAACTTTTTGCAGTCATTGCAAAATGCCAGTTTTGTATCCGTCAGAGACACTTTAAAATAATCCCAAACCATAGACGTGGTGTCGTTAGTCAGTCATCGAGCGAGCTGGCTTGTTAGCCACGGCTACAGCACCGGCAACAACACACTCTTGTTGTTATGCTCCGCTGGCGGCGGTTTGATGAGGTCATCAAGCGACGCCAGTAAACTTCTCATGCTGCAGTCGTGCTGCAACTCCTGTGTTGTGTGTGGGAGAGGGGAGAGGGGAGGGGCCTGACTGGGAGACGCAACTGCTCTGTACTTCTCCCTACGTCCGTGTACCGCTCCATACAGCGTCGTTTGAAAAACGTATAAATGTTACTTTTTGAAACTGATACCGATCATTTCCGATATTACATTTTAAAGCATTTATTGGCCGATAACATCGGCAGTCCGATATTATCGGACATCTCTAACCGCAATACTAATTAATTAAAAATGGTATCATATCCATCCATCCATCCATCCATCCATCTTCTTCCGCTTATCCGAGGTCGGGTCGCGGGGGCAGCAGCCTAAGCAGGGAAACCCAGACTTCCCTCTCCCCAGCCACTTCGTCCAGCTCCTCCCGGGGGATCCCGAGGCGTTCCCAGGCCAGCCGGGAGACATAGTCTTCCCAACGTGTCCTGGGTCTTCCCCGCGGCCTCCTACCGGTCGGACGTGCCCTAAACACCTCCCTAGGGAGGCGTTCGGGTGGCATCCTGACCAGATGCCCGAACCACCTCATCTGGCTCCTCTCGATGGTATCATAGTGCTTTTGAAATATATCAATACTTTTTTCATCGGCATGAAAAATGCAGTGACAATGCTGGCATACAAAACCCAGCGCATGTTCGTCAGCACACGCATTCGCAGCACTTGCAAGCAGAAACAGTGTGAAGACAAGAGAGACAGAATGGACGTATTTTGGCTTTAAATCTAGCGATAAATGTGGAGCTATCAACACTAAGCTGTGCTTTTAAACATAGCCAGCTCGCGGCTAACGTCTCTCCGTAGGGTTTTAGCTACTTCTGAACCACTAGTCCTCGCCTCCATGGCGACAAATAAAGTAAGTTTCTTACAAGTATCATCCTTATTCGACGAGGAATAGCTAGACATGTTTCACGACACATAACATGTAATGATGGTACTTTGGTCAAAATATTACATTCATTTTGGGCGGTATAGCTCAGTTGGTAGAGTGGCCGTGGCAGCAACTTGAGGGTTCCAGGTTCGATTCCCGCTTCCACCATCCTAGTCACTGCCGTTGTGTCCTTGTGAAAGACACTTTACCCACCTGCTCCCAGTGCCACCCACACTGGTTTAAATGTAACTTAGATATTGGGTTTCACTATGTAAAAGCGCTTTGAGTCACTAGAAAAAAGCGCTATATAAATATAATTCACTTCACATCACATTTTGTTGTCAAGACACATCTTCAAGACACTTTTTGGCTGACTTAACCTTCGTCCCCACCTTGGCGGCCATATTTGTAAAAATTGAAAAAATATCTTATTCTTGTCATGACCTGTTGTCTTGTTTTGTCCTGTTGTACTTCCCCTGTGTTTGGTGTTTATTTCTGTTGTCAGCGCTCATTTCTAGGGATGATACTCGAAACCGGTTTTCCCGGTTGTTCGATAAGAAAAGAACCGAGTCCTCGGACTCGAATTCCTTTTTGAGAACCGGTACCCGTTATCGAGACCACTATAGTAAAGAAAAAAGAGTTGGTTCTTTATTCGAATCCCTGGAATCCCGTCCCGACCAGAAATGCTCCGTTTGACATCACAAGAAATGACGTCACGTAGCTCAGACATTAGGAGCACATAGGGAAAGCAGGAAAACAATGGACCGGAAAAAGCGCTCCAAGGTGTAATAAAGTTCAAAACAAAAGGTATAATCCAATGAATAACTTTACAGAGAGATTTGAGCAGGGTACAAACACATGACGAACACTTTTACGACCAACCGGAAACATAGCAACTAGGCTAGCAACGCACCTCCTTTACGGCAGCTGTCGCAACGTTCTTAAAGCAACCGCAGCACATACATATATATACAACACATCTCCCTTTTTTAACTTTTGTTTTTCTTTCCTTGTAAACAAAACAAAATCACACTGTATATGTGTTGTCTGTCTAATTATAAATAATGCAGACAAGGCGTGTTGGCTGAGTTCTTGACGTTTACTTTCACAGCGTGCTCATAACCTCATTCTTAGCTGCCGGGTGGTGACATGCAACAACACTTTTCGGGGCTACCGCGCATGCTCGTCACGCCCGTTGCATGCTGGGTAGTGTAGTTGTTATTTTCCCTAGCTCATAACATCACATCTTTCCCCCTATAAAGAAAGATTTTAACTCAATAAAGTGTATTTCTTTTTTTAGCTTGAACTTTTCATTTTTTTAGCATTGTAACCACATTTGCAAACAACTTTTCTATTCATAGAATTTTCTTTCAATAAAGAAATAAAGTGCAAAAATGTCAAAGCATCATAACAAACAGTTATGTCAAATAGCAGCAGAATTGCACTTTTTGGAGAGCTGCATAATTTTCAGTTTTGTGCCCAAGGGACTGATTTTATTTAACACTATATTGTTATTTATACACCTATAGTGATCACAGAGACAGGTTGTTTTTGTGTTACTGTATATATTTGTTTTTCTGAAAAATCCCAATTAATATACTTTGGGTAACAAGAGTCAATATTTGTTTTATTTTATTTTTTTAGGGGGGTAACAGTCAATATTTATTTATTTATTTGATTTAATTTTTTTCTTATATAATAAAAGTGAGCTTTTGTTAAACCAAATATTGTGTGTTTTTTTCCATATACAACAACCTATCTGGACTCGATAAGAGAATCGATAAGGAATCGGTTCGATAAGAGGATTCGATAATAGGCTCGAACTCGATAATTTCTTATCAAACATCATCCCTACTCATTTCCTATTTTGGTTACATCTTGTTGCTAGGGGCGTTGATTGTGCACACCTGCCTCTGTGGATTGATTAGGACACCTGCTGCCATTTCAACTTGTCAGCGGAGGCTGGACCATTGTTAGCTGTATGCCACCGACGACATGCAAGTTTGTGACAATTGTAAGTATGTTCAACTTTTGAGCTACATAAAAGACATTTTATTGAACACATTTTTTATTGATATCAATTACGTGTGTTTTGCAATATATATTGATATCGTTTTATCGCCCAGCCCGACTACTTACCGTATTTTCCGGACCATAGGGCGGACCGGATTATAAGGTGCACTGCCGATGAATGGTCTATTTTCGATCTGTTTTCATATATAAGGCGCACCGGATTATAGGGTGCATTAAAGGAGTTTTTTAAAATTCAATCAATCAATCAATGTTTATTTATATAGCCCTAAATCACAAGTGTCTCAAAGGGCTGTTAAAAACACTTCCTTGCGATCTACATAACATGTAATGGTGGTTCTTCTTCCCGCCATCTTTGTTGTAGCGGTGTAGCGTGCAAGGACTGGGGGTGGAAGAAGTGTCAAAAGATGGAGCTAACTGTTGTAATGACATTCTGACTTTACTTAAATCAACAACGGAGCATCATCTCCTCATCCGGAAACAACAACAAGGTGTGTCCCAAGAAAAAACGTCCGCCCGGTACTCTATAATAATTAAAGTTCCTTGGGTGAATTACAAACCCCGTTTCCATATGAGTTGGGAAATTGTGTTAGATGTAAATATAAACAGAATACAATGATTTGAAAATCCTTTTCAATCCATATTCAATTGAATGCACTACAAAGACAAGATATTTGATGTTCAAACTCATAAACTTTATTCTTTTTTTACAAATAATAATTAACTTTGAATTTCATGGCTGCAACACGTGCCAATGTAGTTGGGAAAGGGCATGTTCACCACTGTGTTACATGGCCTTTCCTTTTAACAACACTCAGTAAACGTTTGGGAACTGAGAAGACACATTTTTTAAGCTTCTCAGGTGGAATTCTTTCCCATTCTTGCTTGATGTACAGCTTAAGTTGTTCAACAGTGTTGTGGTATTTTAGGCTTCATAATGCGCCACACATTTTCAATGGGAGACAGGTCTGGACAACAGGCAGGCCAGTCTAGTACCCGCACTCTTTTACTATGAAGCCACGTTGATGTAACACGTGGCTTGGCATTGTCTTGCTGAAATAAGCAGGGGCGTCCATGGTAACGTTGCTTGGATGGCAACATATGTTGCTCCAAAACCTGTATGTACCTTTCAGCAATAATGGCACCTTCACTCATGTGTAAATTGCCCATGTCTTGGGCACTAATACACCCCCATACCATCACAGATGCTGGCTTTTCAACTTTGCGCCTATAACAATCCGGATGGTTCTTTTCCTCTTTGGTCCGGAGGACACGACGTCCACAGTTTCCAAAAACAATTTGAAATGTGGACTCGTCAGACCACAGAACACTTTTCCACTTTGTATCAGTCCATCTTAGATGAGCTCAGGCCCAGCGAAGCCGACTGCGTTTCTGGGTGTTATAAAATAAATGATAAATGGGTTATACTTGTATAGCGCTTTTCTACCTTCAAGGTACTCAAAGCGCTTTGACAGTATTTCCACATTTACCCATTCACACACACATTCACACACTGATGGCGGGAGCTGCCATGCAAGGCGCTAACCAGCAGCCATCAGAGGCAAAGGGTGAAGTGTCTTGCCCAAGGACACAACGGACGTGACTAGGAAGGTAGAAGGTGGGAATTGAACCCCAGTAACCAGCAACACTCCGATTGCTGGCACAGCCACTCTACCAACTGGTGTTGTTGATAAACGGTTTTCGCCTTGCATAGGAGAGTTTTAACTTGCACTTACAGATGTAGCGACCAACTGTAGTTACTGACAGTGGGTTTCTGAAGTGTTCCTGATCCCATGTGGGGATATCCTTTACACACTGATGTCGCTTGTTGATGCAGTACAGCCTGAGGGATGGAAGGTCACGGGCTTAGCTGCTTACGTGCAGTGATTTCTCCAGATTCTCTGAACCCTTTGATGATATTACGGACCGTAGATGGTGAAATCCCTAAATTCCTTGCAATAGCTGGTTGAGAAAGGTTTTTCTTAAACTGTTCAAAAATTTGCTAACGCATTTGTTGACAAAGTGGTGACCCTCGCCCCATCCTTGTTTGTGAATGACTGAGCATTTCATGGAATCTACTTTTATACCCAATCATGGCACCCACCTGTTCCCAATTTGCCTGTTCACCTGTGGGATGTTCCAAATAAGTGTTTGATGAGCATTCCTCAACTTTATCAGTATTTATTGCCACCTTTCCCAACTTCTTTGTCACGTGTTGCTGGCATCAAATTCTAAAGTTAATGATTATTTGCACAAAAAAAAATGTTTATGAGTTTGAACATCAAATATGTTGTCTTTGTAGCATATTCAACTGAATATGGGTTGAAAATGATTTGCAAATCATTGTATTCCGTTTATATTTACATCTAACACAAACGGGGTTTGTATTTAAACTCACTACACCGGTATGTTTTAGCTCTTTCATGGCGAGTTTACTGACAGATATAAGTAAGAACTTTACTCTATATTAGAAATGGCTACAGCGGAGGATGGATGTCCTATAACAAGTAGATAGAGAAAAAGAAGAAGCTTATCAACTACGGTGTCGACACCGACTACAACGCGCACATTTTTCAGGATTCATGCAGATCCCAAATAAAGATCAGCAGCCCCCAGAAGGTAAGAAAAGTTGCTTTTGCATAATATTGCGAAACAAAACGGCAGATAATAGTTCTTACCTTATACGCGCACCATAATAATACTCGTATGTTGAAGCACATCAAGCGGTGCGGCTTCATAGCTTACCAAAGTCGTACCAAAACATTTTCATAGATTTTGGAGTGCCGTGTGTAATGTTCTATATCCTCAATGGAACATATAACATGTTGGTGTTGTTTACTTGAGTCATATTGCCATCATATTGCAGTCTACACGTATCTCTTATGTTTGACTGCCATCTACGGGTCACACTTATCATTAAACCATGTACCAAATAAAATTGCTTCGAGGTCGGTAAGCACAACCAGAATTATTCTGTACATTAGGCGCACCGGGTTACAAGGCGCACTGTCAAGTTTTGAGGAAAAAAAATATTTTAAGTGCGCCTTATAGTCCGGATAATACGGTATAAATCCTGTTTAAAATTGATTGTATGAAAGTGACTTTACCTTGTTATTGTGCAATATATACAGTAAAATGTTGCTAAGAGTTAGCTGGCAATTAGAGCACTCATCGCTATATATCTTAAATGCTAATATGAATATAGAAATATTATTATTTATTCATAACATTATTTTAAACTTGCAAGGTACAATAAGTTGGGTGGCTGTGTCAATGCCGTTCATAAACTGCATTACAGTTTGTTGGTTTAATGTGAATGTGTATTAATTAATTAAAATCAAGTACTTGTATAGCTAGAGTATAAAAAACCTGTTTACGACCTTCTGAATACAGTTTTTAACAATATAAGAGCCGTCCGGACATGAAATAGCACCCACATAGTCACGTTTACCTTCTTTTAACCCTATATAGAAATGCTGGCTGAGGCTGAACCAATCAGAGGCAATGATACTAAACTCTGATTGGTTTGGTCTCATCTAGTGGCCAATATTACTGTGTTGATATTTTTAGTGCATTTAGCCATTTTTATGGTTGAAAATGTTTAATTAGGCCAAAATAGAGAAAATGATAGTCCTTACAAGTACTTTGAGTAAACCCTTGTGTGTGTCTGTAGCTTTTATGCTGTTGTAATATGTGGCTTGGCATTGTCTTGCTGAAATAAGCAGGGGCGTCCATGATAACGTTGCTTGGATGGCATCATATGTTGCTCCAAAACCTGTAAGTACCTTTCAGCATTAATGGTGCCTTCACAGATGTGTAAGTTACCCATGCTTTGGGCACTAGTACACCCCCATACCATCACAGATGCTGGCTTTTCAACTTTGCGCCTATAACAATACGGATGGTTCTTTTGCTCTTTGTTCCTGAGGACACGACGTCCTCAGTTTCCAAAAACAATTTGAAATGTGGACTCGTCAGACCACAGAACACTTTTACACTTTGCATCAGTCCATCTTAGATGAGCTGGGACCCAGAGAAGCCGGCGGCACTTCTGGGTGTTGTTGATAAATGGCTTTCGCTTTGCATAGTAGAGTTTTAACTTGAACTTACAAATGTAGTGACGAACTGTAGTTACTGACAGTGGTTTTCTGAAGTGTTCCTGAGCTCATGTGGTGATATCTTTTACACACTGATGTCGTTTTTTTGATGCAGTACCGCCTGAAAGATCGAAGGTCCGTAATATCATCGCTTACATGCAGTGATTTCTCCAGATTCTCTGAAACTTTTGATGATATTACAGACCGTAGATCCCCAAATTCCTTGCAATAGCTGGTTGAGAAATGTTGTTCTTAAACTGTTGGACAATTTGCTCACGCATTTGTTCACAAAGTGGTGACCCTCGCCCCGTCCTTGTTTGTGAATGACTGAGCATTTCGTGGAAGCTGCTTTTATACCCAATCATGACACCCACCTGTTCCCAATTAGCCTGTTCACCTGTGTGATGTTCCAAATAAGTGCTTGATGAGCATTCCTCAACTTTCTCAGTCTTTTTTGCCACTTGTTCCAGCTTTTTTGAAACATGTTGCATGCATCAAATGAGCTAATATTTGCAAAAAATAACAGTTTTCCAGTTTGAACGTTAAATATCTTGTCTTTGCAATTTATTCAATTGAATATAAGTTGAAAAGAATTTGCAAATCATTGTATTCTGTGTTTATTTAGGATGTACACAACGTGCCACCAGGGCAGCACGGTGGAAGAGGGGTTAGTGCGTCTGCCTCACAACACGAAGGTCCTGAGTAGTCGTGAGTTCAATCCCGGGCTCGGGATCTTTCTGTGTGGAGTTTGCATGTTCTCCCCGTGACTGCGTGGGTTCCCTCCGGGTACTCCGGCTTCCTCCCACCTCCAAAGACATGCACCTGGGGATAGATTGATTGGCAACACTAAATTGGCCCTAGTGTGTGAATGTGAGTGTGAATGTTGTCTGTCTATCTGTGTTGGCCCTGCGATGAGGTGGCGACTTGTCCAGGGTGTACCCTGCCTTCTGCCCGGATGCAGCTGAGATAGGCTCCAGCGCCCCCCGCGACCCCGAAGGGAATAAGCGGTAGAAAATGGATGGATGGACAACGTGCCACCTTCACTGGTTTTGGGGTTTGTACAATAATGTAACATTAAGGAGTGTGGCAGGAAGGCACAAACGTTAGCAACGCTAGCATAGCTACATGCTAACATTACATTTTAACTCCAGTCATGCTAGGTTAGCATATTCACTGGAGAAACACGAAAGGATCAAAGTTACGGCGCTCACATCTATAACTGACTGACTGATAGTTAGCAAAGCTTTTATTTTAAGATGTGTAGCAAAGCCTAGGGGAAGGCGGGTTTTCCTTCATGAAAATGTGAAAAGTGAGCATTTGATTGCCTCGTTCACTGGGTGTGAATCTTTTCCATTCGGAATCAATTCTCGATTCAAAACAATTCTCGAAATGTATTATTTGGTCTAATAATTGAAATGAAACTTTTTCAAAACAGGTTACAGGTTAATAAAGCTCCTTCTGGTTTCATGGAGATTGTCAAAAAACATATGTTTAAATATTAAATATTAAATAAAAATAAATATAATAAATATAAATACAATTATTAAATATATATATATATATATATATATATATATATATATATATATATATATATATATATATATATATATATATATATATATATATATATATATATATATATATATATATGAATATATATATACACTGTGTGTATATATATATATACTGTATATATATATTTATTTATTTATATATATATATAATATATATAAATATATATATATATATATATATATATATATATATATATATATATATATATATATATATATATATATATATATATATATATATATATATATATATATGTATATATATATATATATATATACATATGTACATATATTATAATTCTTTTTTACAAATTTAGAAAATTATGAATCAATTCAGAATCGAGATAAATAAGAATTGCGATTCGGATGTGAATCGATTTTTTTAATCGAACATGATCGAGTTTGATAAAGTGGGGTGTTCATGAACACGTTACTGTTACATCATTAAAAAGTCATTTTAACATAACAAAAAAAAAATCTATGATTCTAGCAGCATTTTTCTGGGTTTAGAACCTAAGGATGTGCCAAACTTAGTGTATATTTAATATTCATCAATCTCCTCTTTAATTATTCATAATAATCCAAAATGATTATTTGGATATCCCAGCATCCTCTCTGGCACGTCCCCTATGTCAGTGAGTCAGTGAGTATGTCAGCACTGAGATGAGCTCAGACATTCCACAGCATCTGTTCCACACTCCACTACGGACTGAAGGTCTGAGTCGAGCTAAAACGCTCATAGCTCGCGCCTCAAGCTGAGCTGCATCACGTCAGCATTTTTCTTGTCTCGTATCGACTGCTGTGACGCAACATGCTGGAAAAAGGAGACACAATGACAACACAAGATGTTTTTAATTGCTTTTACACCAAATCTCTGACTTTAGGCGCAAACCACACAATGAAAAAAACATTTTCTACCTGTGATTGATTTAATTTGCTGGCTTGCAGAGGTCGACATGTCTGTTTGCGTCTCAGTGGCCCCTCGCGGACCCCGTTTCCATTCGTACTAGTCGTCACCTCTCACCACTTAAGCTCTCATGAGCTCATAAATGCAGCAAACCTTTTTGAGCTGCTCAGTCAATTTGTAGATTTTGCACATTTTACACAGAATGAGGCTATTTAGTCATGCCTGCATACAATATCACAACAATTCATATGGTTATTGTCAGTACTATCAGAAAACAAAGACTAAAACGAACTACAGCCAACGCTAGCAATGGTTATACTGGTGAAAATAAGTAGAGCATGCTAAGCAGCCAAATGTACGCCCACAACTAAAGAGGAGACATTTTACCAAGGTAGGCCTATAGCAGGGGTGGGCAATTAATTTTTACCGGGGGCCGCATGAGCAACCCGAGCACTGCTGGAGGGCCACATCGACAACTTTTCAATTACATTTTGCTCAATATTATTTTAGATATATACCGTAAGATAAATAATAATAATAATAATTAATAATAATAGTAATACTTCAACATAGTGTGTGTAACAGCATTCCATGACTAATATAAATAAATTAACATGAATAATAAATGACAGTAAAATAAGCACACCTATGACTGAGGAGTCATAGTGTAACTTTGTGTGGTGTTTGAGTTGTCAGACTTTTTGTGTGGCCATAAACGCACCAGTGGTTTAGTGGTATGCGTGTTGGTGACAGATGACAAGTTGGTTTTGGCCTGGTTTGTACGGCAGAAAATGACTAGTTTTTCGAGATAGAATTGTTTTACTTATGTTTTTGGTGTGGTTATGTCCGAATATAAACAGTTTTGTTTAATAAAGTGATCGATATAATTCCTGTCCTCGAAGCATCTCGATAGATGTTACAATAATTGAACGGTGTTGACGAACACCGTTAGGGCCGCTTGTTGTCACTGTCACTCAAAGTTGCATTGCAAAATTACATAGAATAAATATGTTTATTTTGTTTAGAATTCAGATGGGATTTGATTTGGTGCGCGGCATATTTGCTGCGCGCAGCGGACGCTTGAGCAGTGCGCAATTGCGCAGGCACGCACCTTAGAGGGAACGTTGCTTGGCAGTCCATGTCTTGTTGGAAACACGGCATTCTTCATCAACTTTTCTCTTTTTAGCGTCTCGGGTGTAAACCGTGCATCACTTGTCGCTGCATGTGCACCTTCACTCGCAGGTTACACACGGACACACGCCCATAAATAATACTTTTCAAAATAAAAGCAGCACAGTTGTATTGCGCGCACGACATAGATGTTTTTTCAACTTTACAGCAGCTGTTCACATTCACTCACAATCACGCACACGCATACGTCCACACGGAAGTAATACAAATAACGATTTTCAAAACAAAAGCAGCACCGTTGTATTGCACACTCGACATAGATACTTTTTAAAATGTATTTTGTAATTTATAATTGGCCTCACGCGGGCCGGACAGGGACGCACAAAGGGGTGGATGCGGCCCGCGGGCCGCAGAATGCCCAGGTCTGGCCTATAGGCTACTGTTTCAAACATTTCAGATTGCCATATAACTTGGTACATGTGGTCCACAATATGCAAACACCAATGAGGAATTATTTTATCATGAGATTTGGCTGGGTCCATACGTTTCACCTTGTTTGACTGCTCGGTCAATTTGAATATTTTGCACATTTTACACAGAAATTAGGCTATTTTCAGGAAGAAGTAGTCATGCCTGTGTACAATATCACAACAATCATATGGTTATTGTCAGTACTATGAGAAAACAAAGACTAAAACGAACTACAACCAACACTGGCAATGGTTATACTAGTGAAACTAAGTAGAGCGCATGCTTAGCAGCCAAATGTACGCCCAAAACTAAAGAGGAGACATTTTACCAAGGTATGCCCACAGGCTACTGTTTCAAATGTTTCATATTGCCATATAACTTGGTACATGTAGTCCACATAATGCAAACACCAATGAGGAATTATTTTATCATGTGATTTGGCTGTCTCCATACGTTTCACCTTGTTGAGCTGCTCGGTCAATTTGTAGATTTTGCACATTTTACACAGAATGAGGCTATTTTCAGGAAGAAGTAGTCATGCCTGCGTCCAATATCACAACAAATGGCAATCATATGGTTTTTTTCAGTAATGTCAGAAAACAAAGACTAAAACTAGTTACAACCAACACTAGCAATGTTTATACTAGTGAAACTAAGTAGAGCATGCTTAGCAGTCTAATGTACGCCCAAAACTAAAATGGAGACATTTTACCAAGGTATGCCTATAGGCTACTGTTTCAAACGTTTCAGATAGCCATATAACTTGGTACATGTAGTCCACAATATGCAAACACGAATGAGGAATTATTTTATCATGGGATTTGGCTGTCTCCATACGTTGCACCTTGTTGAGCTGCTCGGTCAATTTGTAGATTTTGCACATTCTACACAGAATGAGGCTATTTTCAGGAAGAAGTAGTCATGCCTGCGTCCAATATCACAACAAATGGCAATCATATGGTTGTCAGTAATTTTATAAAACAAAGACTAAAACGAACTACAACCAACACTAGCAATGGTTATACTGGTGAAAATAAAAGCTTTTTTAAAATATTACATCATGTGTTAATTGCCATCTAAGGGGTTAGCCTTTGACTTTAATGGCAGGCGTTTGAAGAAGCATGAGTCACAAAGACTTTCTAACATGCTCACAGCCTGTTTCAACACTCAAAACGCAATCTGTGCTAAGTTCTGTCGTCTAAAGCAAAAACAATCTGAATGTGCGACGCCCCGGGAAGTTACAGCCGTTTGGGTTTGTAACCACAAATTGAAACGACACGCTGTAACGCCTCTCAGTTAAGACTGGTCAGAAAAGTTCCAGGACCGGTGTTAAAAAATATAAATTTTCAAATCCACACATAAATAAGTCTCATAAGTCTAATGCGGGGTTTCTTCACTATATCAATGTTGGGCGATGAGCCCCCCTACAACAGGGATTCTTAACCTTTTTTACCTTGGGGCCCAACTCAGGGGCCACTCAAATATTAACACTGAATAAGTCATCTTACTCTTAATTTGAATCATATTCAATAATTATATCTACTTACAGTTTGCAACCTTGTCAAATTATATGAAACAATGTGCTTATTAATTATTAGTTAAATATTATCCATTCAACACATAAACCTTGGGCTTTGGTCAGGCTGAAAAACGGCTAACATAAGTACTAACTAAATATACTGCATAAAGAGGGACTCATAAATAACTGACAAAAAAGTTGACATGCAATAATGTTGTGCTAAAGTAAACAAAATTAATAACAAATGTTTCTTAACTAAACGGTCAATAGTAGCTTTATCATTTTAGTCATAATTTTTGCGCTTATGAAACTTCTTTATGACTTTAGCTCCAGACTTCTTCTGTTTGTTTGATATTGTCACTACTGCCACAAGTGGTGAAAATGTGTATTACAATTGAGTTCCGCTGCGACCCATACCGTCCACAGCTGAGAAACGGACACCAAAATGTATCTGTTCCTCATCTGTTTTAAACTTGAGAAATATTAATAGAAATATTATTGAGAATTGTTAACATACTGAAAAGATATGGGGGCATTTTAAAATGGTTTTATTTTGTAAAAAGAAAAAAGTCAAACAAATACATGTATTTATATATATATATATATATATATATATATATATATATATATATATATATATATATATATATATATATATATATATATATATATATATATATATATATATATATATATATATATATATATATATATATATGTATACATATATATATATATATATATATATATATATATATATATATATATATATATATATATATATATATATATATATGTATATATATATATATATATACATATATATATATATATATATATATATATATATATATATATATATATATATATATATATATATATACAGTAATAAAAATATATATATATATATATTAGGGCTGCAACTAACGATTAATTTGATGATCGATTAATCTGTCGATTATTACTTCGATTAATAATCGGATAAAAGAGACAAACTACATTTCTATCCTTTCCAGTATCTTATTGAAAAAAAACAGCATACTGGCACCATACTTATTTTGATTATTGTTTCTCAGCTGTTTGTAAATGTTGCAGTTTATAAATAAAGATTTATTTGAAAAAAAATATAAAAAAATGTTTTTAATTTTTTGTAAAAAGCCTCTGCGCATGCGCATAGCATAGATCCAACGAATCGATGACTAAATTAATCGGCAACTATTTTTATAATCGATTTTAATCGATTTAATCGATTAGTTGTTGCAGCCCTAATATATATATATATATATATATATATATATATATATATATATATATATATATATATATATATATATATATACACTACCGTTCAAAAGTTTGGGGTCACATTGAAATGTCCTTATTTTTGAAGGAAAAGCACTGTACTTTTCAATGAAGATAACTTTAAACTAGTCTTAACTTTAAAGAAATACACTCTATATACATTGCTAATGAGGTAAATGACTATTCTAGCTGCAAATGTCTGGTTTTTGGTGCAATATCTACATAGGTGCATAGAGGCCCATTTCCAGCAACTATCACTCCAGTGTTCTAATGGTACAATGTGTTTGCTCATTGGCTCAGAAGGCTAATTGATGATTAGAAAACCCTTGTGCAATCATGTTCACACATCTGAAAACAGTTTAGCTCATTACAGAAGCTACAAAACTGACCTTCCTTTGAGCACATTGAGTTTCTGGAGCATCACATTTGTGGGGTCAATTAAACGCTCAAAATGGCCAGAAAAAGAGAACTTTCATCTGAAACTCGACAGTCTATTCTTGTTCTTAGAAATGAAGGCTATTCCACAAAATTGTTTGGGTGACCCCAAACTTTTGAACGGTAGTATATATATATATATATATATATATATATATATATATATATATATATATATATATATATATATATATATATATATATATATATATATATATATATATATATATATATATATATATATATATATATATATATATATATATATATATATATATATATATATATACATATATATATATATATATATATATATATATATATATATATATATATATATATATATATATATATATATATATATATATATATATTTCTGTGGTTCATCCGTTATACAGTGCTCAATACCGGGGTAGAGCGGAATATACGTGAGGTCAGGAAAAAACACAGAGGCTATTTCATCCCTACAAGCCTGTTTTGCAGGTTTCCCTGCTCTTCAGGGGATAAAAAAGTTTGGACACTCCTATATTAACATATATTTCAAACATTTTTTGTTAGAATAAAATGCTTGATCCTCTGACTTACGATTTCAAAAGCAAGTGTGTCATCCATCAATTTGTACGTAAAAAAAAAATCAAATGCATAGGGAATTGTGTAATAATATCATGAGGAGATTAGACATTAAAACTCAATGTAAAAAGCGGCCCTTGGAAAGCAGCCATTACTGCGATGTGGCCCTCAATGAAAACGAGTTTGACACCTTTAACGTAGACCGGAAACGGAAGTCCCACTTGATGACAAAAACTGCACTGTCATACATATAAGATTAGATTACCATATTTTTCTGACTATAAGGCGCACTTAAAATCATTTCATTTTCTCAAAACTCGACAGTGCGCCTTATAACTCGGTGCGCCAAATGTATGGAATAATTTTGGTTGTGCTTACTGACCTTGAATCTACTTGATTTGGTACATGGTGAAATGATAAGTGTGACCAGTAGATGGCAGTCACACATAAGAGATACATGTAGACTGCAATATGATTCAAGTAAACAACACAAACATTTTATATGTTCCATTGAGAATATAGAACATTACACACGGCGCTCAAAAATCTATCAAAATGTTTTAGTACGACTTTGGTAAGCTATGAAGCCGCACCACTTGATGGATTGCACTGTGCTTCAACATACGAGTATTATTATTGTGTGTGTATAAGGTAAGACATATTATCTGGCGTTTTGTTTCGCAATATTATGCAAAAGCAACTTTTCTTAACTTCTTGTACCCGCTGATGTGTATTTGGGATCTGCATAAGTCCTGAAAAATTGCGCGAGTCCGCCTTTGTGGTCCGTGCCGACATAAATAAGAGCGCCCTCAAAACGGCGCATCCTGAAGCGACTGTCAGAAAGTGACTTGAAGATGGTCTGTAAAACATCATCTATGCAACATTTTGACCAAAGAACCACCATTACATGTTATGTAGACCACAAGGAAGTGTTTTAAATTGAGAAAAAAATATGTATATTAGGACCTCTTAAAGGCCTACTGAAAGCCACTACTACCGACCACGCAGTCTGATAGTTTATATATCAATGATGAAATCTTAACATTGCAACACATGCCAATACGGCCGGGTTAGATTAGTAAAGTGCAATTTTAAATTTCCCGCGAAATATCCTGCTGAAAACGTCTCGGTATGATGACGTCTGCGCGTGACGTCACGGATTGTAGAGGACATATTGGGACACCATTGTGGCCAGCTATTAAGTCGTCTGTTTTCATCGCAAAATTCCACAGTAATCTGGACATCTGTGTTGGTGAATATTTTGCAATTTGTTTAATGAACAATGGAGACGGCAAAGAAGAAAGCTGTAGGTGGGAAGCGGTGTATTAGCGGCCGGCTGCAGCAACACAAACACATAGCCAGTGTTTCATTGTTTACATTCCCGAAGGATTACAGTCAAGCTTTACCATTGGCCTGTGGAGAACTGGGACAACAGAGACTCTTACCAGGAGGACTTTGAGTTGGATACGCGGTACCGTGAGTACCCAGCTGCGGCTTCCAAACATTTGATCGCTTGCCCGTACGTGCGTGCCGCTATGTGCATGTCACGTACGTAACTTTGGGGAAATATATGTGCTGAATGAACTTTGCGGAGGTGAACGGTACTTTGGGCTGTGGGATTGAGTGTGTTGTGTGGGTGTTTGATTTGTATTGGCGGGTTATATGGACGGGAGGGGGGAGGTGTTTGTTATGCGGGATTCATTTGTGGCATATTAAATATAAGCCTGGTTGTGTTGTGGCTAATAGAGTATATATATGTCTTGTGTTTATTTACTGTTTTAGTCATTCCCAGCTGAATATCAGGTCCCACCCGCCTCTCACAGCATCTTCCCTATCTGAATCGCTTCCACTGCCCTCTAGTCCTTCACTCTCACTTTCCTCATCCACGAATCTTTCAGCCTCGCTCAAATTAATGGGGAAATCGTCGCTTTCTCGGTCCGAATCGCTCTCGCTGCTGGTGGCCATGATTGTAAACAATGTGCAGATGTGAGGAGCTCCACAACCTGTGACGTCACGCTACTTCCGGTACAGGCAAGGCTTTTTTTTTTTATCAGCAACCAAAAGTTGCGAACTTTATCGTCGATGTTCTCTACTAAATCCTATCAGCAAAATATGGCAATATCGTGAAATGATCAAGTATGACACATAGAATGGATCTGCTATCCCCGTTTAAATAAGAAAATCTCATTTCAGTAGGCCTTTAAATGCGCCTTTTGTATGAAAATAGACTTGATTAGACCCGCTCATCGGCATGCGCCCTATGGTGCGGAAAATACGGTAATAATAAATCATTTAGACCAAAAATATGTAGAATAGGAATTAAAAAGAAACTGCGATATAGCGAAACTGCAATATTTTAAGCGTGAGGTGGACTTCGTTGGGATATTTGCAGAGGCAAAAAGGAAAAACGACTTATGGTTCCATTGGAATGTTGCTAACTATCATGGTCAGCGACGCAGCTTGTAAACATGCATGCACAGTGTGAGGTAGAGTAACACTGTGACATTTGATTGCGCACTAAAGTGGAGCTTTTACAAGCTCGGCACGCTGTGTTAATCCCAGTTTGTAATTAGGAACAACACTGCTCACTGTCGACTCCTCGTACGTCAAAGGGCTGAGGTTTCTTTCTTTCTTTCTTTCTTTCTTTCTTTTAGTTTATTTCGAACATGAACACATTTACATCATAATACATCACACAATTTCATATCATTTCATTTACATCATGCCCGAAAAGGAGTAGGAAGAAGCAAAGCTTATTTAATCCTACCCCTTTCCCACTTCAAAGCATTTACAATTATATAAAATCATTTACTGACCTTTTTATATAATAAAATAACATCTATGAATTAGTATATACAACAGTTTGTAATATGTAATTAATTAATTCAGTCATTATTAACATACTGAGATGAAGAATATTTTCAATAAGGTTGGAAGTTTTTCTCATAATTCTTCTTCTTTGTACTTTGTAAGCACTATTAATTTAAACAACCTCTTAAACTGGATCATGTCAGTACAATTTTTAACTTCTTTACTTAATCCATTCCATAATTTAATTCCACATACTGTTATGCTAAAAGTTTTAAGTGTTGTATGTGGATATAAATGTTTTAAATTATTTTTTCCTCTAAGGTTATATTTCTTGTAAAACGGAAGAACATTTACGTGTAACAACCTGGTCAGGGTACTTATCAGCACGCTAAACAGCGAGCTAACTCGCTGTCTAGTGTTGTCCCGATACCAATATTTTGGTACCGGTACCAAAATGTATTTCGATACTTTTCGGTACTTATCTAAATAAAGGGGACCACAAAAAAATATTGGCTTTATTTCAACAAAAAATCTTAGGGTACATTAAACATATGTTTAATATTGCAAGTTTGTCCTTAAATAAAATAGTGAACATACTAGACAACTTGTCTTTTATTAGTAAGTAAACAAACAAAGGCTCCTAATTTAGCTGCTGACATATGCTGTAACATATTGTGTCATTTTCCATTCTATTATTTTGTCAACATTATTAAGGACAAGTGGTAGAAAATAGATTATTAATCTACTTGTTCATTTACTGTTAATATCTGCTCAATTTCTCTCTTAACATGTTCTATCTACACTTCTGTTAAAATGTAATAATCACTTATTCTTCTGTTGTTTGATACTTTACATTAGTTTTGGATGATACCACAAATTTGGGTATCAATCCGATACCAAGTCGTTACAGGGTCATACGATGGTCATAGTTTAAGTCCTCATGTGTCCAGGGACGTATTTTCAGAGTTTATAAACATGATATAAATTTAAAAAATTTAAAAAAAGATTTTGTGATGCTAAAAAATATTGATGTAATCATAGTAGTATCGACTAGATACACTCCTGTACTTGGTATCATTACATCATTATAGTGAATGTCAGGTGTAGATCCACCTATGGCGTTTGTTTACATTGTGACGCCGGTAAACTACAATGTGCAGTGAAGCATGTTTAGCTATTCCTCGTCCTGCAGTGATTATTTTATTTGTCGCCATGGAGACGAGGATTAGTGATTTTGAAGTAGCTAAAACACTGCAGACTGCGGATGGACTTTAGCCGCTAGCTAGCTAGCCAAGTCTTAAAGCACCTCTTCCCGAGGGCGTTTCAGTGTTATAACTTCACCTTTATCGTTAGTTTTTAAGCCAAAATGCGTCCGTTTTCCCTTTTCTGTCTACACACCGTGTCTGCTTGTAAGTACTCCGTGTGTGCGCGCTGCCGAACATGCTCCTCTGCTCTTAAACCATCAATGTCACTACGTGACGGGGGCGGGGGGGTTGGGGACCGGCACTTTTTAGAAGCGGTATAGTACCGAATATGATTCATTAGTATCGCGGTACGATACTAATACTGGTATACCGTACAACCCTGTGTGGTGTTTGTCTTCGAGCGGAACGAAAGCCGATTCGAAGGCGTTCTATTCTGCTCAAAGGTGGAAAACATTCCTCTAACACCGTCGACCAATCAAAGGACAGCAATGTGTTTGACTCCACCCTCGACAAGAGTACAAAAGCATACCAAGAACTGGCACCCCAACAAAAACATGAAAAGTGGAACGGTACTACGTGGTGTATCGGTTTGATATTAAAATCAGATTTTGGTCCGATATCAGCAAAAAAAAACAAAAAAAAAAGCAAGTATCAGGTTTATATTAGCTTGCATTAAAATCTCTGATAAAAACATTCCCATACAAGCAGTCTAAAGACACAAGATGGGTCTTTTAGTCAAGTCATTTACAAAAGGTGAACATGCTAGGCAATAGGCTACTAGGAGCTAGCCACTACACAACAGCTAAGCACACAATAGCACATACATAATAATCAATGAACAATATTGCAGTGTAAAATAGCACATTTGACAATATAAACAAGTATCAAATAATTAAAGTTGCATTAGCATATTGTATTTATAAATATATATATATATATATATATATATATATATATATATATATATATATATATATATATATATATATATATATATATATATATATATATATATATATATATATATATATATATATATATATAAAACGTATGTAGTATCCAGTAACAAACGTCCAACACGGATGTGCTAGTGCATACTTTTATTTCCTGTCATTTAGACTATTGTAATCCCCTGCTCTCTGGTCTTCCGAAAAAGAATACAGCTGACGAGGACCAGAGGGCGGGAGCACATTACACCAGTTTTAAAGTCGCTGCTGTTATGAACTGGTCAAGGGGGGTGACCCCGGGCTGCAGAGACGGGAGGCAAGTTTGAAATACAAAAAGGAATACATTTAATAAGTCCAAAAAGTGTAACAAAAAGCGATGGGGCAAAAGAGCACACCATGAATACTAACAAAACAGGTTCCTCAGTGGTTGGCGGGGGGGAAAAGCCAGGGCGCACCAAGCACCACATAAAGTCTTTGCTGCCTCAAGGAGGCTAGGGAACAAACACAAAGAAGTTAGAAATAACAGGACAAGGGAAAGCAACGTACCATGAGGGAAACAATGACCAGCAAGGTCAAGCTGTAGGTGACGAGCCTAAATACTGGCGGGCTAATTGCGAGCAGGTGTGTCACCAGGTCCGCCCCTCGCCGAGGACGAATCACTAAAACACAGGTGCAGACAAAAAAGAAGGCAGGAACACACTAAAACACAACAGCTGCATTGGCTTCCCATACGCTTAAGGGTCCATTTTAAAGTTCTATTATTTGTTTTTAAATGTCTTAATGGCCTTGCGCCTTCTTATCTAGCTGACCTGCTTTTACCGTATCAACCCTCGCGGATTCTGACTGGCCTTTTAGCTTTACCAAATACCAGAACAAAGACCCACGGTGAGGCGGCATTTAGCCACTCTGGCCCCCCACCTGTTGAACAGCCTGCCAGAGAGCCTCAGGACTGCAGAGACCGTTTAAATATTAAAAAAAAAAAAGGCTATAGACCAGTGTTGGGACTAACGCGTTACAAAGTAACTAGTAATCTAACGCGTTATTTTTTATATTCAGTAACTCAGTTACCGTTACTACATGATGCGTTACTGCGTTATTTTTTATGTAGTATCGGCTAGAACAGGGGTCGGCAACCCGCGGCTCTAGAGCCGCATGCGGCTCTTTAGCGCCGCCCTAGTGGCTCTCTGGAGCTTTTTAAAAAATGTATGAAAAATGGAAAAATATGAGGGGAAAAAAATATATTTTTTGTGTTAATATGGTTTCTGTAGGAGGACAAACGTGACACAAACCTCCCTAATTGTTATAAAGCACACTGCTTATATTAAACATGCTTCACTGATTCGAGTATTTGGCGAGCGCCGTTTTGTCCTACTAATTTTGGCGGTCCTTGAACTCACCGTAGTTTGTTTATATGTATAACTTTCTCCGACTTTCTAGGACGTGTTTTATGCCACTTCTTTTTCCGTCTCATTTTGTCCACCAAACTTTTAATGTGCGTGAATGCACAAAGGTGAGTTTTGTTGATGTTATTGACTTGTGTGGAGTGCTAATCAGACATATTTGGTCACTGCATGACTGCAAGCTAATCGATGCTAACATGCTATTTAGGCTAGCTGTATGTACATATTGCATCATTATGCCTCATTTGTAGCTATATTTGAGCTCATTTAGTTTCCTTTAAGTCCTCTTAATCCAATTTATATCTCATGACACACTATCTGTATGTAATATGGCTTTGAATTTTTGCGGCTCCAGACAGATTTGTTTTTGCATTTTTGGTCCAATATGGCTCTTTCAACATTTTGGGTTGCCGACCCCTGGGCTAGAAGCAGAAGATCTGAGTGTGTTTTATTGGAGCGCTGCAGTGTCGTCCTTCTGAATCTTCTTGTGTCACAAGCTGGAAGCGCGCTCTGTGTGTGTGTCTGGGTGTGGGTGTGGGTGTGGGGGAGGGGAGGGGAGGGGAAGGGGGGCGTGTCTGTGTTTACTAACAACGGAGCCGCAGTCGACTTGAGTGTCTTAACATGGAGATATTCTCAGTTCTTTTTTTTGTCGAGCACAAAGAAAATACAATTTTGATTAAACGTAAGTTGTGTCTTGGATCAAAGATCCCGTCTACTGCCCAAAACAACAATTCAAATCTGCCTGGTTAGGCTTTGTGTATGTCACGTGTGCCTTCCTTAGGTGAAGCCAGGTTTACAGCTATGTTGCTATTATGCTGTTTGTTACTTTATGTATGTTATGTTGCATTCTATTTAAAATAGTTTTGTCAATTTGTTCTGGCCTGAAATAAATTGGCCCTTTGAAACATATCTTTGTCTGTGTGTGTTGTATGTAGAGCACATTGCTTAGCACAGTGTTTTTCAACCACTGTGCCGCGGCACACTAGTGTACCGTGGGATATTGTCTGGTGTGCCATGGGAGATTATGTAATCTCACCTAATTGGGCAGCACAGTGGAACAGGGGTTAGTGCATGTGCCTCACAATACGAAGGTCCTGAGTAGTTCTGAGTTCAATCCCGGGCTCGGGATCTTTCTGTGTGGAGTTTGCATGTTCTCCGCGTGACTGCGTGGGTTCCCTCCGGGTACTCCGGCTTCCTCCCATCTCCAAAGACATGCACCTGGGGATAGGTTGATTGGCAACACTAAAATTGGCCCTAGTGTGTGAATGTGAGTGTGAATGTTATCTGTCTATCTGTGTTGGCCCTGTGATGAGGTGGCGACTTGTCCAGGGTGTACCCCGCCTTCCGCCCGAATGCAGCTGAGATAGGCTCCAGCACCCCCCGCGTCCCCAAAAGGGACAAGCGGTAGAAAATGGATGGATGGATGGATGGGTTAAAAATATTTTCTGCACACCAGTAATTATAATCCCCAAATATGCCTTTGTTGAGTGTCTGTGCTGTCTAGAGATCGGCGGAGTAACCGTGTAATACTCTTCCATATCAGTAGGTGGCAGCAGGTAGCTAATTGCTTTGTAGATGTCGGGAACATGGTTTGTCGTGATCACAATATGCAGACAACAGCAGGAGGCAGTGTGCAGGTAAAAAGGTATCTAATGCTTAAACCAAAAATAAACAAAAGGCAAGTGCCGCTAAGAAAAGGCATTGAAGCTTAGGGATGGCTATGCAAAACAAAGCTAAAACTGAACTGGCTGCAAAGTCAACAAAAACAGAATGTTGGATGACAGCAAAGACTTACAGCGTGTGGAGCAGCAGACGGCGTCCACAAAGTACATCCGTACAAGACATGACAATTAACAACAAAATAGGAGCGCAAGACAAGAACTAAAACACTACACACAGGAAAACACCAAAAAACTCCAAATAAGTCACGGCGTGATGTGACAGGTCATGAGCGTACACCTACTTTGAGACAAGAGCTATATTGATGCATGGTTGGTTATGGTTTGAATTCATATCCAACAATTGCGAGAACAACTTTTTATTTGTCACTATCGGCTGCTGAGTTTCATTTTTTAACGTTTTTTGCTGGTGGTGTGCCTCAAGATTTTTTCAATGAAAAAAATGTGCCTTGGCTCAGAAAAGGTTGAAAAACACTGGCTTAGCAGAGTTCAGTGATGCAAATGCATGTCAAGTTGATCAACACATTGTATTATTCCCCAGTGCAATAACAGTACTGAAATGAAGGCTAAAAGGGCATTAAAAAAAAGTAACTAAATAGTTACTTTTCACAGTAACGCATTACTTTTTGGTGTAAGTGACTGAGTTAGTAACTGAGTTACTTTTGAAATAAAGTAACTAGTTACTGGTTTTCAGTAACTAACCCAACACTGCTAAAAACACACCTTTTTAATCAGGATTTTTACTGATCATTTTAAACTTCTATGTTTTTTAGTATTTTATTGTGTTGTTTTCTATCTTAAAAGAGCCATATGTAAAAATCTGGCCAAGAAATGGTACTGCAGTACTGCAGTCCCCTACCCCTCTCCCTGACTGAGGTTGTCAGATACGCAGCTGATTCCAGCTCAATCGACTGGGCTACTTCAAGGAATTTCAAACTTCCACTGCCTCTTAATAGGGGTTGAGGTGCTGGGACCATAATAGCTGAATAGACAAGCGTTTTGTCACTAACAAATCTCTAACCAACACATTTGTACACAGAAATTAGGCTATTTTGCATACAATATCACAACAAATGGCAATCATATGGTTATTGTCAGTACTATCAGAAAACAAAGACTAAAACTAACTACAACCAACGCTAGCAATGGTTATACTGGTGAAAATAAGTAGAGCATGCTTAGCCCAAAACTAAAGAGGAGACATTTTACAAACCCCGTTTCCATATGAGTTGGGAAATTGTGTTAGATGTAAATATAAACGGAATACGATGATTTGCAAATCATTGTATTCCGTTTATATTGTGTTAGATGTAAATATAAACGGAATACGATGATTTGCAAATCATTGTATTCCGTTTATATTTACATCTAACACAATTTCCCAACTCATATGGAAACGGGGTTTGTACAAAGGTATGCCTGTAGGCTACTGTTTCAAACGTTTCAGATTGCCATATAACTTGGTACATGTGGTCCACAATATGGAAACAAGATTGAGGAATTATTTTATAATGTGATTTGGCTGTCTCCATGATGACAGCCGTGCTAATGTCGGAACCCATTTCCTCAGCGTATCAGCATGTTGAGAAGGAAATAGGCACTGACATTACCCATATCCACATAGGTTTTATTCGTCGAAAATGTATTTTGCCCTGTCAGTTCGAATACACATGGACATACAGGCTAACGGGCATATATATCCCCCATTAGCCTGTATGTCGATGTGTCATTGACCGGGCTAGCATGCGAAGCATTCGTTGCACAAACATAAAAGCTTTGTTAGACAAGACCATAGACTGTATTGCACAATATAGTTTACAAATGTTTTATTATTATTACAAGTAATAATAAAATGTAAATGCCTGACTTACCTATCAAGTAGGAAATTAGCCTAACAGGCATATATTTCCCCCGTTAGCCTATATGTCAATGTGTCATTGACCGGGCTAGCATGCTAAGCATTACACTAGGAGCGAAGCACCATCACACTAAGCATTCGTTGCACGACATACTAGCTTTGTTAGACAAGATCATAGACTGTATTGGACAATATAGTTTACATACCAAATGTCCATTTCCATTTATTACAAGTAATAAGAAAACGTAAATGCCTGACTTACCTATCAAGGAGGAAATTAGCAAGATGAAAAAATCTTCTTTGCCTTCAATTGTCTCCATCTTTCAAAGGCTCCCAGTTACAAATCTTCGTTGTGTTCCTGCCTTTGTCAAGAATAAGTTGAGAATGGTAACTTTTAGATTTACTATGGTCTGACATGTTTAGTAACTTTACCAGTGGCAGTAGCCAGACGAAGAGGGCGGGGCGCAACTGGCAATCTGCATGTGACACACTCACAGACTTTCTAATTGGTCAAATGGTGGAGTGCGGGGCATCGAAATGAAAAAAATAACAAGATTTCGGGGCTGTAAATACAATTTTGAAATGAGCATAATGCCGGCCGAACTACTGTTATCAGTTATAAAGGTATTCAAAAAGAACATGATTTATTAATGCCTTTTGACACATCAGGGCCATTTAATGATGACTTGACATGAAATTATTACATATGGCTCCTTTAATCATTAATATTAATACTATTATTCTCTTAATGTTATGTTGTCATTACCTTATTAATATAATATTTATATTTAATTTTTACATATATTTTTCATGTTTTATACTATTTTTAGATTCCGTTATTTAAAGTTATTTCTCCACTGGCGTTCTTCCTCAAATCCTCAGTGCCATGTCATGTTTTGTTTACTTTTTGCTTTGCCACTGTCAATAGTGATGTGTTTGAACTATTATTTATATTAAATAGCTGTTTGACTAATTTCATTTGGTGAAACATTTTCTAACATTCCAGATTACAAAATAATAGAAGTATCATGATTCCTGCTGATATGGTATCGAATCAATATTGGGATTGGGCTAATACTCAAGGCTCCAATGTTGATATTGTATTGGAAGTGGAAAAAGTTGTGTTGGGACCCATTTTCAATGGGAGACCGGTCTGGACTACAGGCAGGCCAGTCTACTACCCGCACTCTTTTACTACGAAGCCGCGCTGTTATAACACGTGGCTTGGCATTGTCTTGCTGAAATAAGCAGGGGCGTCCATGGTAACGTTGCTTGGATGGCAACATATGTTACTCCAAAACCTGTATGTACCTGTCAGCCTTAATGGTGCCTTCACAGATGTGTAAGTTACCCATGTCTTGGGCACTAATACACCCCCATGCCATCACAGATGCTGGCTTTGGAACTTTGCGCCGATAACAGTCCGGATGGTTCTTTTCCTCTTTGGTCCGGAGGACACGACGTCCACAGTTTCCAAAAACAATTTGAAATGTGGACTCATCAGACCAAAGAACACTTTTCCACTTTGCATCAGTCCATCTTAGATTAACTCGGGCCCAGCGAAACCGGTGGCGTTTCTGGGTGTTGTTGACTTTGCATAGTAGAGTTTTAACTTGCACTTACAGCTGTAGCGACCAACAGTAGTTACTGACAGTGGTTTTCTGAAGTGTTCCTGAGCCCGTGTGATGATATCCTTTACACACTGACGTCACTTTTCGATGCAGTACCGCCTGAGGGATCCAAGGTGACGGGCATTCAATGTTACGTGCAGTGATTTCTCCAGATTCTCTGAACCTTTTGATGATATTACAGACCTTAGATGGTGAACTCCCTAAATTCCTTGCAATAGCTGGTTGAGAAATGTTGTTCTTAAACTGTTGGACAATTTGCTCACGCATTTGTTCACAAAGTGGTGACCCTCGCCCCGTCCTTGTTTGTGAATGATTGAGCATTTCATGGAATTTGCTTTTATACCCAATCATGGCACCCACCTGTTCCCAATTAGCCTCTTCACCTGTGGAATTTTCCAAAAAACTGTTTGATGAGCATTCCTCAACTTTCTCAGTCTTATTTGCCTCTGAAATATGTTGCAGGCATTAAATTCCAAAAGTAGTTTCTCAGTTCCAACATTAAATATCTTGTATTTGCAGTCTATTCAATTGAATATAGGTTGAAAAGGATTTGCAAATGATTGTATTCTGTTATTATTTACCATTTACACAACGTGCCGACTTCACTGGTTTTGGGTTTTCTACATAAAAAGGGCAACGCTGAACGAATCCCAACCGTACAGTTAAGTCCAAACATGTTTTTTAGTGTAACAAAAAGGACTTCCTCCCTATTAAAAAAGAATGAAATGGATATGTATTTGTTTACAATTGCGCCATAAAAATGAGTGCTAAGACACAGTGAAGACATAACACGTGAAGACATATTTCCAGAAGAAGACATGAGGGAGGCGCAAAGTTTATAAGTTGCTTCCAGACGTCTTCAGGGCGTCGGTTTGGAGTTGGAGCAGAAGCGTTCCCACAAGACTCCTAAACGTCCGCGTGCAGTAACTCCTACTTTGGCGTAAACATTACAGGAGAACGTGGGGTGACTTAAAGAAGGAAAACACTGACTGGGCTTGTTTAGACAGAGTGCAACATCACGGCTGATTGGACGAAAGTTTGCTCACTCGGTTTGGCTTTCAAGTCTTTCTTTTCAAGTGGTGTGGTTGAGACGTGCGTAGGAAGGCATACAACACACTCCCGACTACTCAAACAAACGTGTGCATTCCCAGGAAATAGACTGGAGTCTGCTTTTTGTTTCCCCCTTTATATTCTGTGAAGGTTTGTTTACCTGTTGCTCCTCGCGAGACCAGCAGCCATTAACCCTCCCTGGGACTTGAAGTGGGAGTTTGAGTTTGAGTTTATTTTGAACACGCGTGCGTACAACATATGTCGCAATTTCCGGCTACTCTTTTCAACATGTTCAAAAAAGGTGTAGGAAGAAACAGAGTTGATTTAATCTTACAATAACAATAATCCTTTTACAATTAACAATAATCCATATAAATACAAGGATTGTCACACACACACTAGGTGTGGCGAAATTATTCTCTGCATTTGACCCATCACCCTTGATCACCCCCTGGGAGGTGAGGGGAGCAGTGAGCAGCAGCGGTGGCCGCGCCCAGGAATCATTTTTGGTGATTTAACCCCCAATTCCAACCCTTGATGCTGAGTGCCAAACAGGGAGGTAGTGGGTCCCATTTTTATAGTCTTTGGTATGACTCGGCCGGGGTTTGAACTCACAACCTACCGACCTCAGGGCGGACACTCCAACCCAGTGGTTCTTAACCTGGGTTCGATCGAACCCTAGGGGTTTGGTGAGTCGGCCTCAGGGGTTCCACCGCGGAGGTCGAGACACAGCCGACTCATCGCGTAAATAAAAACTTCTCCCTATCGGCGTATTACGGATACGACAACAGCAGAAGTCACACTGATTTGCAGGTGTGTCATTTGTTGTGTGTTCATGCACTGTGTTGGTTTTGTTCTTTGAACAAGGTGATGTTCATGCATGGTTCATTTTGTGCACCGGTAAAAAAAAAAACATATTGTCACACCTGGGTGAAGTCTGGTCTGGGTTTCGTCTGGTTTCGTGTTTTGTCATTTCCTGTTTTATTTTGAAATGCTGACTCTCCCTCTCGTTTCAGGTCACTTGCCCTTCCTCCTGTTTCACTGGTCTGACGTCTTTCCTGATTGCCTGATTGCGCCCACCTGTGTCACCCTCCCTCATGTGTATAAGTGTCTCATCCTCCTTCTGTCCTGTGCCAGAGTGTTTTGTGTCTTTTGTGCGAACCTCCAGTGTCCATGTCCACAGCCATTGCCACGTTCTTTGTACCCTTTTTGTCAGGTAAGATTAGTTGTTTAGAATTGCCTCCCTTGAAGCGCCTTTTGTTGTTTTTTTGCATATTGTTCTCTTTGCAACCTTTTTCCCTCCGCAGCTGGAGCGTTTTGAGTTCATTGAGATTTTGTTAGTTTAGAGCAGGGGTCGGCAACCTGCGGCTCTTTAGCGCCGCCCTAGTGGCTCTCTGGAGCTTTTTCAAAAATGTATGAAAAATGGAAAAAGATGAGGGGAAAAATATATTTTTTGTTTTAATATGGTTTGTGTAGGAGGACAAACATCACACAAACCTCCCTAATTGTTATAAAGCACACTGTTTATATTAAACATGCCTCACTGATTCGAGTATTTGGCGAGCGCCGTTTTGTCCGACTAATTTTGGCGGTCCTTGAACTCACCGCAGTTTGTTTAAATGTATAACTTTCTCCGACTTTCTAGGACGTGTTTTATGCCACTTCTTTTTCTGTCTCATTTTGTCCACCACACTGTTAACGTTGTGCGTGAGTGCACAAAGGTGAGTTTTGTTGATGTTATTGACTTGTGTGGAGTGCTATTCAGACATATTTGGTCACTGCATTAATGCTAGCTAATCGATGCTAACATGCTATTTAGGCTAGCTATATGTACATATTGCATCATTATGCCTCATTTGTAGCTATATTTGAGGTCATTTGGTTTCCTTTAAGTCATCTTAATTCAATTTATATCTCATGACACACTATCTGTATGTAATATGGCTTTTAATTTTTTGCGGCTCCAGACAGATTTGTTTTTGTATTTTTGGTCCAATATGGCTCTTTCAACATTTTGGGTTGCCGACCCCTGGTTTAGAGATTAGGTAAGATCGGCTTTTGGTAGCCTGTTAAGTTTCATCCCCTTTTTGACCCTTTCCCTTGTTTGGAATAAATATTTGTTGTCAAACTCCTGCATCTGTGTCCAGAGTCCTGTTCAGGTCTTGACACATATAACTTTGTCTTGAATTTGAAAAAATATATACACTACCGTTCAAAAGTTTGGGGGTCACCCAAACAATTTTGTGGAATAGCCTTCATTTCTAAGAACAAGAATAGACTGTCGAGTTTCAGATGAAAGTTCTCTTTTTCTGGCCATTTTGAGCGTTTAATTGACCCCACAAATGTGATGCTCCAGAAACTCAATCTGCTCAAAAGCCACACTGTTTTCAGATGTGTGAACATGATTGCACAAGGGTTTTCTAATCATCAATTAGCCTTCTGAGCCAATGAGCAAACACATTGTACCATTTAGAACACTGGAGTGATAGTTGCTGGAAATGGGTCTCTATACACCTATGTAGATATTGCACCAAAAACCAGACATTTGCAGCTAGAATAGTCATTTACCACATTAGCAATGTATAGAGTGTATTATTTTAAAGTTAAGACTAGTTTAAAGTTATCTTCATTGAAAAGTACAGTGCTTTTCCTTCAAAAATAAGGACGTTTCAATGTGACCCCAAACTTTTAAACGGTAGTGTATATATATATTTTTCACTAAAGAAGTGTTCGGTGAATGCGCATATGAAACTGGTGGGTTCGGTACCTCCAACAAGGTTAAGAACCACTGCTCTAACCACTAGGCCATTTACACATTCTGACCTGAATAAAGTATTAGCAATATTGTTATAATCAGCGCTAACGCAGACAAACTTTAGTCGCGCCGTGATCACAGACCGCTAACTGGCTTATGCGACCATATTGACATTATGAGCTGCTGCATCGCCTCCGAGTTGGTAAAAGTTAATTCTAGATTATAAATCATGCCTCTCACCTGGATAGTAGAAGGTTGTGTTGTTGTTGTTTTTTAACCTGTGTGAGGATTATGATTATTATTCATCTAAACAGGAAGATATAAACATCCCATCAGTCTGCCTCCCAGTGCACTGCAAAAAGTCAGTGTTCAAAAACAAGAAAAACACACACAAAAATTTGGGGTAACATGGGTAACTTGCACATCTGTGAAGGCACCATTAATGCTGAAAGGTACATACAGGTTTTGGAGCAACATATGTAGCCATCCAAGCAACGTTACCAGCAACTCATATGGAAACGGGGTTTGTACATTGAAAAGTTAGCGCCTTTAGACATCTGTGTAAATGTTGCAAACAGCCCCTTTAAATATGATCAAATTGGGTCTAAAAAAATGTTGTTCAATGTTGTTATAAAAAGAAAATCCACTGTGAAATATGATTTTGTAAAAAAATAATGCATATTTTGTGCGTTTGTTTAATGACAAAAAGGGCATGAAACCAAAGCATGAAAAAACAATTTAAAAAAGCGTTGAAGGTAGAAAAAAAATAAAATAATAATGTATGATTTATTTTTAGCACTTTTATCAGTGGGATCGTGTTGTATCCCCATTTATTTTAATAGGATATTTATTTTCAAATATTGTTGCTCAAAAAAAAAGAAAGAAAAAAGAATAGAAATCAATGTCGTTATGTATTATTGACCTATTCAAGGCTCCAATTACTTCACACATATTTTCCACTTTGAAGATAATTTTGGGGAAAATATTGCAGATTTTGTGTTTTCCCATAAAAAACAGGGTTTTAACAAAAAGGGCAATTAAACATAAAAACAGGAAAAAAGACTTTATATCGACAGATTGACCTGAAGTTGATCTAGAGCAGGCGAGGGCCACATTGAGAGAAAAAAAATGTGTCTGGGGGCCGGTGTGTGTGTATAGTGTATGTATGTATGTATGTGTGTGTGTGTATGTATATGTATGTATATATATATATATATATATATATATATATATATATATATATATATATATATATATATATAGACTGTAGATATATATATAGACTGTAGATATATACAGTATATGTATATATATATATAGACTGTAGATATATATATGTGTATATAGATATATATGTGTGTGTATATAGATATATAGATATATATGTGTGTGTATATATATATATATATATATATATATATATAATGTGTGTGTGTGTATGTGTATATATGTATATATATATATATACAGTATGTATGTATGTGTGTATATTTATATATATATATTGTTGCGTTTGACCAGATGTTCCTCCAAGTGGGATGTAAAACGCTGGTCAGTCCCAAGTTCCTTAATGACATATCAACTGAACTCAAACGGTACCACCAAGCACAGAATAGGTATTTTGTAATTTTATTGTCAAAGCTTTGGCAATAATGAGACCAGCCTCGAACAACACATACAAATGCGCAGCCCAAGTTGATCTGCCCTTCCACCGGCCAAAAGCAACTCTTTTCACACAAAGAAAGCCCGCCTTTCCCCTCCCCCCAACACTGATAAGAAGAGAGACTTGGGGGTTGTGTTCACATTCCTGATGGTTTACGACCCTATCTAACCAGGCAATCTGAAGACAAAGAGAAACTAGTATACAGAGTAAAATTAAGGAAAGAAATGAGCTGATTCAAACATGATTATGAATAAAGAAATAGCTCTTAAACATATGCATTATCTACAATCCCCCTTCAGATCTTATCCAAAAGATCTCTCCTACGAGAGCAACACCTCTAAAGCACGCCCTACATTAAAGTAGGTGCTGTTTTGGTTTTCGAGCAAGCTATCGATAAACAATCAAACCATAGTTACATGGGAGAGAGAAGGAGGGAGTCAACGTCAATGTCGTCATTGTCAGGGAAGGAAACTAACGGTCCCTGAAAGTCACCACTATGCTTGACCCCCTTCAGTGACATAGCAAGCCCAGAACCAGGGTGGGGTTGACCTTTGAAAGCTCTAACAATGATGCGGGTGCATAGAGACCTAGCACAAGGGGCAATAAAGCATCCGCATGAGGTTATGACGGCCAAGAAAACTCCAATGGAGACCAGGGCCGACTTAATTAGGTCAGACCACCTGCCAAAGGTGTTATGAAGCCAATCTTTAAAGGGGTCAGAGACACCGGAAACTTCAGTAAGTTCTTAGGCTCTGAGGCCTTCTAAGGCGCTCTGGACCGAGCCAACGGGGGCAGCATTGTTAGGAATGAAGGTACAGCATTGGTCACCAAACATTGCGCACACACACACCTTCTTCCTTGGCTAGGATGCGGTCAAGGGCTATGCGGTTCTGGATGGCCATGAGGGAGGTCGGGGCAAGTTGTTCAGCAAGTCCCTCAACGGCGTCACGAGTCAGGTTGGTCAGTCTCAACAGATTATAAAAAACATAGTTAATGCGTTCTACATTTTTAGTAGCAGTCACAGGGAAAATAGCACCAATGATAGGAAGGTTCTCGAAACCTGCACAGGATTCACACCACAATTTGTGTTGTGAGGGGACCCCTCTTGGTTGTCCAATTGCATCAAAGTAAACACCATCAGGGTTTCTCATCAGATCAAAGGAGCCCTTTACACTCCTTCGAGATAAAACATGGCGGCGTCGGCGAGAAGTTAGAGAGGCCGCTGAGACAGGAGTTACAAGGGGAGTTAATTTGGTACCCACTAGGGTGAGTGGGGTCACCAGTCTAACCATAGCACAAAGCCCTACGGATGACTTTGGGATTCTAATGTACAATCTGTGCTCCCCACAATACCAGAATAAGTCAGCTCGTGCCCAAGGGCCTATCCTTGAGCCATCTATCAGTGTGGTGCACCAGGAAGGGTTAATATCACCCAATTTGTTGGGGGACGAAGAGGGTCCTTTGAATTGAAAACACGTGTAATTCAGCTTTTGGGCCACAAATGGAAGAAGTCGGGTGGAATTGTCAACAGGAGGGTACACACTAGCCAACAAATCGCACCCTGGTGGCGTGGGTTCAGAGAACAAGGAAATAAGACAGTTTGAGCCATTTATGTCAGTCAACTTAAAAGGAGCGGGGTAAGTGTGGGGAAAAGGACGTCCAGCGGAACAAGCAACACAGTCACCCAGGTTTTGGCATCCACCTGAGCCACAGGTTTACCTGTACCCGCTCCTAAGGTCAAAGTTACCAGGCCTTCGGTGGTGATGTCATTAGCACGCACAGATGTGAGAGCCTTTGAAACACCACCAAGGTGGGGTGGTACTTTAGGTGCTACAGAGGGTGTAGAGGTAGTTAACGCCCTCTCAAGGACATTAATTTTAATAATTAGAGTCTGTATCAGTCAGGTCAACCCCCAAAACAACATAAAAGGGACGATGGGCACCACTTACCATAGTATGTTGTCTGCATCCGACACCGATGGTTCAGGGTTGAGTCGTCACAAATATAGAGGTTATTACCACGGTAATAGCTATTGTGTCCCCCGTAATTAATCACACTGCACAGGTCAAAAAATAAGTCTTGCTATCCCCTTTGACCCAGTCTATTTCAAGTCCGCTGTTTGTTCTTAGACACTTGTCAGTCACTGTCGTCGGGAAGGATGAACTGAGACACAAAGACAGTAGAACACGCCCAAGCACCAGTCCGTCAGGGAACACTACCGGGTGTGACATCCTGCTTTTCGTCTATCAAAATCAGAGTAATTCAGGTAACGAAACGGGGATAAACATCAAACTTTTCACTTAATATAACGACACAGATAGTTATGCTGAAAACAAGCAAGAGAAATTGGATAACTTCGAGTATAAAGGCTGGTCTCAAATAAGGATATACAATATAGAAGTTAAAAAGAGTAATATAGGTAGAAAATCTCTCTCTCAGCGTCGTCTTCTGGGCTGTAGGATTATGTGTGTGTAATTAAAGCCTCGCTCTTCTATGACACTAAAAATGAGTCGTTTTCTGCTCCCGTTCTTCTTCAGCTGCCTCAGGCTCAAAAGGCGCTGCTGGGGGTCGAGTGGGGCAGATGTAGTGGCGATGTCAGCAATGACATCCGCTGGTAATCTGTCAGGTTCTTCAGCAGGAGTGTAGAGGGAGAGGTGGTACCAGGTGTCCCCTTTTCCAGCTAGTCGAAGGGCGTGAGACGTCCGTTCCACGACCTTGAAGGGACCAGTCCACCTGGGCTCCGTCCACTTGCGTTTGATGACCTTGATCTTGACCCTCTCAGCGGCCGGAAGGGAATCTGGAGTGGCGGGCTGTCATCCTCGTATCTGTACAGAAGAACTGGCACACAAATTCTGCATTTTTTGTGTAAAATACCATTTTGGTTTTACGCTGAGTCCTCCTTCCATGGCGACTGCTGGTCCTGGGCTGACCTGTATGCAGCTCATAGGGTGAAAAACTCAAAGGGCGGTAAAACAGTTTTATTCACGGACCTTCGAATGATCATTAACGCTAATTGCAACATGTCAATCCAATTAAATTTGGTCTGTGCACAGATTTTAGCCAATTAGTTTTTAATGTTCTGGTCCATCCTTTCAACCTTACCTTGGGACTCAGGATGGTACCCCAAACCTGTGTTCTAGTCCGAAAGCCTTTTCGACCAAGGCTAAGTGAGGTTTTTTTTTTTTTTTAAATGGTTGCCGTTGTCTGACCTAATCTTTTTGGGGAAACCATGTCGGGGTACTAGGTCATTCACAAGTCATTTAATTACTGATGTTGCATCCTCTTTTGAGGCTGTTGTTGCTTCCGGCCAACCACTGTGATTGTCAACACAAGTCAGTACGTACCTTTTCCCTTGTACCGTATTGATCATATCAGTGAAATCAAAGACTATACATGGTTCACCCTCACCTCCTCCATATTCTAAATTTGATCTACTAAACTACTATCGATGTGTAAAATCGTTATTTTCAAATTAAAATTAGTTATAACTTCTTACCCACGGTAAAAACGTTAAAACTATGGAATGTGTCAGAGTCGGATGATTGTCGATTTTGTTCCAAGGAGTCTGTATCCACCCTCACTCACCCCCTTCTGTTTCTGAAAAAAGGACTGTGTTAGTCATACTATCACTTTCAGAAACATCTAAGAAAAAGGTCAGCTAATAGTCAAGTAGCGGAGGACAGGTCATGTTTGAGGTCAATGATTGTCTCTTTAGCCTCTATGGTCCACTGGGGGGTGTTGTTAGGGTAGGGGACCCCTTAGCAATATCACAATTAACTCAAACTCAACTAAACCCTAGCTTTTATGTAACTTATTCAATATGGTGAAAGTAACAAATATGCTTATATTTATATTGTCACCAATACTAGAAAAATACTACCCTTGTGGCGAATGCTTTAGCAATAGTATTTTGAAATTTTACCACACCTGGTGGCCCCAATAATTCATTAAGTCAAGCTCATGTTGTAGAAAGTTGAATGATGCGGACACGTTTGTTACTGAATACTTTCTATCAGACTTCTGCCATGGCAACTTTGTGTAGCTGCTAGCTCCTCGTAGCCTACAGGTGTCTAAAGTGCAGCCCATAGTTATGTGTTTAACATAACCATGGGCTAAACCTAAACAATTGAAAATGTGGTATTTGGGTGTCGGTGTAATGTTTGGCAGCTACGCCGTGTCTTATCATTGCACCTAAGTTCTTTGGTTTTGTAGGCGAGACAGAGAGCAAGTGAACAATGTGGGACACAATTGTGTCAATCTTATACCATGTTAGTTGTTTCAAAGATAGGTCAACATGAGCAACCACACCTTGAGTTCCAACATATTTAAATATACAAAGGAGTCAAAGGTCTCCTGGTATGAGTGTCTAACTGGTGATCATAACATATGGCGAGTCGGGTGGCAGAACACACGGAAGCATCTCAGCCAGTCAGGGTTTTCACTGTTAGAGCAGTTGGATGTCAGCCATTCCTGTTGTTTCAGGCTGTGGTAGGAGCCTTGGTAGTGGTGTCGCAGCTTGGTGGTTAAGCCGTCAGGTAACACCAGGAATGTTCCTTCTGTGCGATTTGAATGTCAGGGTACAGTCTGTAAAGGAGGTCCAGCAATCTGAACCGGAAGTGGTTTGGTGACAGGTAACCTTGTGACCCCAGCGAAGCCTTCGACCTTTAAAGAGGAAGCACACAGTTTCTTTGGTACCTCTGCATTCAGAATCGAATGGGTGGCGCCAGTGTCAATCACGAACTGATAACATTGTCGTTGACACTCATGTCCAGCAGGGGGCCAGTCTGTATCTCCTGCTGGGGCTCCTGCGGTGGGCGTCCTTTGCCACGCTTTTGTGTTCGTTTGTTGGCACTACGGAACCTTTCCCGTTCGAAAATGTTGGACAGTCACGACTCCAGTGACCAGGCTGGTCACAGCCGAAACAGTTTCCACCCCGGACTGGCTTTGAAGCATCGTGTTGTCCACCACCCGAGTCCAACCGTCTGGTCGCACGTCTGTTGAGGATTCTTTCCTCCACCTGTTGGAACTCAAAAGCAAGGTCACCCACTGCTGAATATATCCTAGCTGATCTTTGACCTTTTGGTTCTTTTAACCTTTTATTTTCAGCGATCTGTAAATTAAGGAGTTGCTTCCTTGCTGCTCTGTCATTAGCCTTATCATCCTCATCTTGAGGAAAGAGACTGCGCATAGCAGTAGCTATGTTTGTAACGTATGGTGTTATCGGTGAGGTCGAAGATTCAGCCATTAATCCTACTTGTTGTTCTGTATTTTTGCCATCTTGTGTGGAAACACAACGATACAAAATGCTTCTAAAGTCTCCTATTGATTTCTTCCCATTTCACTCAAACAACTAAACAAACAAACAAATAAACAAACTTGCAGCTAACCACAATCAACAGCATACCATTTACGAATACCTTCATTTGTCACTTTCTCATCTTTTCTTCACTTTCGTTTTCCTTTACAAACAACATCCTGTATCCATCTCTTCCTTACACTTCACACAATGTTTCTATTTTCTGTTCTCCTAGAAACCATTCACATAACGTAACACAACTAGCATCTCTCTCTCCTTCTCACTGGAGTAGGAGGCGGTGGCCTAGTCAAAGTCTGGGCGGGTCGTTTGAATTGTCTTGCGCATGCGCGGCAGGCAAAACACCAATCAGTCTAGTCTGTCCTATTTGTCTCATTAATCATCGGTTCTTTTGCTGCATTTCGTTTTTCCACGTAATCCCCGTTTACTTTTATCATACGCTAAACTCTTAAATTCTCGAGCACCAACCCTGCTCTTTTTTTCTCTTGACCATTTTCACCAGCGCGCGCACACACACACACATGCACGTGTAAGCACTCACGCACACACAAGCAAGTGCCTACAGCCCTACGCACACACACCCACGCACACGTAAGCACTCTCTCTGCGTTTCACTTTACCATAAAACTTCCAGTTACTTTTTTATTTTATTTTTTATTTTACCAGACGTTTGAGTTCACAACTTTTCGAGTATTGTAAACTCCCTCTTAACCCTTTCAAGGAACGTTCTCTTTTCTTTTTTTTTTTTCTTTTTTTTTTTTCTTTTTAAACTTTACCTGCTAATTCCATTGTCGACAACAGTGCATTCAATGGATTATTACACAGTAATGATTCATCACATTCCTCCCCGACCGCCATCACATTCCTGTCTGTCACACTCAGTGGCCATTGTGTCTATTTTTTTCAGAAGGGCCTCGAACCCCTGAAGGCCTTTAACCCACAAACCATACGGCGGCCTTTAACCCCGTAATTTTTCGTACAATACGCAGCTAGAGCCTCTAACTCTAACCCGTGCAATTTATCGTGCAATATGCAGGCCTCTAACCTCCATATCATACGAGGGCCTTTAACCCGTTACTCTTTTAGGCGGCGACCAACTACCCAGGGTGAGCCACACCCAACTATTAGTTCACTCGTCAATGAAACTGCCCGTCACGGTAATCGAGACACAATGGCGTGAGTTGACCACCTATTTACAATTTTAATGCAATGGCAGGCTCGGCAAAAATGCAATCAATCTATCAAAATCACCATTCTGTGTCTGCGGTACAAAGCAGTGTTTAACTTACAGACTTCTGGGCAGACTCCTAATGCAGATTTTATCTAAAAAGAAAGGTTCTGCTTACCTTGAATTATGTTTTGGCCATGTGAGTCTGTCCAGAAGATTGCAAGAGAAGGTCCAATTGTCAGCGTGTCATCCCGGACGAGCCCCCAAATTGTTGCGTTTGACCAGATGTTCCTCCAAGTGGGATGTAAAACGCTGGTCAGTCCCAAGTTCCTTAATGACATATCAACTGAACTCAAACGGTACCACCAAGCACAGAATAGGTATTTTGTAATTTTATTGTCAAAGCTTTGGCAATAATGAGACCAGCCTCGAACAACACATACAAATGCGCAGCCCAAGTTGATCTGCCCTTCCACCGGCCAAAAGCAACTCTTTTCACACAAAGAAAGCCCGCCTTTCCCCTCCCCCCAACACTGATAAGAAGAGAGACTTGGGGGTTGTGTTCACATTCCTGATGGTTTACGACCCTATCTAACCAGGCAATCTGAAGACAAAGAGAAACTAGTATACAGAGTAAAATTAAGGAAAGAAATGAGCTGATTCAAACATGATTATGAATAAAGAAATAGCTCTTAAACATATGCATTATCTACAATATATATATATATATATATTATATATATATATATATATATATATATATATATATATATGTGTATATACAGTATATATATATGTGTATATATATATATGTGTATATATATATATGTGTATATACAGTATATATATATGTGTATATATATATATGTGTATATATATATATGTGTATATACAGTATATATATATGTGTATATATATATATGTGTATATATATATATATATGTGTATATATGTATATATATGTATATATATGTATATATATATGTATGTATGTATGTATGTATGTGTATATATATATATGTATATATATATATATATATATATATATATATATATATATGTATATATATAGATCCCCTTAAGAGCAGGGAAACCTGTGAAACAGGCTTGTAGGGATGATATAGCCTCTTGTGTTTTTCCTGACCTAACGTATATATGTATATGTATATGTATATATATATATATATATATATATGTATATATATATGTATATATGTATATATATATATATATATATATATATGTGTATATATGTATATATGCATATATATATGTATATAGATCCCCTTAAGAGCAGGGAAACCTGTGAAACAGGCTTGTAGGGATGATATAGCCTCTTGTGTTTTTCCTGACCTAACGTATATATGTATATGTATATATAGGTATAAATATATGTATATATATATATGTATATATATATATATATATGTATATATGTATATATATATATATATATGTATGTATGTATGTATATGTATATACATGTATGTATGTATGTATGTGTATGTATGTATTTATTTATATATGAATATATATATATATATATATATATAATCTTAGCGGGCTTATGCGGCCCGTCGGCCGTATTTTGCCGATGTCTGATGTAAAGATTTAAGCGTTGAATTAAAGAAAATAAAAAGGTATGTATGACCTATTTTTAACATTTTATGACTGATAACCTTTTGGACCAAACTTTAGAGGAGCCCTTAAAATTTTAAAAAAAAAATCAATCTATTGTATTGATTTTGAAAATGAAAATATCAAAACGGCCCCTGCATGCTTTGATTTTTCAGTGTGCGGCCCTCAGTGGAAAAAGTTTGCACACCCCTGAATTAAGTGAACATGTTGTCATATGTTAGCCAGCTTCCTGCTCCAGGCCTTCAAGGACAGTGACTTTACAAGGAGTGTTTTTTGTTTTTTTTTTAGTAATGACTTCCAGACCGTCGTGCTGCACCGCCTTGTCAGGACATGTCATCGGCTGTATCTGTCAGCCGCACGACATTTACGACTCCGCTTCAGCCTCGCAGCGCTGATTTACGTCTCGGGGTCCGACGCGCCGCCATATCGGAACATGGCGGCCGGCGGGGCGCGCACGCGGGGTTGAATGCGCGGGCTTTTGTTTTCTTTTCATCGAACGCCAGCGTTTTGTTAGCGGCGGTCAGGAGCTAAAGTGGGTCAGCTGAGTTTTGGGTTTCACGGCGGATCCCCCCCACCTGCCAAAAGTAACAACGTGCCTTCATTACCTTGGTCCCCGGCAGACGTGAGCTTTCTCAAATTTAGGTCGAGCTGCTTTATTTCCAAATGACTTTTTGACTCCTACTCTGCCAAAACTGAAATCTAAGTAAGATTGAATATCTCAAATAAGAGTGATATTTGCTTATTTTCTGTCTGATAAGATAATTCTTCTCACTAAGCAGATTTTATGTTAGAGTGTTTTACTTGTTTTAAGTGTTTTGGTCCTAAATGATCTCAGTAAGATATTACAGCTTGTTGCTGAGATTTGATGACCTATATTGAGTAAAACATGCTTGAAACTAGAATATCAACTGTTGCAAAGCTGTGTCATCAACACTCACGAGTATAAAACTACTTTTTCAAAGTAAGAATTTCTTATTTCAAGCATGAAATAAAAAAATCATGACTTTGACACAATTGTGTCTCATAATTAAAACAGATGACAGCCAAATGGACTTAGCTGTTTTATTTTTAATGAAACAATAGAAAATACGTACTCATATAGTAGTGCAGTTGCCACAGTACAGTAAACGGACAGTTAATATTTAAACATTTAACATTTCAAACAATTTTGAACAGAAATAGTTCATGCACATTCAGATAAATTCCTCAAAATGACAATTAAAAACATTTTGGCCGGGGGCCGGGCTGTATATATGCGCACTAATTGACTGAAAGAGCACGCACTTGGTGCGATGATGTCATGTTATCGATGGAAAAATGCATTTTTAGACAATAAGATTTGCCTGAGCGGCTAGGAGACCCCGAGAGTAACAAGCGCTTGCCTTGTTGAATTTCCATTAAGAACAATAAATTAGATTTTAGTATAAGTTTGCTGGTTTCAAGAAATGTAATGCCGAGCGCATATCATTATGTCAAGATAATGGCACTAGCATCTACTTAATTTAAGAATATTTTTCAACATATTGAGCAAAAAGGTCTCTTTTTTTTTTTCTACCAAGAAAAGTGCACTTGTTATTAGTAGAAATATACTTATTTTATATACTTTTATCAATTACGCCAAATAGCGAAAGTGAAACCGCTTCTATCAGGACACGATCTCGAGAAATTAATCCACGCCTTTGTCTCGAATCGTTTAGACTACTGCAATGCCCTGCATGTAGGCATTAGCCAGGCCTCCCTCGCCCGCCTGCAGCTCGTGCAGAACTCTGCTGCTCGTCTGCTAACACAGACCCGCAGACGTGAGCACGTCACCCCTATATTAGCCTCCCTTCACTGGCTCCCTGTGCGTTACCGAATCAATTTTAAACTCCTTTTATTTGTTTTTAAATGTCTAAACAACCTCGCGCCAACATATCTCTCCGACCTCCTTCAGCCTTACTGCCCCACCCGATCCCTAAGATCAGCCGATCAGCTGCTACTGACGGTCCCTGACACGAGGCTGAAGCTTAGAGGTGACAGAGCTTTCGCCGCTGCTGCTCCCAAGCTCTGGAACGCCCTACCTCTGAGTGTTAGACAAGCCTCCTCTCTTCCTGTTTTTAAATATCTCTTAAAAACATACTATTATTCCATGGCTTTTAACACTGAGTGATATCCATCCTGCAATGGCGCCCCATAATACACCTGCGGTGAACCTGTTTTTATGTTTTATTTTTATTTTTTTATTTTTTTATCGTGTTCTGTTTGTGTTGTGTTGTGTTTGCTCGGTACTCGTATTATCTTTTAACCTGCCCATTGTACAGCACTTTGGCTACCCCTGTGGTAAATTTTAAAAGTGCTTTATAAATAAAGTTGATTTATTTTAAGGTATTTTTGGGTTCATTGAAGTTAGCTAATTTTACTTCTTTTGGAAAGTGTTGACAAGCAAAATTTTCTTGTTCTTTCGGCAGATAATTTTGCTTAGTTCAAATAAAATACCCCTCATTTTTGTAATTTTTTTTCTTGTTTTTGAACACTGACTTTTTGCAGTGCAGGTGCTCATCAAACGTTAGAATGACAGAAATAGTAACAAAAAATCCTAACAATCGCACCACTGTGCGTTTCCACTGAGAAGCCGTCACGTAATTTGCCGTAATTCAATGACTTTTGCCAGCCAAAGGGTAGTGTTTTTGTAGCTACCTGAAACCGTGACATCATGTCTCATCTGGAGATGTTTTGCTTTTAAAATACCTCTTTAAAAGGAATTATAGCCAAAGTATGTGGAATTTATTGAAGGCGCTATCTGATTGGCACGCAAAGTTGCGTCTGGGTCGGAATCCCCGCTGATATCGTTTCTCCCAGGAAGCGGGATTCTTGGACCGGAGCGATCAAGAGGGGTTTTTATTGCGATACAGGGCAGGCGACCTGAGGGCCTGCACTTTGTCTTCCGCTAAGCTCCCCCTTGAAAGGCTGCCATCCTCCCCGGATCCTCCCCCCCCCCCCCCCCCCCGTGCCGCCCTCCCTCTCAACAAGATGACGACTAAAGTGCTCCGGACGTCATGGTTAATTTGACTGGACTCTTCAAAAACAAAGTGCCAAAAACAGTATGTTCTTGCGGGATTTGTGGATTCAGAATTTACACTCTGTGGACATGACAGCCAAGTATCGTTTCTCTGTAGAACCATTTTAAAAAATTGCTCTATAATGGGGAACTGCAATTTTTCGGGATTTTGCCTGTCATTCACAATCTTTATGTAAGACAAGAACACAAGTTTTTCTTTTGTTATGCACTCTAAATCATAAATAAACATTAGCAAAAGTCAGCTAAAAAATGGAGGTAAGGGGGTACGCTCTATTCCGCTTATAAAGCGCTCTAAAAACCTCCATCAAGGTTTTATATACATGCTGTAAGTCAGGGGTGTCCAAAGTGTGGCCCGGGGGCCATTTGTGGCCCGCAGCTAATTATTTACCGGCCCGCCACACATTCTGCAAAAATTGCAAAATTGATAATATTGCAAAAAAAATTTAAAAACTTTAAAAAAAAAAGTGGAATGAGGTTAAATCTAACAAGTTGCAATGTTGACACAAAGCTGCCATGCACGCTGTTTTCTTTTCTTTTGTCTTTGTTTATTTTTCTTTTTTTTTGCCATTGCTAACCACGCCCCCAAACACGGGGGGCGTGTTTGGGGGCGTGGTTATTTACAGCTAGAATTCACCAACTCGAGTATTTCATATATATATATATATATATATATATATATAATGTGTTTGAAATACTTGACTTTCAGTGAATTCTAGCTATATATATATATATGTATACATATTTATTTTATTTACATAAAAGAAATACTTGAATTTCAGTGTTCCGGTGGCTATCCATTAGATGGCAGTGTTGTCCTGTTTAACTTCTCCGTTCATGATGAGTATATCATTTCGGCCACCGTGTTCAATGGAGAAGTCTGTTCTACATATTTACAGGCAACATACACCTTCCCCTTCGAACTGTCCTGGATGAACTGAAATTCTTGTTTCCATTCGTTTTGGAACTTGCAAGCGTATTTCTTCATCTTGCTCGTCGACGGCGTCGCCATGTCTGTAATTTCCTCGTTCTTCTGCTTCGTCTCCTTGTTGTGTGCGCAGTTGTGCACTCTACTCTCTAAAAGCCCTATATGTTATGACGTCATTGGGCAGGAAAGCTGTTTATATTTTAGGAAAGCGGACGTGAGAACAGGCTGTCGCCACTCAGTCTCAGGTCCGCATTGAGCTTGAGGGGGCGTGGCCTCCAGCTCCGGCTGAATACCGGGAGTTTGTCGGGAGAAAATCTCTGCCGGGAGGTTGTCGGGAGAGGCGCTGAATACCGGGATTCTCCCGCTAAAAACGGGAGGGTTGGCAAGTATGTATTACTTAAAAAATATCACTTTAAAATGTTTTATGTGGAAAAAATATTGCATATATTGTGTGGTTGCCATATAAAAACATCAAAGTTTTATTTGACAAAAGAGCATAAAACAAACAAAATAATAGTTCAAACGTAAAATCGACAGCTATATCTGAAGTTGACCGTAACTTAGGTACAAGGGCTCATTGGATTCCACACTCTCTCCTTTTTCTATTGTTGATCACGGATTTGTATTTTAAACCTTCTCGGATACTATATCCTCTTGAAAATGAGAGTCGAGAACGTGAAATGGACATTCACAGTGACTTTTATCTCCACGACAATACATCGGCAAAGCTCTTTAGCTACGGAGCTAACGTGATAGCATCGGGCTCAAATGCAGATAGAAACAAAAGAAATAAATCCCTGACTGGAAAGATGGACAGAAAATCAAAAATACTATTAAACCATGGACCTGTAACTACACGGTTAATGCTTTCCAGCCTGGCGAAGCTTAACAATGCTGTTGCTAACGACGCCATTGAAGGTAGCTTAGCTACGGGACCTCACAGAGCTATGCTAAAAACATTAGCTATCCACCTACGCCAGCCAGCCCTCATCTGCTCATCAACACCCGTGCTCACCTGCGTTCCAGCGATCGACGGAGCGACGAAGGACTTCACCCGATCATCGATGCGGTCGGCGGCTAGCGTCGGATAGCGCGTCTGCTATCCAAGTCAAAGTCCTCCTGGTTGTGTTGCTGCAGCCAGCCGCTAATACACCGATCCCACCTACAGCTTTCTTCTTTGCAGTCTTCATTGTTCATTAAACAAATTGCAAAAGATTCACCAACACAGATGTCCAGAATACTGTGGAATTTTGCGATGAAAACAGAGCTTTTTGTATTGGATACAATGGTGTCCAAATATTTCCGTTTCAACGATTGACGTCACGCGCATACGTCATCATACATAGACGTTTTCAACCGGAAGTTTAGCGGGAAATTTAAAATTGCACTTTATAAGTTAACCCGGCCGTATTGGCATGTGTTGCAATGTTAAGATTTCATCATAGTTTATATATCAATCAGACTGCGTGGTCAGTAGTAGTGGCTTTCAGTAGGCCTTTAATATGCAGATCAAAAGATGTAAATGGAGTATTTACAGTTGGAATAGAGCAACCCCCATTACCTCCATTGCTAGCGTTTATTTACAAATTTGAATGCATAATAAAAAAGAATCCTTTCATAAGGATTGTGAATGACAGGCAAAGTAATACAACAAAGGTGCAGTTCCCTTTAACAGATTTAAAAAGTAAACACCATTGTTGCTTTACTCTGTAACAGTGGCCTCTGCTGGCCACTTATAGTAATAGCAGGCTTCTACCCAAGTTTCTGTCCGAATGCAATAAATTGTCGCACAGGTTTTCTTTCCTACAGTGAAGAGCGGGTAAAACTAGACGGGTTTTCCGTTCTGACCCAAGTGTCGTGCCAGCCAGGCCGAGGGGAACAAAGTACTTGATCTTGTGCCAGCGTCGTAGTCTCGTCTTTACTGCTGTGGGAACTTTTCAAAGAGCAAAAGGAGGTTCCGCTTTTGCTTGCGGCCGCCAAAGACACCACACTCGTCTTGTATACGAGGAAGTAGACTTTGATGAGACAAACCCAAAGATCCTGTTTTTTCTCGCCTGGTCGTCCCCAGTAAACGAGCAATGAGCGGTTGAGAGGTTGACTTCCATCCATGACGTGTAGTTAGAGATCACCTTGTCAATGATCCTGCTCTTCTTGGAATACCTTGGAATACATAACTCCTAAACCAAACATGCAAAATGTCTAATAATGCCTGAAATAATGTATATTTTGTGAGTTTTACTAGAAACGTGAGCTTTTGTAAGGTTTGCAAACACAAAGATACATTATTTCAGGCATTATTAGACATTTTGCATGTTTGGTTTAGGAGTTATGTTTGAATAATTTTGTATTGCTTTTTTCGCCTTATCTCAAGATTCTAAGAACATTACTGTCACATTTTTGTGTTTGCAAACCTTACAAAAGCATATGTTTCTAGTAAAACTCACAAAGATACATTATTTCAGGCATTATTAGACATTTTGCATGTTTGGTTTAGGAGTTATGTTTGAATAATTTCTTATTGCTTTTTTCGCCTTATCTCAGGATTCTAAGAAAATTAGTGTCATATTGAGTAAAAACACATTTTTGTGTTTGCAAACCTTACAGAAGCATATGTTTCTAGTAAAACTCACAAAGATGCATTATTTCAGGCATTATTAGACATTTTGCATGTTTGGTTTAGGAGTTATGTTTGAATAATTTTGTATAGCTTTTTTCGCCTTATCTCAGGATTGTAAGAACATTACTGTCATATTGAGTAAAAACTTATTTTTGTGTTTGCAAACCTTACAAAAGCATATGTTTCTAGTAAAACTCACAAAGATACATTATTTCAGGCATTATTAGACATTTTGCATGTTTGGTTTAGGAGTTATGTTTGAATAATTTCTTATTGCTTTTTTCGCCTTATCTCAGGATTCTAAGAACATTAGTGTCATATTGAGTAAAAACACATTTTTGTGTTTGCAAACCTTACAAAAGCATATGTTTCTAGTAAAACTCACAAAGATGCATTATTTCAGGCATTATTAGACATTTTGCATGTTTGGTTTAGGAGTTATGTTTGAATAATTTTGTATAGCTTTTTTCGCCTTATCTCAGGATTCTAAGAACATTACTGTCATATTGAGTAAAAACTTATTTTTGTGTTTGCAAACCTTACAAAATGATATGTTTCTTGTAAAACTCACAAAGATACATTATTTCAGGCATTATTAGACATTTGGCATGTTTGGTTTAGTAGTTATGTTTGAATAATTTCTTATTGCTTTTTTCCCCATTATGTCAGGATTCTAACAACATTACTGTCATATTGAGTAAAAAACTAATTTTTGTGTTTGCAAACCTTACAAAAACATGTGTTTCTAGTAAAACTCACAAAGATGCATTATTTCAGGCATTATTAGACATTTTGCATGTTTGGTTTAGGAGTTATGTTTGAATAATTTTGTATTGCTTTTTTCGCCTTATCTCAAGATTCTAAGAACATTACTGTCACATTTTTGTGTTTGCAAACCTTACAAAAGCATATGTTTCTAGTAAAACTCACAAAGATACATTATTTCAGGCATTATTAGACATTTTGCATGTTTGGTTTAGGAGTTATGTTTGAATAATTTCTTATTGCTTTTTTCGCCTTATCTCAGGATTCTAAGAACATTACTGTCATATTGAGTAAAAACACATTTTTGTGTTTGCAAACCTTACAAAAGCATTTGTTTCTAGTAAAACTCACAAAGATGCATTATTTCAGGCATTATTAGACATTTTGCATGTTTGGTTTAGGAGTTATGTTTGAATAATTTTGTATAGCTTTTTTCGCCTTATCTCAGGATTCTAAGAACATTACTGTCATATTGAGTAAAAACTTATTTTTGTGTTTGCAAACCTTACAAAATGATATGTTTCTTGTAAAACTCACAAAGATACATTATTTCAGGCATTATTAGACATTTGGCATGTTTGGTTTAGTAGTTATGTTTGAATAATTTCTTATTGCTTTTTTCCCCATTATCTCAGGATTCTAACAACATTACTGTCATATTGAGTAAAAAACTAATTTTTGTGTTTGCAAACCTTACAAAAACATGTGTTTCTAGTAAAACTCACAAAGATGCATTATTTCAGGCATTATTAGACATTTTGCATGTTTGGTTTAGGAGTTATGTTTGAATAATTTTGTATAGCTTTTTTTTGCCTTATCTCAGGATTCTAACAACATTACTGTCATATTGAGTAAAAAATACATTTTTGTGTTTGCAAACCTTACAAAAGCATATGTTTCTGGTAAAACTCACAAATATACATTATTTCAGGCATTATTAGACATTTTGCATGTTTGGATTAGGAGTTAAGTTTGAATATTTTGTTTTCTTTTTTCGCATTATCTCAGGATTCTAAGAACATTACTGTCATATTGAGTAAAAAACAAATTTTTGTGTTTGCAAACCTTACAAACGCATATGTTTTTTTAGTAAAACTCACAGAGATACATTATTTCAGGCATTATTAGATATTTTGCATGTTATGATTAGAAGTTATGTTTGAATTTTTTTTTTCTTTTTACGCATTATCTCAGGATTCTAGGAACATTACTGTCATATTGAGTAAAAACACATTTTTTTGTTTGCAAACCTTACAAAAGCATTTGTTTCTAGTAAAACTCACAAAGATACATTATTTCAGGCAATATTAGACATTTTGCATGGTTGGCTTTGGAGTTATGTTTAAATAAATTGGAAATCGTAAATTTGGAATAAAATGTCCAGTGCGGACCAGGCATCAGTATAGCTGCAAGCTCGACGTTAAAAAGAAAAATCCCATGATGCTTAAGTCAAAGAGGTCATGTGGAAACATATTCTGCTTAAATTTTGACACACTCATTGGTCACATACATTAAGATTTATTACACAATGCAATAACAGACCTCCCCCAAGGCTTAAAGGGAGACTTACGATGAATTGCATCTATTTTTAATACAATTCTTTGTGTTTTGGATAATATGTATGGATGAAATGTAGCTGCACAGTCACATGTCTAACCTACTTTCTGCATATGTCTGCAAGATGTTTGTTTGTGGAGGCGTTTCCAGATTGTAATTCCAACCCACCGCGTCCTGCCCTCTGCAAAAGTATCAAGTATCGGGATCAGAATGTATCTTTTGAAAATGTACACCGTACCCAACATTGCAACATTTATAAGTCAAAAAAAATGAAACTCAACCTTTGTCTGATTGACATTTTATTACAAGCCTTGGCAAAATACGGAATCAGCAAACTTGGAGGATGTTTGTTAAGTTGTTTCATTTTGTAGACATACAACAGATGACACAAATCACAACTTTCTAACATAACATACCACACCATAACGCACTCCACTATACCATAACATACCATACCGCACTACACTATACCATAACATACCATACCACACTATACCATAACATACCACACCATACCATACTACACTGTACGATAACATACCACACCATAACGCACTCCACTATACCATAACATACCATACCGCACTACACTATACCATAACATACCATACCACACTATACCATAACATACCACACCATAACGCACTCCACTATACCATAACATACCATACCGCACTACACTATACCATAACATACCATACCACACTATACCATAACATACCACACCATACCATACTACACTGTACGATAACATACCACACCATAACGCACTCCACTATACCATAACATACCATACCGCACTACACTATACCATAACATACCATACCACACTATACCATAACATACCACACCATACCATACTACACTGTACGATAACATACCACACCATAACGCACTCCACTATACCATAACATACCATACCGCACTACACTATACCATAACATACCATACCACACTATACCATAACATACCACACCATAACGCACTCCACTATACCATAACATACCATACCGCACTACACTATACCATAACATACCATACCACACTATACCATAACATACCACACCATACCATACTACACTGTACGATAACATACCACACCATAACGCACTCCACTATACCATAACATACCATACCGCACTACACTATACCATAACATACCATACCACACTATACCATAACATACCACACCATACCATACTACACTGTACGATAACATACCACACCATACCGCACTACACTATACCATAACATACCATACCATACCGTACTACACTATACCTACCATAACATACCACACCATACCGTACTACACTATACCATAACATACCCCACCATACCACACTATACTATACCATAAAATACCACACTACACTATACCATAACACACCACACATACCGTACTACACTATATCATAACATACCACACCATACCGTACTACACTATACCATAACATACCACACTATACTATACCATAAAATACCACACCATACCATACTACACTATACCATAACATATCACATCATACCACACCATACCACACTACACTATACCATAACATACCATACATACCGTACTACACTATACAATAACATACCACACCATACCATACTACTCTATATCATAACATACCACACTATACTATACGATAACATACCACACCATACGTACTACACTTTACTATAACATACCACCAGTGTTGGGAGTAACGCGTTACTACGTTACTGTAACGCCGTTAGTTTCGGCGGTAACTAGTAATCTAACGCGTTATTTTTTTATATACAGTAACTCAGTTACCGTTACTGCATGATGCGTAACTGCGTTATTTTACGTTACTTTTATGTAGTATCGGCTAGAAACTGAAGATCTGAGTGTGTTTTATTGGAGCGCTGCGGTGGAAAAGAAGAGGCGTGCTTTCCCCCACCCACAGAAAGCACGCCTCTCCGCAGGGGAGACGTTCCTCCAGAGCCGTACTTCGGGTCTAACAACCTTCACTTTACCCGGAAGAGGGTCTTTACAGCTGAGGGTGAATGACGAGCCCGGCGGTTTGTTGCAACTTTGTGACTTTATTGCACGCAGCCATCCACCAAGCTAGAGCACCTACACGCACTCACTGTCGCCGCTCCCTCGCCTCTCTCGCCCACTCACTCACTGACGTCACTCACCTCTCATGCTGTCATATCTTAAAGGGCCACACACACACACACACACACATACGCTACTCTCATAACAACTAACAAGACATCATGGCGAAGCCAGAAGTCGAGTTTTTTAACATGGAGACATTCTCAATACTTTTCTTTTGTCGAGCACAAAGAAAATAACATTTTAGTTAAATGTAAGTTGTGTCTTGGATCAAAGATCCTATCTACTTAGAGTTAAAGTTAAAGTGCCATTATGTTGCAGCTATTTAAAATAGTTTTGTCAATTTTTTCTGGCCTGAAATAAATTGGCCCTTTGAAACATATCTTTGTCTTTGTGTGTTGTATGTAGACCACATTGTTTGTGTGTTGTAGGTAGACCACATTGTTTGTGTGTTGTATGTAGACCACATTGTTTGTGTGTTGTATGTAGACCACATTGTTTGTGTGTTGTATGTAGACCACATTGTTTGTGTGTTGTATGTAGACCACATTGTTTGTGTGTTGTAGGTAGACCACATTGTTTGTGTGTTGTCGGTAGACCACATTGTTTGTGTGTTGTATGTAGACCACATTGTTTGTGTGTTGTAGGTAGACCACATTGTTTGTGTGTTGTAGGTAGACCACATTGTTTGTGTGTTGTATGTAGACCACATTGTTTGTGTGTTGTAGGTAGACCACATTGTTTGTGTGTTGTATGTAGACCACATTGTTTGTGTGTTGTATGTAGACCACATTGTTTGTGTGTTGTATGTAGACCACATTGTTTGTGTGTTGTATGTAGACCACATTGTTTGTGTGTTGTATGTAGACCACATTGTTTGTGTGTTGTATGTAGACCACACTGCTTGTGTGTTGTATGTAGACCACATTGTTTGTGTGTTGTATGTAGACCACATTGTTTGTGTGTTGTATGTAGACCACATTGTTTGTGTGTTGTATGTAGACCACATTGTTTGTGTGTTGTATGTAGACCACGTTGTTTGTGTGTTGTATGTAGACCACGTTGTTTGTGTGTTGTATGTAGACCACGTTGTTTGTGTGTTGTATGTAGACCACGTTGTTTGTGTGTTGTATGTAGACCACGTTGTTTGTGTGTTGTATGTAGACCACGTTGTTTGTGTGTTGTATGTAGACCACGTTGTTTGTGTGTTGTATGTAGACCACGTTGTTTGTGTGTTGTATGTAGACCACATTGTTTGTGTGTTGTATGTAGACCACATTGTTTGTGTGTTGTATGTAGACCACATTGTTTGTGTGTTGTATGTAGACCACATTGTTTGTGTGTTGTATGTAGACCACATTGTTGTGTGTTGTATGTAGACCACATTGTTTGTGTGTTGTATGTAGACCACATTGTTTGTGTGTTGTATGTAGACCACATTGTTTGTGTGTTGTATGTAGACCACATTGCTTGTGTGTTGTATGTAGACCACATTGCTTGTGTGTTGTATGTAGACCACATTGTTTGTGTGTTGTATGTAGACCACATTGTTTGTGTGTTGTATGTAGACCACATTGTTTGTGTGTTGTATGTAGACCACATTGTTTGTGTGTTGTATGTAGACCACATTGTTTGTGTGTTGTATGTAGACCACATTGTTTGTGTGTTGTATGTAGACCACATTGCTTGTGTGTTGTATGTAGACCACATTGCTTGTGTGTTGTATGTAGACCACATTGTTTGTGTGTTGTATGTAGACCACATTGTTTGTGTGTTGTATGTAGACCACATTGTTTGTGTGTTGTATGTAGACCACATTGCTTGTGTGTTGTATGTAGACCACATTGTTTGTGTGTTGTATGTAGACCACATTGTTTGTGTGTTGTATGTAGACCACATTGTTTGTGTGTTGTATGTAGACCACATTGTTTGTGTGTTGTATGTAGACCACATTGTTTGTGTGTTGTATGTAGACCACATTGTTTGTGTGTTGTATGTAGACCACATTGTTTGTGTGTTGTATGTAGACCACATTGTTTGTGTGTTGTATGTAGACCACATTGTTGGTGTGTTGTATGTAGACCACATTGTTTGTGTGTTGTATGTAGACCACATTGTTTGTGTTGTATGTAGACCACATTGTTTGTGTGTTGTATGTAGACCACATTGTTTGTGTGTTGTATGTAGACCACATTGTTTGTGTGTTGTATGTAGACCACATTGTTTGTGTGTTGTATGTAGACCACATTGTTTGTGTGTTGTATGTAGACCACACTGCTTGTGTGTTGTATGTAGACCACACTGCTTGTGTGTTGTATGTAGACCGCATTGTTTGTGTGTTGTATGTAGACCGCATTGTTTGTGTGTTGTATGTAGACCGCATTGTTTGTGTGTTGTATGTAGACCGCATTGTTTGTGTGTTGTATGTAGACCGCATTGTTTGTGTGTTGTATGTAGACCGCATTGTTTGTGTGTTGTATGTAGACCGCATTGTTTGTGTGTTGTATGTAGACCGCATTGTTTGTGTGTTGTATGTAGACCGCATTGTTTGTGTGTTGTATGTAGACCGCATTGTTTGTGTGTTGTATGTAGACCGCATTGTTTGTGTGTTGTATGTAGACCGCATTGTTTGTGTGTTGTATGTAGACCGCATTGTTTGTGTGTTGTATGTAGACCGCATTGTTTGTGTGTTGTATGTAGACCGCATTGTTTGTGTGTTGTATGTAGACCACATTGTTTGTGTGTTGTATGTAGACCACATTGTTTGTGTGTTGTATGTAGACCACATTGCTTGTGTGTTGTATGTAGACCACATTGTTTGTGTGTTGTATGTAGACCACATTGTTTGTGTGTTGTATGTAGACCACATTGTTTGTGTGTTGTATGTAGACCACATTGTTTGTGGGTTGTATGTAGACCACATTGTTTGTGGGTTGTATGTAGACCACATTGCTTGTGTGTTGTATGTAGACCACATTGTTTGTGTGTTGTATGTAGACCACATTGTTTGTGTGTTGTATGTAGACCACATTGTTTGTGTGTTGTATGTAGATGCATGTCAGGTTGATCAACAGATTGTATTATTCTCCAGTGCAATAACAGTACTGAAATGAAGGCTAAAAGGGCATTAATGGGAGCCTTAAAAAAAAGGGGGGGGGGGAAGTAACTAAATAGTTACTTTTCACAGTAACGCATTACTTTTTGGTGTAAGTAACTGAGTTAGTAATTGAGTTACTTTTGAAATAAAGTAACTAGTCATTGTAACTAGTTACTAGTTTTCAGTAACTAACCCAACACTGCATACCACATCATACCACACTATACTATACCATAACATGCCACAACATACAGCACTACAGTATACCATAACATACCATACAATAACACACTATACTATACTATAACATACCACACCATAACACAGGATACTATACCATAAAATACCACACCATACCGCACTACACTATACAGACAGCAGCTTTATTGTTGTCCATTCTTAACATGTACAAGACACATAAGAACTGAAATTACATTTTATACCGTAACATACCACACTACACTATGTCATAACATACCACACCATAACATAACACAACATATCACACCATACCGTACTACACTATACCATAACATACTAAATCAATGCAAACTGAAGTGTCTTTGATCATTTCCTGATAATGTAAATCTGACATTCTTCAATTTTGTACATGTAGATATATATGTATATATATATATAAATATATATACAGAACCCAAAACCAGTGAAGTTGGCACATTGTGTAAATCGTAAATAAAAACAGAATACAATAATTTGCTAATCCTTTTCAACTTATATTCAATTGAATAGACTGCAAAGACAAGATATTTAATGTTTGCAAATAATTATTAACTTAGAATTTAATGGCAGCAACACATTGCAAAAAAGTTGGCACAGGGGCATTTTTACCACTGTGTTACATGGCCTTTCCTTTTAACAACACGCTTGGGAACTGAGGAGACCAATTTTTGAAGCTTTTCATGTGGAATTCTTTCCCATTCTTGCTTGATGTACAGCTTAAGTTGTTCAACAGTCCGGGGTCTCCGTTGTGGTATTTTAGGCTTCATATTGCACCACACATTTTCAATGGGAGACAAGTCTGGACTACAGGCAGGCCAGTCTAGTACCCGCACTCTTTTACTATGAAGCCACGCTGTTGTAACACGTGGCTTGGCATTGTCTTGCTGAAATAAGCAGGGGCGTCCATGATAACGTTGCTTGGATGGCAACATATGTTGCTCCAAAACCTGTATGTACCTTTCAGCATTAATGGTGCCTTCACAGATGTGTAAGTTACCCATGTCTTGGACACTAATACACCCCCATACCATCACAGATGCTGGCTTTTCAACTTTGCTCCTATAACAATCCGGATGGTTCTTTTCCTCTTTGGTCCGGAGGACACGACGTCCACAGTTTCCAAAAAACAATTTGAAATGTGGACTCGCCAGACCACAGAACACTTTTCCACTTTGCATCAGTCCATCTTGGATGAGCTCAGGCCCAGCGTAGCCGGCGGCGTTTCTGGGTGTTGTTGATAAATGGCTTTGGCTTTGCATAGTAGAGTTTTAACTTGCCCTTACAGATGTAGCAACGAACTGTGGTTACTGACAGTGGTTTTCTGAAGTGTTCCCGAACCCATGTGGTGTTATCCTTTACACACTGATGTCGCTTTTTGATGCAGTAACCGACTGAGTGATCCAAGGTCACGGGCATTCAATGATACGTGCAGTGATTTCTCCAGATTGTCTGAACTTTTTGATGATATTACAGACCTTACATGGTGAAATCCCTAAATCCCTTGCAATAGCTCATTTAGAAATGTTCTTAAACTGTTGGACAAATTTTCACGCATTTGTTCACAAAGTGGTGACCCTCACCCCGTCCTTGCTTGTGAATGACTGAGCATTTCATGGAAGCTTCTTTTATACCCAATCACGGCACCCACCGGTTCCCAATTAGCCTGTTCACCTGTGGGATGTTCCAAATAAGTGTTTAATGAGCACTCCTCAACTTTCTCAGTCTTTTTTGCCACTTGCGCCAGCTTTTTTGAAACATGTTGCGGGCATCAAATTCCAAAAGAGCTAATATTTGCAAAAAATACCAAAGTTTTCCAGTTCGAACCTTAAGTATCTTGTCTTTGCAGTTTATTCAGTTGAATATAGGTTGAAAAGGATTTGCAAATCATTGTATTCTGTTTTTATTTACGATGTACACAACGTGCCAACTTCACTGGTTTTTAAGATTAAAGATTAAAGTACCAATGATTGTCACATACACACTAGATGTGGTGAAATGTGTCCTCTGCATTTGTCCCATCCCCTTGGGGAGCAGTGGGCAGCAGCGGCGCCGCGCCCGGGAATTTGGGGTTCGTATATTAGTTACTTCACATGCAGACCTATACTACACTATACCATAACAACAGAACACACCACTTTTTTCTCCAACGATATTTGCGTCTTTAAAGGCCTACTGAAAGCCACTACTACCGACCACGCAGTCTGATAGTTTATATATCAATGATGAAATCTTAACATTGCAACACATGCCAATACGGCCGGGTTAACTTATAAAGTGCAATTTTAAATTTCCCGCTAAACGTCTGGTTGAAAACGTCTATGTATGATGACGTATGCGCGTGACGTCAATCGTTGAACCGGAAGTATTGGTACACCATTGAATCCAATACAAAAAGCTCTGTTTTCATCGCAAAACTCCACAGTATTCTGGACATCTGTGTTGGTGAATCTTTTGCAATTTGTTTACTGAACAATGAAGACTGCAAAGAAGAAAGTTGTAGGTGGGATCGGTGTATTAGCGGCGGACTACAGCAACACAACCAGGAGGACTTACTTGGATAGCAGATGCGCTAGCCGGCGCTAGCCGACGCTAGCCGACGCTAGCCGCCAACCGCATGGATGATCGGGTGAAGTCCTTCGTCCTTCCGTCGATCGCTGGAACGCAGGTGAGCACGGGTGTTGATGAGCAGGTGAAGGCTGGCGTAGGTGGAGCGCTAATGTGTTTATCATAGTTCTGTGAGTTCCCGTTGCTAAGTTAGCTTCAATGGCGTCGTTAGCAACAGCATTGTTAAGCTTTGCCAGGCTGGAAATTATTAACCGTGTAGTTACAGGTCCATGGTTTAATAGTATTGTTGATCTTCTGTCTATCCTTCCAGTCAGGGGTTTATTTCTTTTGTTTCTATCTGCATTTGAGCCCAATGCTATCACGTTAGCTCCGTAGCTAAAGAGCTTCGCCGATGTATTGTCGTGGAGATAAAAGTCACTGTGAATGTCCATTTCGCGTTCTCGACTCTCATTTTCAAGAGGATATAGTATCCGAGGTGGTTTAAAATACAAATCCGTGATCCACAATAGAAAAAGGAGAAAGTGTGGAATCCAATGAGCCCTTGTACCTAAGTTACGGTCAGAGCGAAAAAAGATACGTCCTGCACTGCACTCTAGTCCTTCACTCTCACATTCCTCATCCACAAATCTTTCATCCTCGCTCAAATTAATGGGGTAATCGTCGCTTTCTCGGTCCGAATCGCTCTCGCTGCTGGTGTAAACAATGGGGAAATGTGAGGAGCCCTTCAACCTGCGACGTCACGCTACTTCCGGTACAGGCAAGGCTTTTTTATCAGCGACCAAAAGTTGCGAACTTTATCGTCGATGTTCTCTACTAAATCCTTTCAGCAAAAATATGGCAATATCGCGAAATGATCAAGTATGACACATAGAATGGATCTGCTATCCCCGTTTAAATAAAAAAAAAATCATTTCAGTAGGCCTTTAAGTGAAATCATGGGGTTTGTTCCACAAGACGTGTGCTTTTTTTTTTCCCCACCGGAGACTTGTTTGTTTTCGTCAGTCATTCTGTGAAAATGTTTCTTGGTTCTCTGTGATAAATCTTAGCACTTCTCATCGGAGGCCAGCTGCATCCACACCATCAATCTCGGCTCTCAGGAGAGGTCTCAGTGGGGGTCTTTTTGCCCTCTCAACAACGTAGTGTCTTAAAAAAACAGTAGAACGTACTTTCTTCTTCTGCCACCTTACATGACGTCACATCTAATGACTTGAATTGCCCGGGAACTTAAAGGAACCCTAGCCGCTAACCCAAACTAAAAATAGTAGGTGACCACAGATTTATGTCTCTGGTCTCACATGCAGGTTTTTAAAGGCCCACCCGGATTGGAAAGAAATGCCTCAGCACTTGGAGTCAGAGTCCAGGCCTGCAGCTCAGCACCATGACGTCTGATTCAAAGCGAGGAGTGAAACCCAAAACTGTGGAGGTGTGTGTTCACCTTATATCACTATAACAGGAGGTCAGACCTTTCCAGTGGACCAGAAGGACCCAGCAGTTGCAAACATCTGGAAAAGCACTGGAAAAGAAGAGCTGGACTTGGGTCTTCTGGGAAACTTTGTGTGTATCCTTACTAAACGAGTGTCCTCAAACGTGGACGTTGCATTCCTCTACTATGCCTGGCAGAATGATTGATTGCTGGCTGATAGTCTGGACGTTGGGCATGTTGGACATTTGCCCCCAGAGGGCCACTTTAATTGACGTGAGGAACCAAGTCAAATGACGTGACGTACTACGATAAATGACATGGCGGGCCAAATTAAATGACGTGGCAGACTACATTGAATGATATGACGGGCCACTTTAAATGACGTCACGGATCACACTAAACGATGTGGCGGACCACGTTAAGTGATGTGGCAGAACACATTAAATGACATGGCGGGCCAGGTTAAATTATGTGACGGACAACATTGAATGACACGACGGGCCAATTTTAAAGGACGTGACGTAACACCTTAAATGACATGGTGGGCCAAATTAAAACATGTGGCAGACCACGTTGAATTACATGGTGGGCCAAATTAATTGATGTGACGGACCACAATAAATTATAGTGGCCTAGTGGTTAGAGTGTCCGCCCTGAGATCGGTAGGTTGGAGTTCAAATCCCAGCCGAGTCATACCAAAGAGTATAAAAATGGGACCCGTTTCCTCCCTGCTTGGCACTCAGCATCAAGGGTTGGAGTTGGGGGTTAAATCACCAAAATGATTCCCGGGCGCGGCGCCGCTGCTGCCCACTGCTCCCCAAGGGGATGGGTCAAATGCAGGGGACAAATTTCACAATGTGACAATGTGTGTGACAATCATTGGTACTTTAATGTTAATTCATCTTAATGTGGCAGACCGCGTTGAATGACATGGTGGACCAAACTAAATCATGTGGCAGAACACAGTAGATGACATCGTGGGCCAAATTAAATCATGTGGCAGACCACGTTGAATGACATGGTGGGCCAAATTAAATCATGTGACGGACCACATTAAATGATGTGGCAGAACGCGTTGAATGACATGGTGACATGGTGGGTCGTATCAAATCTCGTGGCAGACCATGTTGAATGAAATAGTGGGCCAAATTAAAGCATGCGGCAGATCACGTTGAATGACATGGTGGGCCAAATTAATTGATGTGACGGACCACAATAAATTATGTGGCAGACCGCATTGAATGACATGGTGGAACAAACTGAATCAGGTGGCAGAACACATTAGATGACATGGTGGGCCAAATTAAATGATGTGGCAGACCACGTTGAATGACTTGGTGGGCCAAATTAAATGATGTGGCAGGCCACATCGAATGACATGGTGGGCCAAATTAAATGACGTGGCAGACCGTGTTGAATGACATGGTGGGCCAAATTAAATCATGTGGCAGACCGTGTTGAATGACATGGTGGGCCAAATTAATTAATGTGGCAGACCATGTTAAAAATCATGGTGGGCCAAATTAAATCATGTGACGGACCACATTAAATCAGGTGGCAGATTGCGTTGAATGACACGGTGAGCCAAATTAAATCATGTGGCAGACCATGTTGAATGACATGGTGGGCCATATTAAATGATGTGACGTACCACATTAAATAATGTAGCAGACCGCATTGAATGACTTGGTGGGCCCAATTAAATGATGTGGCAGACCATGTTGAATGACATGGTGGGCCAAATTAAATCATGTGACGGACCACATTAAATGATGTGGCAGAACGCGTTGAATGACATGGTGACATGGTGGGTCGTATCAAATCTCGTGGCAGACCATGTTGAATGAAATAGTGGGCCAAATTAAATCATGCGGCAGATCACCTTGAATGACATGGTGGGCCAAATTAATTGATGTGACGGACCACAATAAATTATGTGGCAGACCGCATTGAATGACATGGTGGAACAAACTGAATCAGGTGGCAGAACACATTAGATGACATGGCGGGCAAAATTAAATGATGTGGCAGACCACGTTGAATGACATGGTGGGCCAAATTAAATGATGTGGCAGACCACATCGAATGACATGGTGGGCCAAATTAAATGATGTGGCAGACCGTGTTGAATGACATGGTGGGCCAAATTAAATCATGTGGCAGACCGTGTTGAATGACATGGTGGGCCAAATTAATTAATGTGGCAGACCATGTTAAAAATCATGGTGGGCCAAATTAAATCATGTGACGGACCACATTAAATCAGGTGGCAGATTGCGTTGAATGACACGGTGAGCCAAATTAAATCATGTGGCAGACCATGTTGAATGACATGGTGGGCCATGTTAAATGATGTGACGTACCACGTTAAATAATGTAGCAGACCGCATTGAATGACTTGGTGGGCCCAATTAAATGATGTGGCAGACCATGTTGAATGACATGGTGGGCCAAATTAAATCATGTGACGGACCACATTAGATGACATGGTGGGCCAAGTTAAATCACGTGGCAGACCATGTTGAATGACATGGTAGGCCAAATGAATTGATGTGACGGACCACTTCAAAGGATGTTGGCAGACCGCATTGGGTGACATGGTGGGCCACGTTAAATGATGTGATGGACCATGTTAAATGATGTGGCAGACTACTTTGAATGACGTGGCGGACTACATTAACTAATGTAAAGGATCACGTTGAATGACACTCTGGGCCAAATTAAATCATGTGACGGACCACATTAGATGACATGGTGGGCCAAGTTAAATCACGTGGCAGACCATGTTGAATGACATGGTAGGCCAAATTAATTGATGTGACGGACCACTTCAAAGGATGTTGGCAGACCGCATTGGGTGACATGGTGGGCCACATTAAATGATGTGATGGACCATGTTAAATGACGTGGCAGACTACTTTGAATGACGTGGCGGACTACATTAACTAATGTAAAGGATCACATTGAATGACACTCTGGGCCAAATTAAATGATGCTTTGGACCACATTAAATTATATGGCAAACAATATTGAATGACATGGTGGGCCAAATTAAAGGACGTGACGGACCATGTTAAATGAGCTGGCAGACCACATTGAATGACATGGAGGCCACGTAAGGGCCAGATCTGGCCGAAGGGTCTTGATCTTCACCTACGTATGTGCGCTACATGTAGACACACTTTTCTGTGTTTGGATCTCTTCGTGTCACGTTATTGTGACTGTTTTGGACTTAGGTTTGCTTTTTCTCTGTGTGCGGTATTTCAGTTCCTGTCCTGTGCCCTTATTTTGTATTTTCACTTCCTAGTGCCGTGCACAGGCGTCCACACCGGCTGCTCGATTGGCAAACGGGACACACTTGACAATAGAAGTTTGGTGTCTTGCACACTCATTAGTTGCACTCGCCTTCTTTTGTTTTTGTTTTTTTTCTACACCTAGTCGTGTGTTTTACCACTCCCTTTTGAATGTGTTTTCTTTTGGTTATTAAAGAATATTAGTTTACCCACCTTCTGCCTGCCGTCTGCTGCATCTTGGGGTCACATCACTAAAGCTTCCTTTCACGCCAGTGACAGTTAGGGGAATATTTCCCTCCTTTTGGCAGAATGGAACGCCTTAGAATCGGCCTTTGTTCTGCTAAAAAGGGATACACATGATGAGCGCACCCTGTTTTTTTTTTTATCTGTGCACTCTCACACACGTATGTATTTTTATTAATTGTGTCATTAATCACCAGCCGGGAGAGAAAAAGTGAAGAAGTAGGTGTGTGCGCTCAGCACACTTGTCAAGTTAACTTTCAGTTTCAATACCCGTCTCGCCGGTGCAAACTAGATGGACCATTGCATGAGAGATGGGCGACCATTTTAGAGACTACTTAGACCTTTAGATAGCTTAGTTAGTGAATGTTTGGGAACTGAGGAGACCAATTTTTGAAGTGGAATTCTTTCCCATTCTTGCTTGATGTACAGCTTAAGTTGTTCAACAGTCCGGGGGTCTCCGTTGTGGTATTTTAGGCTTCATAATGCGCCACACATTTCCAATGGGAAACAGGTCTGGACTACAGGCAGGCCAGTCTATTACCCGCACTCTTTTACTATGAAGCCACACTGTTGTAACACGTGGCTTGGCATTGTCTTGCTGAAATAAGCAGGGGCGTCCATGATAACGTTGCTTGGATGGCAACATATGTTGCTCCAAAACCTGTATGTACCTTTCAGCATTAATGGTGCCTTCACAGATGTGTAAGTTACCCATGTCTTGGGCACTAATACACCCCCATACCATCACAGATGCTGGCTTTTCAACTTTGCGCCTATAACAATCCGGATGGTTCTTTTCCTCTTAGTTCCGGAGGACACAACGTCCACAGGTTCCAAAAACAATTTGAAATGTGGACTCGTCAGGCCACAGAACACTTTTCCACTTTGCATCAGTCCATCTTAGATGAGCTCGGGCCCAGCGAAGCCGGCGGCGTTTCTGGGTGTTGTTGATAAATGGCTTTCGCTTTGCATAGTAGAGTTTTAACTTGCACTTACAAATGTAGCAACAAACTGAAGTTACTGACAGTAGTTTTCTGAAGTGTTCCTAAGCCCATGGTGTGATATCCTTTACACACTATTGCTTTTTGATGCAGTACCGCCTCAGGGATCGAAGGTCACGAGCATTCAATGTTGGTTTTCAGCCTTGCCACTTAGGTGCAGTGCTTTCTCCAGATACTCTGAACCTTTTGATGATATTACGGATTGTAGATGGTGAAATACCTAAATTCTTTGCAATAGCTGGTTGAGAAATGTTATTCTTAAACAATTTGCTCAAGCATTTGTTCACAAAGTGGTGACCCTCGCCCCATCCTTGTTTGTGAATGACTGAGCATTTCGTGGAAGCAGCTTTTATACCCAATCATGGCACCCACCTGTTCCCAATTAGCCTGTTCACCTGTGGGATGTTCCAAATAAGTGTTTGATGAGCATTCCTCAACTTTCTCAGTCTTTCTTGCCACTTGTGCCAGCTTTTTTGAAACACGTTGCAGGCATCAAATTCCAAATGTGCTAATATTTGCAAAAAATAACTAAGTTTTCCAGTTCGAACATTAAATATATTTTCTTTGCAGTCTATTCAATTGAATATAAGTTGAAAATGATTTGCAAATCATTGTATTCTGTTATTATTTACCATTTACACAACATGCCAACTTAACTGGTTTTGGGGTTTGTATAATAAGTTGTCAGTCTTCAGTTCTATTAACCTCTCATTATGTCAGACAGCCGGAGAAATAAAGACTGTGGGAGGACTCTCTCCTCCTAAAAGGGGGCTCCTAATGGTGTTTGTCCCAGTCAGCCACCATTCATCTCCAACATTTTGAGCTCACAATTACTCAAAATGTCCCACAGACTCCAAAAAAAAAAAGTCTTCCAAGAAGAGTGGACGCTATCATAACTACAAAAGTATTCCAAATGTACTCCAATGGTACTTGTGTCTGTATTTGCTCAAAAAAAATCTATGGCTTTATTTTGAGAGTGTTATGTAATGTATAGAATATTTGTTGTTTCACATGTCATGGTTGTGTCAGGTGGATAAAAGTGTTGACAAATAGCGGCACCTGCTGGTGTGACACCCATTGTGCAGTTTTGAAGTCACTTGTGCAGAGATACAGTATTTACATGCATCCTCAGTATAAGTAACAGTATACAGACTGGTGGACTGTTTTACTGCAATCACATTAAAAACATTTCACATTTTAAAAATGGAATACAATTTAGTGCTTCAACGAAGGGTCCGCAGAATTACTCTAATTAAATGTTTTCATTATATATTTATATACAAAACCCCAAACCAGTGAAGTTGGCACGTTGTGTAAATGGTAAATAAAAACAGAATACAATGACTGGCTAATCATTTTCAACCTATATTCAATTGAATAGACTGCAAAGACAAGATATTTAATGTTCGAACTGGAAACTGTTATTTTTTTTAAAACATTAGCTCATTTGGTATTTGATGCCTGCAACATGTTTCAAAAAAGCTGGCACAAGTGGCAAAAAAGACTGAGAAAGTTGAGGAATGCTCATCAAAGACTTATTTGGAACATCCCACAGGTGAACGGGCTAATTGGGAACAGGTGGGTGCCATGATTGGGTATAAAAGCAGCTTCCGTGAACCGCTCAGTCGTTCACAAACAAGGATGGGGCGAGGCTCACCACTTTGTGAACAAATGCGTGAGCAAATTGTTTAACAGCAACATTTCTCAACGAGCTATTGCAAGGAATTTAGGGATTTCACCATCTACGGTCCGTAATATCATCAAAAGGTTCAGAGAATCTGGAGAAATCACTGTACGTAAGCGATGATATTACGGACCTTGGATCCCTCAGGTGGTAGTGCATCAAAAAGTGACATCAGTGTGTAAAGGATATCACCACATGGGCTCAGGAACACTTCAGAAAACCACTGTCAGTAACTACAGTTGTTCGCTACATCTGTAAGTGCATGTTAAAACTCTACTATGCAAAGCGAAATCCATTTATCAACAACACCCGGAAACGCTGGGCCCGAGCTCATCTAAGATGGACTGATGCAAAGTGGAAAAGTGTTCTGTGGTCTGATGAGTCCACATTTCAAATTGTTTTTGGAAACTGTTGACGTCGTGTCCTCCGGACCAAAGAGGAAAAGAACCATCCGGTTTGTTACAGGCGCAAAGTTCAAAAGCCATCACGCTAGGTTAGCAACATAGCATAGGTATGTGAGTTACACACTAACATTAGATTTTAACGTCAGGCTAGGTTAGCATCCTAGCATAGCTATGTGAGTTACATGCTAACATTAGATTTTTAACGTCAAGCTAGGTTAGTAACACTAGCATAGCTATGTGAGCTACATGCTAACATTAGATTTTAACATCATGCTAGGTTAGCAACACTAGCATAGCTTTGTGAGTTACATGCTAACATTAGATTTTTAACCTCAAGCTAGGTTAGTAACACTAGCATAGCTATGTGAGTTACATGCTAACATTAGATTTTTAACGTCAAGCTAGGTTAGTAACACTAGCATAGCTATGTGAGCTACATGCTAACATTAGATTTTAACATCATGCTAGGTTAGCAACACTAGCATAGCTATGTGAGTTACATGCTAACATTAGATTTTTAACCTCAAGCTAGGTTAGTAACACTAGCATAGCTATGTGAGCTACATGCTAACTTTGGATTTTAACATCCTGCTAGGTTAGCAACACTAGCCTAGCTATGTGAGCTACATGCTAACATTAGATTTTAACATCATGCTAGGTTAACATCCTAGCATAGCTATTTGAGCTACATGTTAACATCAATTTTTAACGTCACGTTAGGTTATTAACACTAGCATAGCTATGTGAGCTACATGCTAACATTAGATTTCAACATCCTGCTAGGTTAGCAACACTAGCCTAGCTATGTGAGCTACATGTAAACATTAGATTACAACATCATGCTAGGTTAGTAACACTAACATAGCTATATGTGTTACATGCTAACATCAGATTTTAACGTCACGCTAGGTTAGTAACACTAGCATACCTATGTGAGCTACATGCTAACATTAGATTTTAACATCACGCTAGGTTACTAACACTAGCATACCTATGTGAGCTACATGCTAACACTAATTTTTAACGTCACGCTAGGTTAGCAACACTAGCCTAGCTATGTGAGCTACATGCTAACATTAGATTTTAACATCATGCTAGGTTAGCAACACTAGCATAGCTATGTGAGTTACATGCTAACATTAGATTTTTAACGTCAAGCTAGGT
>NC_084744.1:49740370-49755370 GCF_033978785.1 Entelurus aequoreus
TTCTTAGTGGCTAGCAATGCAGCTAATGGGAGCAATCAAATTGACATCTAAATCACTTTTAAAATGCATTCAAAAACTGTCAACAATAGTTAAAGTTAAAGTACCAATGATTGTCACACACACTAGGTGTGGTGAAATTTGTCCTCTGCATTTGACCCATCCCCTTCTTCACCCCCTGGGAGGTGAGGGGAGCAGTGAGCAGCAGCAGTGGCCGCGCCCGGGAATCATTTCTGGTGATTTAACCACCAATTCCAACCTTTGATGCTGAGTGCCAAGCAGGGAGGTAATGGGTCCCGTTTTTATAGTCGGTCGGGGTTTGAACTCACGACTAGAGATGTCAGATAATGGCTTTTTTGCCGATATCCGATATTCCGATATTGCCTAACTCTTGATTACCGATTCCGATATCAACCGATACCAATATATACAGTCGTGGAATTAACACATTATTATGCCTAATTATGTTGTGATACCCCGCTGGATGCATTAAACAATGTAACAAGGTTTTCCAAAATAAATCAACTCAAGTTATGGGAAAAAAATGCCAACATGGCACTGCCATATTTATTATTGAAGTCACAAAGTGCATTATTTTTTTTTAACATGCCTCAAACAGCAGCTTGGAATTTGGGCCATGCTCTCCCTGAGAGAGCATGAGGAGGTTGGGGGGGTAGAGGGTAGCGGGGGGGGGGGTGTATTGTAGCGTCCCGGAAGAGTTACTGCTGCAAGGGATTCTGGGTATTTGTTCTGTTGTGTTTATGTTGTGTTACGGTGCGGATGTTCTCCGGAAATGTGTTTGTCATTCTTGTTTGGTGTGGGTTCACAGTGTGGCGCATATTTGTAACAGTGTTAAAGTTGTTTATACGGCCACCCTCAGTGTGACCTGTATGGCTGTTGACCAAGTATGGCTTACATTCATTTGTGTGTGTGAAAAGCCGTAGATATTATGTGATTGGGCCGGCACGCAAAGGCAGTGCCCTTAAGGTTTATTGGCGCTCTGTACTTCTCCCTACGTCCGTGTACCACTCCGTACAGCGGCGTTTTAAAAAGTCATAAATTTTACTTTTTGCAACCGATTCCGATAATTTCCGATATTACATTTTAAAGCATTTATCGGCCGAAAATATCGGCAGTCCAATACTATCGGACATCTCTACTCACGACCTACCGATCTCAGGGCGGACACTCTAACCACAAGGCCACTGAGCAGGTGGGCAAGTAATGGGCAAGCTACTTGGAAATTGTAGTAAGCTAAGCTACAAGTTACTCTCGATTAAATGTAGCTAAGCTACAGGGGAAGCTATCCCGCAGAATTGTAGCAAGCTACACTGCAAAAGTATCTTGCCACATCAAAGCTACATTTAACGGCATTTCTATCCATGGGCCCACATGTATAATAAATAATGATAAATGATAAATATCAATGATAATGTACAAACCCTGTTTCCATATGAGTTGGGAAATTGTGTTAGATGTAAATATAAACGGAATACAATGATTTGCAAATCATTTTCAACTCATATTCAGTTGAATATGCTACAAAGACAACATATTTGATGTTCAAACTGATTAAAACTTTTTTTTTTGCAAATAATCATTAACTTTAGAATTTGATGCCAGCAACACGTGACAAAGAAGTTGGGAAAGGTGGCAATAAATACTGATAAAGTTGAGGAATGCTCATCAAACACTTATTTGGAACATCCCACAGGTGTGCAGGCTAATTGGGAACAGGTGGGTGCCATGATTGGGTATAAAAACAGCTTCCCAAAAAATGCTCAGAAAGGATGGGGTGAGGTACACCCCTTTGTCCACAACTGCATGAGCAAATTGTCAAACAGTTTAAGAACAACGTTTCTCAAAGTGCAATTGCAAGAAATTTAGGGATTTCAACATCTACGGTCCATAATATCATCAAAAGGTTCAGAGAATCTGGAGAAATCACTCCACGTAATGAATGACCGTGACCTTCGATCCCTCAGACGGCACTGTATCAAAAACCGACATCAATCTCTAAAGGATATCACCACAGGAACACTTCAGAAAAACCACTGTCACTAAATACAGTTTGTCGCTACATCTGTAAGTGCAAGTTAAAGCTCTACTATGCAAAGCCAAAGCCATTTATCAACAACATCCAGAAACGCCGCCGGCTTCTCTGGGCCCGAGATCATCTAAGATGGACTCATGCAAAGTGGAAAATTGTTCTGTGGTCTGACGAGTCCACATTTCAAATTGTTTTTGGAAATATTCGACATCGTGTCATTCGGACCAAAGGGGAAGCAAACCATCCAGACTGTTGTCGACGCAAAGTTCAAAAGCCAGCATCTGTGATGGTATGGGGGTGCATTAGTGCCCAAGGCATGGGTAACTTACACATCTGTGAAGGCACCATTAATGCTGAAAGGTACATACAGGTTTTGGAACAACATATGCTGCCATCTAAGCGCCGTCTTTTTCATGGACGCCCCTGCTTATTTCGGCAAGACAATGCCAAGCCACATTCAGCACGTGTTACAACAGGGTGGCTTCGTAAAAAAAGAGTGCCGGTACTTTCCTGGCCCGCCTGCAGTCCAGACCTGTCTCCCATCGAAAATGTGTGGCGCATTATGAAGCGAAAAATACGACAGCGGAGACCCCGGACTGTTGAACGACTGAAGCTCTACATAAAACAAGAATGGGAAAGAATTCCACTTTCAAAGCTTCAACAATTATTTTCCTCAGTTCCCAATCGTTTATTGAGTGTTGTTCAAAGAAAAAGTGATGTAACACAGTGGTGAACATGCCCGTTCCCAACTACTTTGGCACGTGTTGCAGCCATGAAATTCTAAGTTAATTATTATTTGCAAAAAAAAAAAAAAGTTTATGAGTTTGAACATCAAATATCTTGTCTTTGTAGTGCATTCAATTGAATATGGATTGAAAAGGATTTGCAAATCATTGTATTCCGTTTATATTTACATCTAACACAATTTCCCAACTCATATGGAAATGGGGTTTGTAACTGAGATTGTACCCAATAAGGGTCCATTACTATTAACTATCCGTCCTTTAGCTGGGGGACACCCTACAACTACCTGTAGGGGTCCCTGCACCCCACTGTATGATTTTTTTAAATTTATTTTAGTTTGCCTTTTCTTTGGCCCACCTCTATGATGTTATTCATTTTCTCTACCTACAGTAAATAAAAACAGCATCAATCTATATCTTGACACAAAAAAAAACAATGACTTGTGGGAACAGTTGGTAATGGTTGCGTGCGGTAAAACTTTTCATAAACACAACTTACCTTTTTGTGTGTGCTTAAATTTTTTCTTCTACGTCTTAGATGAAGAGAAGAGTTATGATTTTGGTTTACGGAGTAAACAACTAAAAACTAAGGTTTCCGGCATGGTTTTCTTTAAACGCATACATTTGTCTAGAATGGCCAAGGACACGCATTAATGTGGGTCTCCTGGATGTCATCTTCATTATTAAAGGACAAATCTCATCTACGGGAGATAATCCTTCTGACATTTTCAAGTAGGTTTCTTTTTGTGGGGATTTTTTTTAGTGGTCATCTTGAAGCGTCCCTCTGTCTCCGACTCCCTCGTCGTAATGTGACATGAGTGCGTGACCTTTGTGATATTGCTTTCTGGTTATTTTGCCTCTGATCGGCCAGTCTGTAATAATTCGCCCTAACCTTAGCCAATTGTGACTAATGATACGAACACCAACCAATCATCATGGATTTTCTTTGTATGTATGGATGTTCTCATTCATCAAGGTCATTGTATTTTCTCCATATTTTTTGGGGCCTGGATTTGCAGTCAATTTTCTCTCCTTGTAGCTTGTAGCTTTGATGTAAGCTTCCTCGTGACATGGCTCTAAAAGTAGCTAAGCTACAGTAAAAGCTATTTGTTAATAAGGTTGCTAAGCTACCGCCAAGATACTGGGAAATGTAGTTGAGCTACATAGCTTAGCTACATGTAGCCCATCACTGGCGATAGGACACCAAACTGTACTGACTAAAAATCATAAACAATCATAATTATCTGTAAAGTATTAGCCCACATTACATGTTTTGTTTGTACACAGCTATCTGTCTGTCATGATACAAGCATGACATGTTGCGTGTATCATGATTAATATAAAAAGTGACTCACTCGATGGACAGTTTTCTGTTTGATCCAGCTGGCCGGGGACATTTTCTCCGGTTTATTTTGGTAAGCACTCCATTTATGTCGAAATAGCATGGCTTCAAATTTCCACATTACGGAGCTTCGAGTCACTTTCACTTCACTCTCTCGGCTTCCGTCTGCTCCAACGTCTCACTCTTCCTTGGTGCTCGCTTCTAGAAGCAGTAGTTTATCCTCCATGAATTCAGATTCAAAAAGATAAGGTTGTGAATCCTCGTTTGTCCAAAAATAGTCGACTTCGTTGTTTGATTAAAACACACACGCCTTTGTTTCCGAAAGTAGGAACACACATTTGTTGCCGGAAGTCATACGTGTGCTGCTATGGAAACGGAAATAAATGCGCAGAGGAATTAGTTCTGCACAACAACACTTTCACATGTTGTTGTGAAAGTGTCTGTTACTACATTATATATAGACTTGCAGTGTGTATATTGTACATATCACATATTGTTATGAATGTGTCTGTTACTACATTATATATAGACTTGCAGTGTGTATATTGTACATATTACATATTGTTATGAATGTGTCTGTTACTACATTATATATAGACTTGCAGTGTGTATATTGTACATATTACATATTGTTATGAATGTGTCTGTTACTACATTATATATAGACTTGCAGTGTGTATATTGTACATATTACATATTGTTATGAATGTGTCTGTTACTACATTATATATAGACTTCCAGTGTGTATAAAAAAGTTGATGGAGGGTTTTGAAGTTGTCTTAGAGGGCTTTGAAGGCTACAACTATGAATCCCATTAGCCGCATCTTTCAAGCGTTTTTTGTCATCTTTAAAGGCCTACTGAAACCCACTACTACCGACCACGCAGTCTGATAGTTTATACATCAATGATGAAATCTTAACATTGCAACACATGCCAATACGGCCGGGTTAACTTATAAAGTGCAATTTTACATTTCCCGGGACACCTCCGTCTGAAAACGTCTAGGTATGATGACGTTTGCGCGTGACGTCAATGGTTGAAGCGGAAGTATTGGTACACCATTGTATCCCAATACAAACAGCTCTGTTTTCATTGCAAAATTCCACAGTATTCTGGACATCTGTGTTGGTGAATCTTTTGCAATTTGTTTAATGAACAATGAAGACTGCAAAGAAGAAAGCTGTAGGTGGGATCGGTGTATTAGCGGCTGGCTGCAGCAACACAACCAGGAGGACTTTGACTTGGATAGCAGACGCGCTATTCGACGCTAGCCGCCGACCGCATCGACGATCGGGTGAAGTCCTTCGTCGCTCCGTCGATCGCTGGAACGCAGGTGAGCACGGGTGTTGATGAGCAGATGAGGGCTGGCTGGCGTAGGTGGAGCGCTAATGTTTTTATCATAGCTCTGTGAGGTCCCGTAGCTAAGTTAGCTTCAATGGCGTCGTTAGCAACAGCATTGTTAAGCTTCGCCAGGCTGGAAAGCATTAACCGTGTATTTACAGGTCCATGGTTTAATAGTATTGTTGATTTTCTGTCTATCCTTCCAGTCAGGGATTTATTTATTTTGTTTCTGCAGTTAAGCCCGATGCTATCACGTTAGCTCCGTAGCTAAAGTGTTTTGCCGATGTATTGTCGTGGAGATAAAAGTCACTGTGAATGTCCATTTCGCGTTCTCGACTCTCATTTTCAAGAGGATATAGTATCCGAGGTGGTTTAAAATACAAATCCGTGATCCACAATAGAAAAAGGAGAAAGTGTGGAATCCAATGAGCCCTTGTACCTAAGTTACGGTCAGAGCGAAAAAAGATACGTCCTGCACTGCACTCTAGTCCTTCACTCTCACATTCCTCATCCACGAATCTTTCATCCTCGCTCAAATTAATGGGGTAATCGTCGCTTTCTCGTTCCGAATCGCTCTCGCTGCTGGTGTAAACAATGGGGAAATGTGAGGAGCCTTTCAACCTGCGACGTCACGCTACTCCCGGTACAGGCAAGGCTTTTTTTATCAGCGACCAAAAGTTGCGAACATTATCGTCGATGTTCTCTACTAAATCCTTTCAGCAAAAATATGGCAATATCGCGAAATTATCAAGTACGACACATAGAATGGATCTGCTATCCCCGTTTAAATAAAAAAAAATCATTTCAGGAGGCCTTTAACTACTGTATCTACATCAAATAAATCAATTCGGAATATACAAAATGTAAAAGTCTACCTTTTGTCAGGCAGCATATATATACAGGTATTTAGGTTTGTTTCACCCTGCGATTTTACATCGTTTGAAGATGATTCCCCAATAGCTGCAACATTTCAAAAAAACTATTCATCCATCCATCTTCTTTCGCTTATCCGAGGTCAGGTCGTGGGGGCTGCAGCCTAACTAGAGAAACCCAGACTTCCCTCTCCCTAGCTACTTTGTCCAGTTCTTCCGGGGGGATCCGGAGGCGTTCCCAGGGAGACACTCCACCGTGTCCTGGATCTTCCCCGTGGCCTCCTACCAGTCGGACGGGCCCTAAAAACGTCCCCAGGAAGGTATTCGGGGGGCATTCTGACTAGATGCCCGAACCACCTCATCTTGCTCTTCTCGATGTGAAGTAGCAGTGGTTTTACTCTGAGCTCCTCCCAAATGACAGAGCTGCTCACCCTATCTCTAAGGAAAAGCCTGCCACCCAATGTAGGAAACTCATTTTTGCTGCTTGTACCTGTGATCTTATCTTTTCGGTCAAAATCAAAAGCTAATGACCACAGGGTCGTAGATCGAGCGCTAAATTGAGAGCTTTGCCTTCTGGCGTAGCTCCTTACCACGTCGGATCAATACAGGGTCCGCATAACTGCAGACACTGCACCGATCCACCTGTTGATCTAACGATCCACTATTCCCTCACTCGTGAACGAGACACCGAGGTATTTGAACTCGACTCGGACTTGAAAGTGCTGATTCTCATCCCAGTCGCTTCGCACTCAGCTGCGAGCTGAAGATCCTGGTCAGAAGAAGCCAGCAGGACTACGTCATCCGCAAAAAGCAGAGACCTAATCCTGCAGCCACTAAACGGGATCCCCTCAACGCCCTGACTGCGCCTAGAAATTCTGTCCATAAAGACCAGCAAGACCACATCATCTGGCTCCTCTCGATGTGAAGGAGTAGTGGTTTTACTCTGAGCTCCTCCCGAATGACAGAGTTTCTCACCCTATCTTTAAGGGAGAGCCCCGCCACCCAATGTAGGAAACTAATTTTGGAGGCTTGTACCCGTGATCTTACCCTTTCAGTCAAAACCAAAAGCTAATGACCGTAGGTGAAGACAGGGTCGTAGATCGACCGCTAAATTGAGAGCTTTGCTTTCTGGCTTACCTCCTTTCTACGTCGGACTGATACAGGGTCCGCATAACTGCAGACACTGCACCGATCCACCTGTTGATCTCACAATCCACTCTTCCCTCACTTGTGAACGAGACACTGAGGTATTTCAACTCCTCCACTTGGGGCAGGGTCTCCTCCCCAACCCAGAGATGGCACTCCACCCTTTTCCGGGCGAGAACTATGGACTCTGACTTGAAAGTGCTGATTCTCATCCCAGTCGTTTCACACTCAGCTGCGAGCTGAAGATCCTGGTCAGAAGAAGCCAGCAGGACTACGTCATCCGCAAAAAGCAGAGACCTAATCCTTCAGCCACTAAACCTGATCCCCTCAACGCCCTGACTGCGCCTAGCAATTCTGTCCATAAAGACCAGCAAGACCACATCATCTGGCTCCTCTCGATGTGAAGGAGCAGTGGTTTTACTCTGAGCTCCTCCCGAATGACAGAGCTTCTCACCCTATCTCTAAGGGAGAGCCCCGCTACGCAATGTAGGAAACTCATTTTGGATGCTTGTACCCGTGATCTTATCCTTTCGGTCAAAACCAAAAGTTAATGACCGTAGGTGAAGACAGGGTCGTAGATCGACCGCTAAATTGAGAGCTTTGCTTTCCGGCTTACCTCCTTTCTACGTCGGACCAATACAGGGTCCGCATAACTGCAGACGCTGCAACGATCCACCTGTTGATCTCATGATCCACTCTTCCCTCACTCGTGAACGAGACACCGAGGTATTTGAACTCCTCCACTTGGGGCAGGATCTCCTCCCCAACCCGGAGATGGCACGCCACCCTTTTCCGGGCGAGAACCATGGACTCGGACTTGAAAGTGCTGATTTTCATCCCAGTCGCTTCATACTCGGCTGCGAGCTGAAAATCCTGGCCAGATGAAGCCAGCAGGACCATTCGCAAAAAGCAGAGACCTAATCCTGCAGCCACCAAACCGGATCCCCTCAACGCCCTGACTGCGCCTAGAAATTCTGTCCATAAAAGTTGTAAACAGAATCGGTGACAAAGGGCAGCCCTGGCAGAGTCCAACCCTCACTGGAAACGGTTCCGTTTTACTCCTGGCAATGCGGACCAAGCTCTGACACTGATCATATAGGGAGCGGACCGCCTGATTGTGGCTACTACTTTTTATATTTACAAAAAGTATCGATATCAGAATTTTACTCTATCGGATCAAAAAGAAAATCAGTGGTATCGCACATCACTAGCATTTGACTTAATTTTTTTCACGTACACCGAAAAAAACTGGCAACTCACTTACCAGAATTTTATCATAAAATTTACGATGGTGAGTACAGAATTTTATTATAAATGTAAAAACAGTACCTCTGTTTTTTACGTTAAAATCTACAGTTGTTGTTTTACGGTGTATTACTGTCACAGCAGGCACAAGACATTAAAACAACGTTGAGAACTTGTTGAATTAGGTCCTGACGTTGAGCAACTCAAACATAACGTTGGAACAACATGCTTTTTGACAACGTTAAATCAATGTTGGGTTCTGACGTTGATTTGACCTTTTTAATTTTGGTCATTTCCCAACCAATGCTCTATAACACAAATGCAACATTGAAACAACATGCTTTTTGACAACGTTTAATCAATGTTGGGTTCTGACGTTGATTTGACCATTGAATTTTGGTCAATTTCTCAACCAACAACGAGAATCGTTGGACATCAACATTGTCTCAATTTACAAATACAATTATTTCGCAACATTGTTTCAAAGTCAGCTTTAAAGGACATGTATTTGTAATCAATGTTGTATCAATATCCTGTGCCTGCTGGGGAACATGGAAATTTTACAGTCAAATCCTAGTAATTGGGCTATCTTTTTCTTTGTTTTTTACTTTAAAATCTATAGTATTTTTTAAAGTGTACAATTTTTGATGTTTAACTTGTTAACAAAAAAAAATTATTATTAAATAGCATTATTATTAACATTAATGTATGCGATGAGGTGGCGACTTGTCCAGGGTGTACCCCGCCTTCCGCCCGAATGCAGCTGAGATAGGCTCCAGCACCCCCCGCGACCCTAAGAGGGACAAGCGGTAGAAAATGGATGGATGGATTAATATTAATGTATTCAATTATCATTACATTACTGAATAATATTAAAGTTTAACGCAGTGGTTCTCAAAACCACCTCAGAAAACACTTGGCCACCATAATGACCAACTGTCAGGTTCAAACAAGACAAGAAGCAAAGAATCAAACAGAGGCAGAATTCAATTTTGACTCAATTGAGGAGAAACGTGTCAACCTGTAACCTCTTCCAGTGTCACCCACGCTCTGACGAAAAAGGTTTACGTCTCCTCCTTTATTTGGACACTCCCTGTTTACACAACAACATCTGTTTCCAAAGGAATGGGGAGTATGTAAACAGTCATTGTTTTCGGTTACATTAACACAAAAGAAAAAGATGCCTCGGGCTTGGGCTAGTCCTGGATTCAGCTTGAGCAGGTCTTCGATGACAATAGATAACCCCCTCCCGTCTCCTCTCATCGTACACAAAGGAATTTTCCAAGCCTTTGCTTGGTGCAAACAAAGACAGCCTCTTGTCTGTTCATTGGGAACTCAGAACGGAAAGTTTTTTGATAATTTACATACAATTTTTCTGACACCAACGTTAAAATACAGTAGCGTAATAGGCCTAAGTATTTATTAAAAACAAGGCAGATGTTTTATCTAACAAGTGTATTTAATATGTTGGCCACGGTAATATTATACACAGTTTGAACTGTAACACTGGTTTTTTAAGTGATTATTACTAGATCAGGGGTCGGCAACCCAAAATGTTGAAAGAGCCATATTGGACCAAAAATACAAAAAAGTAATGGGTCTGGAGCCGCAAAAAAATGTAAGACTTATATAAGTGTTATAATGATGGCAACACATGATGTAAGTGGCTAATTAGCTATATTAGCCTACTATCAAATCTTCGTTCTACACATTTTTACAACATTTGAAAATATTAGTAAAACTTCTCAGAGGGTGAGATAACTCCTGAAAATGACTGTTTTAGAATGGCCAAAGGTAAAGATGTGTGTCCAAGTTAAAGCAAACGGCAGGCTGTCTTCTTCTAATGGATTTATTACAATCTTTGCAAGCTGGGTAACGTTTACTGTGGTCTGGAACAACATGGCACACAAATTTCTATCAGAAATGTAGCCAATATTACATACAGATAATGTGTCATGAAACAAAAATAAACTAAATACACAGAGAACATAAGTAAAGAAAATTAAATGAGCTCAAATATACCTACAAACGAGGTATAATAATGCAGTATTTACATACAGCTAGCCTAAATAGCATGTTAGCATGAATTAGCTTGCAGTCATGCAGTGACCAAATATTCCTGATTAGCGCTCCATAACAAGTCAATAACATCAACAAAGCTCACCCATGTGCATTCACGCACGGTATAATGAGACAAAGAAGGAGTGGCATAAAACATGTCTTTCTGTGGCAGCGTCGGAGAAAGTTGTACATGTAAACAAACTTGTTGAGTCACTGTCATACTTGCCAACCTTGAGACCTCCGATTCCGGGAGGTGGGGGGTGGGGTGGGGGCGTGGTCGGGGTGAGTCAGGGGCCTGGTTAAGAGGGGAATATATTTAAGCTAGAATTCACCAACTCAAGTATTTCATATATATATATATATGGTAAATGGTAAATGGTTGTACTTGTATAGTGCTTTTCTACCCCCTTTTTTAAGGAGCTCAAAGCGCTTTGACAGTATTTCCACATTCACCCATTCACACACACATTCACACACTGATGGCGGGAGCTGCCATGCAAGGCGCTAACCAGGACCCATCAGGAGCAAGGGTGAAGTGTCTTGCCCAAGGACACAACGGACGTGACTAGGATGGTAGAAGGTGGGGATTGAACCAGTAACCCTCAGATTGCTGGCACGGCCACTCTCCCAACTTCGCCACGCCGTATGTATGAAATACTTGACTTTCAGTGAATTCTAGCTATATATATATATATATATATATATATTTTATTATACATATAAATAAAATAAATACTTGAATTTCAGTGTTCTTGGGGCTATCCAGTAGATGGCAGTATTGTCCTGTTTAAGAGTGTCACAACATTGCTGTTTACGGCAGACAAACTGCTTTACGGTAGACTAAACATGACTGCTGTTGTTGTGTGTTGTTACCGCGCTGGGAGGACGTTAATGAAACTGCCTAACAATAAACCCACTTAAGAAACCAAGAACTCGCCCTCGATCATTCTACAGTTATGACGTCATTGGGCAGGCACGCTGTTTATATCGTGGGAAAGCGGACGTGAGAACAGGCTGTCCCCACTCATTGAGCTGGAGGGGGCGTGGCCTCCAGCTCCGGCTGAATACCGGGAGTTTGTCGGGAGAAAATTTCTGCCGGGAGGTTATCGGGAGAGGCGCTGAATACCGGGAGTCTCCCGGTAAAAACTGGAGGGTTGGCAAGTATGGTCACTGTCCACACAACTGTGAGTTCAATGACCGCCGAAATTAGTAGGACAAAACGGCGCTCACCAAATACTCTCGTCAGTGAAGCACAAACTTATTAAACAGTGGGCTTTGTAACAATTAGGAAGGTTTTTGTCGTGTTTGTCCTCCTACAGAAACCATATTAAAACAAAAAAAAAATGTTTCACCCCATTTTTTTCTCCATTTACATACATTTTTGAAAAAGCTCCATGGAGCCACCAGGGCGCCGCTAAAGAGCCGCATGTGGCTCTAGAGCCGCTGGTTGCCGAAGGTATGCAATTGCGTGCATTACATATATTTGTTTCTGTAAAATAGAAAAAAGAACTACATTTAGTAAGAAAAAATAAAGTACTTGAATTGACATATTTTTATGTTATTGCATTTTATTCAAAGGCTTTGCCAGACCGCTTAAAATTAAATGACGGGCCAGATTTGGCCCCGGGCCTTGAGTTTGACACCTGTGTTCTACAGCATGTTGACATACACGATTATTATTTATGATTGTCATTTGTGCATGTGGCTTTGGGATTGGGCCACAGATTACGCTGAGTGGCGACTGGGACATGGATTATGTGGAAGTGGGCACACAGCGACGCGTTATTAAAACAAAGCTGGATATTTGGGCAAAGGTGCCAGTCAAGTTTGGGACGACAACAGTTTTTAATGGAAGAGCCTGCTTTTGTAATCCTGGATTCTGAGCAGGCTTTGCTACACATCTTAAAATAGCTTGATCGTAGTTTGATCATTTAGTTTTTCTTAACCTGGCATCATGTTAGAATGTAATGTTATGAGTTACCTGTAGCAATGGGGGCGTGGTTGTGGGCGTGGTCCCAATGACATTATTGAGTAATTTGCATTATTTGCTATGATGGTATGATTTTCTTTAAAAAGGCTAAAAAAAAAAGTATACTTCCTTTTTTTTTTTTAAAAAAAACAGTTTTTATTACTTAGTATTAACATACTTTTTTATCATTTTGCCATATTTTCAATTGTTGCCGCTTTGTTGAGTACTTTGTTGAGATTTGCTAACCTAGCATTATGTTAAAATATAATGTTACCATGTAGCTCACATAGCTATGCTAGAGTTGCTAACCTAGCATGATGTTAAAATATAATGTAGCATGTAAATCCCATAGCTATGCTAGTGTTGCTAACCTAGCATTATGTTAAGATATAATGTTAGCATGTAGCTCACATAGCTATGCTAGTGTTGTTAACCTAGCATGATGTTAAAATATAATGTTAGCATGTAGCTTACACAGCTATGCTAGTGTTGCAAACGTAGCATGATGTTGAAATATAATTTTAGCATGTAGCTCACACAGCTATGCTCATGTTGCAAACCTAGCATGATGTTAAAATATAATGTTAGCATGTAGATCCCATAGCTATGCTAGTGTTGCTAACCTAGTATTATGTTAAAATATAATGTTAGCATATAGCTCACATAGCTATGCTAATGTTGCTAACCTAACATTATGTTAAAATATAATGTTAGTATGTGGATCCCATAGCTATGCTAGTGTTGCTAACTTGGCGTTATGTTAAAATATAATGTTATCATGTAGCTCACACAGCTATGCTACTGTTGTTAACCTAGCATGATGTTAAAATATAATGTTAGCATGTAGATCCCATAGCTATGCTAGTGTTGAAAACCTAGCATGATGTTGAAATATAATGTTAGCATGTAGCTCACATAACTATGCTAATGTTGCTAACCTAGCATTATGTTAAAATATAATGTTAGCATGTATCACATAGCTATGCTAGTGTTGCTAACTTAGCATGATGTTAAAATATAATGTTAGCATGTAGATCCCATAGCTATGCTAGTGTTGCTAACCTAGCATGATGTTAAAATGTTACCGTGGAGCTCACACAGCTATGCTCGTGTTGCAAACCTAGCACGATGTTAAAATGTAATGTTAGCTTGTAGCTCACACAGCTATGCTTGTGTTGCAAACCTAGCATGATGTTGAAATATAATGTTAGCATGTAGATCACACAGCTATGCTAGTGTTGCAAACCTAGCATGATGTTAAAATGTTACCGTGTAGCTCACACAGCTATGCTCGTGTTGCAAACCTAGCATGATGTTAAAATGTAATGTTAGCTTGTAGCTCACACAGCTATGCTCGTGTTGCAAACCTAGCATGATGTTGAAATATAATGTTAGCATGTAGATCACACAGCTATGCTAGTGTTGCAAACCTAGCATGATGTTGAAATATAATGTTAGCATGTAGATCACACAGCTATGCTAATGTTGCTAACCTAGCATGATGTTAAAATATAATGTTAGCCTGTAGCTCACACAGCTATGCTAGTGTTGCAAACCTAGCATGATGTTAAAATATAATGTTAGCATGTAGCTCACACAGCTATGCTAGTGTTATTAACTTAGCATGATGTTGAAATACAATGTTAGCATGTAGATCCCATAGCTATGCTAGTGTTGCTAACCTAGCATTATGTTAAAATATAATGTTAGCATGTAGCTCACACAGCTATGCTAGTGTTGCTAACCTAGCATTATGTTAAAATATAATGTTAGCATGTATCACATAGCTATGCTCGTGTTGCTAACCTAGCATGATGTTAAAATATAATGTTAGCATGTAGCTCACATAGCTATACTAGTGTTGTTAACCAAGCATGACAGAGCTAACCTGTCACTGTAAATGTACTAACTCATGCTAACTTCACCATCCTATTGCTCTATTTACCACTGCACTATTATTTATTAACCTTGCACATATTAGTTATTCAAGTACTTGTTTGGATAATAATGATATTTGGATATTAACTTCGTTTTTTTCTCTCTCCACTTTTTGTCTTGCAGCCGCGTGATTCTTCCTATCTCGGTGGAAGAGGTACGTTTCATTTGGTCTTTCCAAGGACTCAAATAACTTCATTGTCATAGCAGCTCTCATGAGTCCTACAGTATGTACATAATGTATGTATATTGTATATTATTTTTCTCCATCTTTCACATATAAATCCCTATCTAAGAC
>NC_084744.1:49760370-49765370 GCF_033978785.1 Entelurus aequoreus
TATTTACATACTTTAACATTTGTAACCTTCTATTGACCTTCTTTTACTTTCCATTTCCCTTCTATTTACCTTTTTTTACCTTCTGTTTACCTTGTATTTCCTTATTTGACCTTATATTTACTTACTTTAACATTGTTACCTTCTATTTACCATCTTTTGCCTTCCATTTATAGTATATTTACCCTTTTACCTTCTATTTACCTTTTATTCACCTTCTATTGACCTTCTTTTACCTGCACTTACCTTATTTTAACTTTTTTACCTTTCACTTATCTTATTTGACCTTTTATTTACCTACTTTAACATGTTTTACCTTATATTGACCTTCTTTTACCTTTCATTTACCTTTTATCTACCTTATATTTACCTCTCACGTACCTTATTTTACCCTTTTTACCTTTTATTTGCCTTTGTTACCTCCTATTTACCTTATTTTTCTCTCATTTACCTTTTACTCACCTACTCACCTTCTTGTACCTTTTTGTACATTCTATTTACCTTCTTTTACCTTTTATGTACATACTTTAACATTTTTAACCTTATATTTACCTGCTTTTACTTTCCAATTCCCTTCTATTTACCTTTTTTACCTTCTGTTTACCTTGTATTTCCTTATTTGACCTTGTATTTATTTACTTACTTTAACATTGTTACCTTCTTTTTACAATCTTTTACCTTACATTTATGTCGTATTTTTACCCTTTTACCTTCCATTTACTTTTTATTCACCTTCTATTGACCTTCTTTTACCTGCACTTACCTTATTGTAACTTGTTTACCTATCACTTATCTTATTTGACCTTCTATTTACCTACTTTAACATGTTTTACCTTATATTTACCTTCTTTTACCTTTCATTTACCTTTTATCTACCTTATATTTACCTCTCACGGACCTTATTTTACCCTTTTGACCTTATATTAACCTTTGTTACCTCTGATTTACCTTCATATACTCCCATTTACCTTTTTATTCACTTTTGTGTACCTTTGTGTACATTCTATTTACCTTTTATTTACATACTTTAACATTTTTAACCTTCTATTTACCTGCTTTTACTTTCCATTTCCCTTCTATTTACCTTTTTTAACCTTCTGTTTACCTTTTATTTCCTTATTTGACCTTGTATTTACTTACTTTGACATTGTTACCTTCTATTTACCATATTTTACCTTCCATTTATATTTTATTTACCATTTTACCTTCTATTTACCTTTCATTCTCCTTCTATTGACCTTATTTTACCTGCATTTACCTTATTTTACCTTTTATTGACCTACTTTAACATGTATACCTTATATTTACCTTCTTTTACCTTTCATTCACCTTTTATTTACCTCTCATGTACCTTATTTTACCCTTTTGACCTTCTATGTACCTTTTTATTTATCTTCTTTTTACTTTGTTCTACCTTATTTCACCTTCTATTCACCTTTTACTTTATTTTACCTTCTATTTACATTCATGAAACAATGAATGTAAGCAACAAAACACAAATGGAAGTGTGTTTTGAATGGAATAATGGATGAATGGTTGCAGCCTCAATAATAGTTTGTGTTACAACGTATTTTATTAGTATTATTTTAATGGCCCTCATTTAATGGTGCAGGTGTTCCTAGTGTTGTAGCTCATGTGTGTCTCATAAACATAATTCCTAATCAAACTATTACAAATATTTGAATTGCTGTCCATCTTGTCCTGCAGTAAAGTTCCGTCATTCGTCAGAATGTTAGCGCCCGCCTCAGCCCTCAACATCCACGAGAAAGCCTGGAATGCGTACCCGTACTGTCGCACAGGTAACACACACACACACACACACGCACGCACACACACACACACACACACACACACACACACACACACACACACAAACGCACACACTAGCATAGTGCACACATGGCAGTACATTTTGGATGCATACTCTCTAAAGATGTATAATGTAATAATATGATGTATAATAATTATAGTAATAATAATAATGATAAAGGATTTTAAATACGGCAGCCATATTGGGTCTGCTTGCTGTCTGCTTCTGTTGCACCTTGATGGACGTATGAATTATTTACTGCATGTCCAGCCACTGGAGGTGGAGGTGGTGGTGGTGGGGGGTGGTCACCTGATCCTCCCTTTCAAGCTGAGATCTCTCTCTCACACACACACACACACACACATACACACACACATGCACGCACACACAAAAAGAGTTGTATCCCTTACAATTTTTCTCATCCATGCTTTTCTTTATTTTTCTATGTCTGCTTTACCCCTCTGCTTTCTTTCCCATGGAAACAAAAGTTATTACTGTAAGTATTATTGTTATTCCTGTAAGCATTATAATTATTACTGTAAAACATATTATTAGTACTATAAGAGTTAGTATTATTACTGTAAACATTATATTTATTACAGTAAGTACTTCATATTACTATTATTATTATTATTACTGTAAGTATTATTACTATTGTAAGTATTAATATTATTACTTTAAGTAATATTATTATTATTATTACTGTAAGTATTATGATGATTATTATTATTATTACAATAAGCATTATTACTATTATAATATACTATATTATATTTCTCTCCGAGCTGCCACCTTATCATGGTAGAGGAGTTTGTGTATCCCAAAGATCCTAGGAACTATGTTGTCCGGGGGCTTCTATACCCCCTGTTGCGTGGCAGCAGCTCTATGGAAAGTCAAAACCAAGGACCCAGATTTCCCTCACCCGGACGCGGGGCACCGGGGCCCCCCTCTGGAGCCAGGCCCGGAGGTGGGGTTCGATGGTTAGCGTCTGGTGGCCGGGCCTGTCCCTATGGGGCCCGGCCAGGCACAGACCGAAGAGGTAACGTGGGTTCCCCTTCCAATGGGCTCACCACTCATAGGTGGGGGCATAGAAGTCTGGTGCTCTGTGAGCTGGGCGGAAGTCGAAAGCACAGCCCTTGGCGGTCCGATCCTCAGCTACAGGAGCTAGTTCTTGGGATGTGGAATGTCACCTCGCTGGGGGGGAGGGAGCCTGGGCTGGAGCGCAAGGTGGAGAAGTTCCGGCTAGATCGAGTCGGACTCACTTTGACACACAGCAAGGGCTCTGGAACCAGTCCTCTTGAGAGGGACTGGACGCAGTGATAGGCGACGGGCTGGGGTGGCAATATTTATTCCCCCGGCTCAGAGCCTGTACGTTAGAGTTCAACCCGGTGGACAAGAGGGTAGCTTACCTCTGCCTTTGGGTGGGGGGATGGGCCCTGACTGTTGTTTGTGCTTACACACCATCTGACATCTGCTGGGTGACTTCAACGCTCACATTGTCATTGACAGTGAGACCTAGAGAGGCGTTATTGGGTGGAACAGCCGCCCGGATCTGAACCCATGTTTTGTTATTGAACTTTTGTGCTCGTCACAGATTGTCTAGATTAAACACCATGTACAAACATGTCCATATGTGCACTTGACACCAGGACACCCTAGGCCGCAGTTCAATGATCGACTTTGTAGTTGTGTCATCGAATGTGCGGTCTCATGTTTTGGACACTCAGGTGAAGAGAGGGGTGGAGCTTTCTGCCGATCACCACCTTGTGGTGAGTTGGCTCCAATGGTGGGAAAGTATGCCGGTCAGACCTGGCAGGCCCAAAAGAATTGTGAGGGTCTGCTGGGAACATCTAGCAAAGTCTCCCGACAGTTTCAATTCCCACCTCCGGAACACCTTTGAACATGTCACAAAGGAGGCCCTGGACATTGAGTCCGAGTGAAACTGTGGCCGCAAGGTGGTTGGTGCCTGTCGTGGCGGTAATCCCAGAACCCGCTGGTGGACACCAAGGGTTAGGGATGCCGTCAAGCTGAAGAAGGTGTCATATCAGGTCCTTTTGGCTCATGGGACCACGGAGGCAGAGGACAGGTACCAATTTGGCGGTTGCAGAGGCCACAACTCGGACATGGGAGGAGTTTGGCGAAGCCATTGAAAACGACTTTCTGACGGCTTCGAAGCGATTATAGACCACCATCCGCCGCCTCAAGAGGGGGAAGCAGTGCACTGTCAACACCGTGTATGGTGAGGATTGTGTGCTGCTGACCTCGACTCAGGACGTTGTGGATCGGTGGAGGGAATACTTCGAAGACCTCCTCAATCCCACCTACACATCTTTTTATGAGGAAGCAGTGTCTGGAGAATCTATGGTGGGCTCTCCTATTTCTAGGGCTCAGGTTAAAAAGGTCGTTGGTGGCAGGGCCCCGGGGGTGGATGAGTTCAGGCAAGAGTTCCTAAAGGCTCTGGATGCTGCGGGGCTGTCTTGGTTGACAAGACTGCAGCATTGTGCGGACATTGAGGGGGGTGCCTCTGGATTGGCGGACTGGGGTGATGGTTCCTCTCTTTAAGAAAAGGAACCGCAATGTGTTTTCCAACTATTGTGGGATCACACTCCTCGGCCTTACTGGTAAGGTCTATTCAGGTGTACTGGAGAGGAGTCGAACCTTGGACTGAAGAGGAGCAGTGTGCTTTTCGTCATGATCGTTTAACTGTGGACTGGCTCAACACTCTCGGAAATTTCCTTAAGGGTGCATGTGCTTTGTGGACTTGGAGAAGGCCTTCGACCGTGTCCCTTGGGAATTCTTGTGGGGAGTGCTCAGAGATTATGGGGTAACGGACCATCTCATTGTGGCGGCCTGCTCCCTGTATGATCAGTGTCAGAGCTTGGTCTGCATTGCCGGCAGTAAGTCGGATCTGTTTCGAGTGAGGGTTGAACTCCGCCTGGGCTGCCCTTTGTCACTAATTCTGTTCATAACTTTTAAGGACAGAACTTTTATGCGCACTCAGAGCGTTGAGGGGATCCGGTTCGGGGGCTGTAGGATTGGGTCTCTGCTTGTTGCAGATGATGTGGTCCTGAGTGCTTCATCTGGCCAGGATCTTCAGCTCTCTCTGGATCGGTTCGCAGCCGAGTGTGAAGCGACTGGAATGAGAATCAGCACCTCCAAATCAGAGTCCAGGGTTTTCGCCCGTAAAAGGGTG
>NC_084744.1:49770370-49790370 GCF_033978785.1 Entelurus aequoreus
AAATTAGCTAACCTCAATGAACCCAAAAATACATTAAAATAAGTATATTCTCACTAATAACAAGTGCACTTTTCTTGGAAGAAGAAAAAAGAGACATTTTTGCTCAATATGTTGAAAAATATTCTTAAATTAAGTAAATGCTAGTGCCATTATCTTGACATAGTGATATGCGCTCGGCATCATGATTTTTTTTTTCATGCTTAACGTGAGAAATTATTACTTTAAAAAAGTCGTTTTATACTTGTGAGTGTTGATGACACAGCTTTGCAACAGTTGATATTCTAGTTTCAAGCATGTTTTACTCATTATAGGTCATCAAATCTCAGCAACAAGCTGTAATATCTTACTGAGATCATTTAGGACCAAAACCCTTAAAACAAGTAAAACACTCTAACATAAAATCTGCTTAGTGAGAAGAATTATCTTATCAGACAGAAAATAAGCAAATATCACCCCTATTTGAGATATTTAATCTTACTTAGATTTTAGTTTTTGCAGTGTGAGAAGGCTGTCCACAAGGTTGCAGAGTGTGTTTATAGGAATTTCCCACCCATCCATCCATTTTCTACCGCTTATTCCCTTCGGGGTGGCGGGGGGTGCTCGAGCCTATATCAGATATAATCTGGCGGAAGGCAGGGTACACCCTGGACAAGTCTCCACTTCATCGCAGGGCTACAAAATAATATTAAATTTATATATTTTTATTTATGATGTGCAACTACAGTATATATAAAAAAGGACATTTGAAACAAGGAGCACCGAAGCCTTAAATAGATTTTTTATTTTATTTTAAACTGTATTATTTTAACTATGTGAAATATCATATAAAACAATAACAATTATTTTAAAATATATTTAATTTATATATTATTATACTGCGATGAGGTGGCGACTTGTCCAGGGTGTGCACTGCCTTCCGCCCGATTGTAGCTGAGATAGGCTCCAGCGCCCCCCGCGACACCGAAGGGAATAAGCGGTAGAAAATGGATGGATTATTTATGAATATATGATGTGCAACTATAAACAAAAAAGAACATTTGCCCTAAGCAGACTTGTTAGTTATTTTAAATGTAATTATTTTACTATATGAAATATTATGTAAAACAATATTTATTATTAAAAACTATATTTATTTATATATTTTTATTTGTGAATATATGATGCGCAACAAACAAAGAGCACCTAAGCCTTAAGGATATATTTAATTAATTTGAATAATTTCCCACCATTCTTCCAAAAGCGCATTGGTGAGGTCACACGCTGATGTTGGTCGAGAAGGCCTGGCTCTCAGTCTTTGTTCTAATTCATCCCAAAGGTGTTCTATCGGGTTCAGGTCAGGACTCTGTGCAGGCCAGTCAAGTTCATCCACACCAGACTCTGTCATACATGTCTTTATGGACCTTGCTTTGTGCACTGGTGCACAGTCATGTTGGAAGAGGAAGGGGCCCGCTCCAAACTGTTCCCACATGGAATTGTCCAAAATGTTTTGGTATCCTGGAACATTCAAAGTTCCTTTCACTGGAACTAAGAGGTTAAGCCCAACTCCTGAAAAACAACCCCACACCATAATTCCTCCGCTGACCCCTCTCTGTCAGTTTACGTGGCCTACCACTTCGTGGCTGAGTTGCTGTTGTTCCCAAACTCTTCCATTTTCTTATAATAAAGTTGACTTTGGAATATTTAGGAGCAAGGAAATTTCACGACTGGATTTGTTGCACAGGTGGCATCCTATGACAGTTCCACGCTGGAAATCACTGAGAGCGGCCCATTCTTTCACAAATGTTTGTAGAAACAGTCCCCATGCCTAAGTGCTCGATTTTCATCATCGGCGGTCACTCGAACGAGTATGACGATCCTCCTGGTAGGGGTGTATCCCTTTATGGAGGATGCATGTGCGTGACTTTGTTTAACTGGTGCACAGACAGTCACCACACGATCCTTGACAGAATCGGGTCAGGGTCCAGTGGCGCGGAGTCCAAGACGACTGGGGACCCTTTTCTGCTGCAGCCTTCTGCCGCCATCGCAGCCGTTGTGGTAGTTCTTAAATCTACCGTCTTCCGCCCTGCTCCGCCTTTGAGGTCTTCACCGTATCGCTGGCTAGGGGGCAGTCAGGTACTAGGGCTTTGCTGACAGAATCGGGTCAGGGTCCAGTGGCGCGGAGTCCAAGATGACTGGGGACCCTTTTCAGCTGCAGCCTTCTGCCGCCATCGCAGCCATTGTGGTAGTTCTTAAATCTACCGTCTTCCGCCCTGCTCCGCCGTTGAGGTCTTCACCGTATCGCTGGCTAGGGGGCAGTCAGGTACTAGGCCTTTGCTGACAGAATCGGGTCAGGGTCCTGTGGCGCGGAGTCCAAGACGACTGGGGACCCTTTTCTGCTGCAGCCTTCTTCCGCCATCACAGCCGTTGTGGTAGTTCTTAAATCTACCGTCTTCCGCCCTGCTCCGCCGTTGAGGTCTTCACCGTATCGCTGGCTAGGGGGCAGTCAGGTACTAGGCCTTTGCTGACAGAATCGGGTCAGGGTCCAGTGGCGCGGAGTCCAAGACGACTGGGGGACCCTTTTCTGCTGCAGCCTTCTGCCGCCATCGCAGCCGTTGTGGTAGTTCTTAAATCTACCGTCTTCCGCCCTGCTCCGCCGTTGAGGTCTTCACCGTATCGCTGGCTAGGGGGCAGTCAGGTACTAGGCCTTTGCTGACAGAATCGGGTCAGGGTCCTGTGGCGCGGAGTCCAAGACGACTGGGGACCCTTTTCTGCTGCAGCCTTCTGCCGCCATCGCAGCCGTTGTGGTAGTTCTTAAATCTACCGTCTTCCGCCGTTGAGGTCTTCACCGTATCCCTGGCTAGGGGGCAGTCAGGTACTAGGCCTTTGCCAAGGGCCACCTGGGGTAACAGCAGTAAAGGGGTTAACCTGCTAGTGCCCCAAGACCCCATAGAGGAGCCTCCACTGCCGGATGCACTTTAACGTCATGCCCAGGACACGCTTGATTTTATACACCCAAGTGATTAGGACACCTGATTCTGATCATTTGGATGGGTGGCCAAATACTTTTGGCAATATAGTGTATTGCTAACGAGCGTCCATGTTCCTGCAGAAGGAGCTCCCCAACAAGAAGGACTGCCCACACATGTGTGCCTACAAGCTGGTCACGGTCAAGTTCAAGTGGTGGGGCCTCCAGAACAAAGTGGAGAACTTCATACAGAAGGTTTGTGGACCTCAGCGCCCCCCACTGGAGCAGATGTGACATGACTTCCTGTCTCTCGGCAGCAAGAGAAGCGTTTGTTCACCAACTTCCACCGTCAGCTGTTCTGCTGGATCGACAAGTGGATCGACTTGAACATGGAGGACATCCGCCGCATGGAGGAGGAGACGCGCAAGGAGCTGGACGAGGTGACGGAAGGAGACCGGGTCAGCGGGAATTGGTCCCGCGGTTTTTAACCGGTTTGTGTTGTGTTGTGCTCACAGATGAGAGTGAAGGACCCGGTCAAAGGCATGGTGGCGCTAGAGGACTGAGGTTGGCTCTAGACTGTGAATGCTGCTGCTCATCAGGTAGGACAAGAACACTAGCATAGCTAACATTACATTTTAACATCATGTTAGGTTAGCAACACTAGCATAGGTATGTGTGCTACATGCTAAAATTATATTTAAACATCATGCCAGATTAGCAACACTAGCATAGCTAACATTACATTTTAACATCATGCTAGGTTAGCAACACTAGCATAGCTATGTGCGCTTCATGCTAACATTACACTTTAACATCATGCTCGATAGCGACACTAGCATAGCTATGTGAGCTTCATGCTAAAATTACATTTTAACATTATGCTAGGTTAGCAACACTAGCATAGCTTTGAGCGCTTCATGCTAACATTACATTTTAACATCATGCTCGGTAGCGACACTACCATAGCTATGTGAGCTACATGCTAAAATTACATTTTAACATTATGCTAGGTTAGCAACACTAGCATAGCTTTGAGCGCTTCATGCTAACATTACATTTTAATATCATGCTCGGTAGCGACACTAGCATAGCTATGTGAGCTACATGCTAAAATTACATTTTAACATTATGCTAGGTTAGCAACACTAGCATAGCTTTGAGCGCTTCATGCTAACATTACATTTTAACATCATGCTCGGTAGCGACACTAGCATAGCTATGTGAGCTACATGCTAACATTACAGTTTAACATAATGATAGGTTAACAACACTAGCATAGCTATGTGAGCTACATACTAATATTACATTTTAACATCATGCTCGGTAGCGACACTAGCATAACTATGCGGGCTACATGCTAACATTACATTTTAACATCATGTTAGGTTAGCAACACTAGCATAGCTTTGAGCGCTTCATGCTAACATTACATTTTAATATCATGCTCGGTAGCGACACTAGCATAGCTATGTGAGCTACATGCTAACATTACAGTTTAACATAATGATAGGTTAACAACACTAGCATGGTTATGCGGGCTACATGCTAACATTACATTTTAACATCATGCTAGGTTAGCAACACTAGCATAGCTTTGTAAGCTTCATGCTAACATTACATTTTAACATCATGTTTGGTAGCGACACTAGCATAGCTATGTGAGCTACATGCTAACATTACATTTTAACGTCATGCTCGGTAGCGACACAAGCATAGCTATGTGAGCTACATGCTAACATTACATTTCAACATAATGCTAGGATAGCAGCACTAACATAGCTATGTAAGCTACATGATAACGTTACAGTTTAACATCATGCTCGGTAGCGACATTAGCATAGCTATGTGAGCTACATGCTAACATTACAGTTTAACATAATGATAGCTTAGCAATACTAGCATAGTTATGTGAGCTACATACTAACATTCCATTTTAGTATTACGCTAGATTAGCAACACTAGCATAGTTTTGTGAGCTACATTACATTTTAAAATCATGCTAGATAACAACACTAGCATAGCTATGTGAGCTACATGCTAACATTTCATTTTAACATTGGGCTAGGTTAGCCTATTCGCCGATGAAAACTAAAATCATCAAATGTATCGCTCCAACGTCCCACACCAGGGGCCTCATGTAACTAGAGTTGCGTGAAACAGGTGTATGTGAAAATCCAGAAAAACTTCGTACGGCAGCAAAAATTCAGATGTATAAAAGTGTGCGCGCGCACAAAGCCGAGCAGATTTCTTTGTTACATCGCAATCAACTTGAAATCAGCCGCAGACGTGTGCCTAGCTTGGCACGCCCCCCTTATAAATACGCATATCATATTGAAAATACAATTAAATAAAATTGTTTGAAATCTTTTAACTCTAAACATGCTAGCATATCACAAAGGATACAAACAATTTTACCTCTTGTTCAATTACTCAATTTATTAATAAAACACAGGAGAGCTACTTGCAGTAGCAGCCGTATACCTGCTGCTGCTGTCCGCCTGACGTGGCCAAGAAAGGCCTCACAAAAACACGTTTTGACAGCAATAAGTGGCAAAATGATCGCCTAGATCAGGGGTGTCAAACTCATTTTAGATGGGGGGCCACATGGAGGAAAATCTACTCACGGCACGATAACTTAAAAAGAAAGACAACTTCAGATTGTTTTCTTTGTTTAAAAATAGAACAAGCACATTCTGAAAATGTACAAATCATAATGTTGTTGAGGTTTTTTTACACTTACATGTTGCGGTTAATAGTATTCTACCTTTATTTGTCGTTATTTATATTTTCTGAATAAATTATGTGATAATGTTCATCAGTCAACTCATTGGTGTTAATTTTCAATCTATCGAGGATCAAAATCAAATTACAGGATGTTATTTATGTATTTTGATCATTTTCCTCGACTAACATCTTGTGGTTTATTTTGTACATATGTAGCATCATCTACAAATATACAAAGACATGCTATTGCGACATCTAGTGGACACATTTAGAACAGCAGTTTCTTCCATTCTAAAATTTCAGGTTAATGTTTATACTTAGCAAACTCATCCCACGGGCCCAGATAAAACCTGTTCGCGGGCCTGATCCGGCCATCGGGCCTTACATTTGTCACCCCTGGCATTGATGAATTAATAGACGTCCTCACAGATATTCTTATCAATATGAGGCTTTAGATGCAGTGTCCTTGCTAAGATCTTTTTTAAGAAATTTGCGTACAGCGCATTAGGAAAGTAATCAAAGCCCTTTGCATTTTCCAGAATTTCTTATGTGTCAAGAGGTTTTTACTAAACCCAAACCCAGTGAAGTTGGCACGTTTTCTAATTCGTAAATAAAAACAGAATACAATGATTTGCAAATCTATTTAAACTTATATTCAATTGAATAGACTGCAAAGACAAGATACTTAATGTTGGAACTGAGAAACTTATTTTTATTTTTTATTTTTCAAATAATCATTAACTTACAGTTTAATGGCATCAACACATTGCAATTTTTGAAGCTTTTCAGGTGGAATTATTTGCCATTCTTGCTTGATGTACAGCTTAAGTTGTTCAACAGTCCGGGGTCTCCATTGTGGTATATTAGGCTTCATAATGCACCACACATTTTCAATGGGAGACAGGTCTGGACTACAGGCAGGCCAGTCTAGTACCCGCACTCTTTTACTATGAAGCCACGTTGTTGTAACACGTGGCTTGGCATGTCTTGCTGAAATAAGCAGGGGCGTCCATGATAACGTTGCTTGGATGGCAACATATGTTGCTCCAAAACCTGTATGTACCTTTCAGCATTAATGGTGCCTTCACAGATGTCTTGGGCACTAATACACCCCCATACCATCACAGATGCTGGCTTTTCAACTTTGCACCTATAACAATGGTGGTTCTTTTCCTCTTTGTTCCGGAGGACACGGCGTCCACAGTTTCCAAAAACAATTTGAAATGTGGACTCGTCAGACCACGGAACACTTTTCCACTTTGCATCAGTCCATCTTAGATGAGCTCGGGCCCAGCGAAGCCGGCGGCGTTTCTGGGTGTTGTTGATAAATGGCTTTCACTTTGCATTGTAGAGTTTTAACTTGCACTTACAGATGTAGCGACCAACTGTAGTTACTGACAGTGGGTTTCTGAAGTGTTCCTGAGCCCATGTGGTGATATCCTTTACACACTGATGTCTCTTTTTGATGCAGTACCGCCTGAGGGATCCAAATGTCACAGGCATTCAATGTTGATTTTCGGCCTTGCGGTGATTTCTACAGATTCTCTGAACCTTTTGATGATATTACGGACCGTAGATGGTGAAATCCTTGAATTCCTTGCAATTGTTCGTTGAGAAATGTTGTTCTTAAACTGTTGGACAATTTTCTCACGCATTTGTTTACAAAGTGGTGACCCTCGCCCCATCCTTGTTTGTGAATGACTGAGCATTTCATGGAAGCTGCTTTTATACCCAATCATGGCACCCACCTGTTCCCAATTTGCCTGTTTCCCTGTGGGATGTTCCAAATAAATGTTTGATGAGCATTCCTCTACTTTCTCAGTCTTTTTTGCCACTTGTGCCAGCTTTTTTTAAACATGTTGCAGGCATCAAATTTCAAATGTTAATATTTGCAAAAAATAACAAAGTTTTCCAGTTCGAATGTTAAATATCTTGTCTTTGCAGTCTATTCAATTGAATATAAGTTGAAAAGGATTTGCAAATTATTGTGTTCTGTTTTTTATTTACGGGCCAACTTCACTGGTTTTGGGGTTTGTACTTCATGACGTCATGAATAATAAATTAGATGATGATTTTTGTCTGGTTTGCTGTCCATGAACACGTATCGTTACTGGTTTGTTAGTACCCCTTCAGCGTTTAAAAAAAAAAAAAGTAAATTTCGCATCATAGTCGAGCTTTTATTTTGGCGGTAATGTTTTCTTCTGATGTTTTTCAGACGCGACTCGGAGACACCAGCGGATTCACGTCCTTTCTTTCCAACACGACACTTCCTCTGTACTTTTCAGGACGTGGACAAAATGTGTTTTTCGTCTCCATTGGCTGCACGGAGGCGCCCAATAGAACACCCCTTCCCCCCCATAGGTCCATTGATTGATTGATTGAATGATTGATTGATCGGTTAGTCATGTCTGTCAGCAATGTAGGATTTCATGAATATTACAATCTTGTACATAAACAAACACAGTAAGTCATTGTATTGAATAATGCAGTATTTATATATACTGTACATATAAATATAAATATATATATATATATATACATATATATGTTAAAAGGGTTTTTAAAATTATTTTGAGTTTATTCGTGGACTTTTTATTTGTTCTTCCTCAAATTGTTTCTCCGCCGTGTTTTTCTTTTTTTTTTTAATTCCTATTTCATAACGTCGTCTACGGAGGTTAATTTGTTTCTTTATTCCGGAAAAAAAAAATGTTGACCCTGAAATTTATGTAACTGAACTTTTCGCATTTAATTTAAGCTGACATTTTCATTCAAAAATAATTAAAAGTTAAGCAATTATTTGTGTAAAAAAAAATAATTGTCTAAAAATTAATTGGAAAAACATTCACTGTATAAAAATTACTGTATAAAAATTCAGTGTAAAAAATTCAGAATACAAAAATAACTGTAAAAAACTTAATTGTACACAAATTCAGTGCGAGCATATTCTGCATTATTTTTTGGACACTGAATTTTTATACACTGAAATGTTTTTGCACTGAATTTTATACACTCATATTTTTACACAATAAAATATAAAAAACTATATTTTGACGAACTGAATTTTCAAAAACACAGATTTTACTCAGAATTTTGTTTATCAATAAAATTGTCAGCATAAGTAAAAGTAAAACAAAATAAATAAAAAAATCAGTTACATAAATTTAGTGTAAAAAAAATGTTTTGTGATAAAGACACAAACTAACCTTCATAGTCGGTATTTTAGTTCCTTTTGTGTCACATCGTGTTTGCCTTGTGGAGTGTGTATGTGTTAGTGTGTGTGTGCGCGCGCGTATGTGTGTTTGTGTGTGTGTGTGTGTTGACGGGAGGTAATTAAAAAGCGAGGAATGACCGACAAGAAAAACGACAACGTTCATCAATTAAAAACCTTCAGCCTGGTTTCCACTGACTGAGGGTACCACTTTTGGTACCACTTTTGGTAGCAAGCGCAGTGAAAAGGGGGCGGAGCTAGGCGTGCAGTGTGTTGATTGGTCGCGGGGCAGGAGCCACGTTCAGCCCACAGCTTTGTTTTTTTATTGGCCCTTCAAAATATAACGATAATTTAATAAATGATAATATAAATGATAAATGGGTTATACTTGTATAGCGCTTTTCTACCTTCAAGGTACTCAAAGCGCTTTGACAGTATTTCCACATTTACCCATTCACACACACATTCACACACTGATGGCGGGAGCTGCCATGCAAGGCGCTAACCAGCAGCCATCAGAGGCAAAGGGTGAAGTGTCTTGCCCAAGGACACAACGGACGTGACTAGGAAGGTAGAAGGTGGGGATTGAACCCCAGTAACCAGCAACACTCCGATTGCCGGCACAGCCACTCTACCAACTTCGCCACGCCGAGATGAGATATGTCACTTTGTCGGTTATAATGAAGTTATTGTGTTCATTTCAAATATTTTAGCATATATTTAGCATCTTTAATTTAATTAAATTTAATTTTAACCCCATTGCCATATTGGATTAAATGACTCTACGGGTGTTAATTCACGTTTAAAACTGTATTTAAAAGTTTTCAACTTTCTTTTTATTTTTTATTCTCGATCCATGACTTGTTATTCCCATTACATTGCGGCCCGGAACCAATTAACAGCGATAAACAAGGGATTACTGGAGTACGCAATGACTAAACACAAGCAAAAACTACCATCGACTAGTTTTTTTAAATCCTCAAAGTCCTTTTGTGTCCAGAAAATTAGTCCCAGACTTTGTAAAGAATAACAAAAATCAAAAACCGATACTACCCTTGGTATCGACATTACCGATACGTGGATGGATCTGCCTTCCCCTTACGCATACACCACTGTTGTTTTATCATCTCTCTAACTATTATTGCTCATTTCAAGTTAATAACTGCTTACTTTCTTATTTTTTTAAGTTTTTTTTAGCAGCTAGCTTAGCAATTAGAATGGCTTCTTGTCTACTCCTGCTTGCTCTTACTCAGTGTGTGACATGTTTAGCCTTGTCCTCCAGTGATAATAGTACTTGAATGGAAAGTAGTTGATCATTCATTTAGTGGAACGGCTCCATACTGTGTATGAAAACACAAAAAAGTATTACTACTTTTTCTATTAAACCAATCCATCGCCACATCTCTAGTTATTAATATTATTTTATCTCTTTACATTACAAATGTTCTTACTTTATTTGTGGAATAGCCAATAAAAACAAACCAAACATCCCGTGGGCCGCACCTTGGACACCTGTACGGTTTTATCAGCGCTCCAAACCGGACGTCTCGGTGGAAACACAGCGCCCTTCAGTGGACAAAAGTTCTTATCCAATGATAGCAATAACTTCCATGAGCCCTTCAAAAAGTCACATGGTGCTGCTGTTGTTTGTCATGTGATGTGCATGAGCGTGTACGTGCATGAGCGTGCGTTTAATGGCGTGACGTGTTGATGGGGGGTCTCCTTAGCCCTCATTTTTAAAATTTTGTCTTTTATTGTTCTGTTTGTTCCCGTCATTCCCTGCATTGTCACACTAGAAACATTGACAAGCAAAAATATGGAATTATAAATGTATATACTCAGTACATGACACACACACACACTTATGGAGTGAAATCACTGCCAAAACTCCATAAACACGCAAAAATGGTTTGACTCACGCCCAACGATTCGCAAGTATAAAAACAAATTTCTCTAATTAAAAGTAAAATCTTCAATTAAAAATAAGATTCGGAAGTAAAAAAAAAAAAAGAACAAAAAACTATTGTCTGCAATTAAAAAATGATTGACAAGTAAAAACTATTTTTTTAAATAAAAAAACGATTATAAAGTAAAAATGTATTTGCTTAGTAAGTTAAAAAAAAAAAATTTAATAAAAAAATATTTTTTACATAAAAACAAAACATTCGTCAATTAAAGAAATCATTTTTAGCAGCTATAAAAACAATTTTCTGCAATTTAAAATTTAATCTTCAATTTAAAAAAAAGATTCGGAAGTAAAAAAAAAAAGAACAAAAAACTATTGTCAGCAAGTAAAAAATTATTCGCAACAACTTTTTTTTCAATAAAAACACGATTCCCAAGTAAAAATTTATTTGTTTCAATTAAAAAAACAATTCAAGTAAAAAAAATGTTTTAATAAAAAAATTATTTTTACGTTAATTAATTAAAGAAATTATTTGTAATTATAAAAACAATTTTCTTCAATTAAAAATTAAATCTTCAATTAAAAAAACAATTCCGAAGTTAAAAAAAAGAACAAAAAACTATTGTCTGCAAGTATAAAATGATTCGCAAGTAAAACTACTTTTTTTTTTCAATTAAAAAAACGATTGCGAGTAAAAATTAATTTGCTTCAATTAAAAAAACAATTCAAGTAAAACATTTTTTTAATAAAAGTACATTTTTTACGTTAAAAAAAAACATTCTTCAATTAAAAAAAATATTTGTAAGCATAAAAACTATTTTCTGCAAGTAAAACAGTTTTTTTTTCAAAATAAAAACTATTCTTAAGTTAAAAAAAGTTTTTTCAACTGAAAAAAATATTCTCAATTAAAAAAAAAGGTTCCCATTAAAAATATAATTGCAAGTGAAATAAAAGGTTTTATCCAATCATAAAACGATTCGCAAGTAAACAATTTTCTTTAAGTAAAAATATTCTCAAATGAAAAAAACATGTTCAAATGTAAAAACGATTTTCTTCAAGTAAAAAAAATATTTTCTGCTAGTAAAAAAACGATTCTCAAATTAAAAAAATAAATGTTCTTCAATTATAAAACGATTCGCAAGTGGAAAACAATAATAATAATTTCTTCAAGTCAAAATCTTTAGCAGTAATATTCCACACTTCGGAACCCACACGTAATTCCCACTATAAACAACAGGTGGTGCTGCTGAGTCAATATAAGTCAGAGCTACTGTTATGTGCGCATTGTGCCGCCCGCCAAAAATAACAAGGAAGAAGAAGCAGGATGGGGAGTAAAATGGCAGGCAGAAGAGAGAGGAAACAAGCTCAACCTGTAAGTTAACCATTACGTTTTTTTACTTTCCAATAGTTTTTTTAAATGAAGAAAATATGGTTTTACTTGCGAATCGTTGTGCGTGAGTAAAAACATTTGAATGTGTTTGTGGAGTTTTTGCAGTAATTTCACTCAAGAAATATATTTCCATTAAAATACGTTTATATATTTATTTATGGAAGCCGACGTCCTGCTCTCATAAAAAGCTGTTGATTGTCCGCCATCTCTCGGGACATTCTTCCCTTTGTCACCACAAGAGGCGCTGTGGCGCGTCCACGGCAGGACACCGCCCTTAAAAAAAAGATCCAACATAATCCATATTTTAGTTGTAAATGTCGTCGTAGCGATGTTGTGAGTCTGCGCGAAGAGGGGAAGGATCACTTGAAACAAAACGGTTAAGAGCCACCAAGACGCCAAACATGGAAAAAAAAAATAAACAAAGACGATTTTCTTGCTTCTTCTTGGACTTTTTCTCTCTCTCACTGTACCCTCTCCCCCCTTTGTTTGTTTATTGTGGATTTGTGCCTTTTTTGTCATCTTATAACACAAACTGTACATTGGCGACATGAATTAAAAACTAAGCAAAAAAAAAAAGGAATTTATTATGTTTTTATGATGTACTTCTATTTATACTCTAGAATTGGAACAAATAATTAGAAGTGCTTTATATGTGACTCAGCACACACACACACACACACACACACACACACGGTTGTGCAGTGAATTAATCAGGCTTTGGTTGACAAAGATTACGTTTAAACCCTGATTACGAGTTCAGCTATGCGTTTTTGTGAGACGTTAATGACCCCAAAAAGGCTTAAAAATTTGTTATTTCAGTTTTTATATTCATACTTTTTATTTTGGATTTATGCCAAAAACGCTATTTAAAGATCCTCTAATTATGACAGGATCTTTTTGCTTGGTTTAAAGACTTGCTGAACAAATAACTCAACTTGTCAAAGATCTTGTATATATGACAGGATCTTTTTGCTTGGTTTAAAAACCTGCTGAAAAAAATAAAACGTGTCAAAGATCGTGTATCAATGACAGGATCTTTTTGCTGGGTTGAAAAACCTGCTGGAAAAATAACACAACTTGTCAAAGATCTTGTATATATGACAGGATCTTTTTGCTGGGTTTAAAAACCTGATAAAAAAAATAACACAACTTGTCAAAGATCTTGTATATATGACAGGATATTTTTGCTGGGTTTAAAAACCTGATAAAAAATACCACAACTTGTCAAAGATCTTGTATATATGACAGGATATTTTAGCTGGGTTTAAAAACCTGCTGGCAAAATAACACAACTTGTCAAAGATCTCTTAAATATGACAGGATTTTTTAGCTGGGTTTAAAAACCTGCTGAAAAAAATTGTCAAATATCTTGTATATATGACAGGATATTTTTGCTAGTTTTAAAAACCTGCTGAAAAAACACAACTTGTCAAAGATCTTATATATATGACAGGATCTTTTTGCTAGTTTTAAAAACCTGCTGAAAAAACACACAACTTGTCAAAGATTTTGTATATATGACAGGATATTTTTGCTGGGTTTAAAAACCTGCTGAACAAATAACACAACTTGTCAAAGATCTTGTATATATGACAGGATCTTTTTGCGGGGTTTAAAAATCTGCTGAAAAAATAACACAACTTGTCAAAGATCTTGTATATATGACAGGATATTTTTGCTAGTTTTAAAAACCTGCTGAAAAAACACACAACTTGTCAAAGATTTTGTATCAATGACAGGATATTTTTGCTGGGTTTAAAAACCTGCTGAACAAATAACACAATTTTTTCAAAGATCTTGTATATATGACAGGATCTTTTTGCGGGGTTTAAAAACCTGCTAAAAAAAAACAAACAAAAAACTTGTCAAAGATCGTGTATCAATGACAGGATCTTTTTGCTGGGTTTAAAAATCTGATGAAAAAATAACACAACTTGTCAAAGATCGTGTATCAATGACAGGATCTTTTTGCTGGGTTTAAAAACCTGCTGAAAAAAAACACACAACTTGTCAAAGGTCCTCTAAATGTGACACGATGCTCTTCTGTGAATTATTTTGGACCAATGCTGCAATGATCTTCATGTTTTTTCCTTTTGTTTGAGGTGAAAAAGGCCCAAAGAGTTCCTGGTGTCCTAGATGTTGGACATAGATGCACACCTGCTGTGCGTCCATGTGCGAGTACAAAGGCAGCAAAGTGTGATGTCGACACAAACAAGTCTTTGCATTCATGAATGACGTAATTCCTCATAAGAAGTTGATCCACGGTAAATCCCGGCAGGTTGTTGCATGCAGGACCAGCAGGAAGGACGCGAGACCAGCAGGGAGGACTCGGCCGACGACACGAAGCAGATCAAAAAAGCACAAGAAAAAGGAAAAGCAACAAAGTCAGCGACGGGACTCAAAGCAGGAAAACCGATCCAGACTCCGGACTCTCCTTTGGAGATCTTCATCATCTGTGCACAAGGAGTCTGCAGATTCTTCCACACACCAAAAGACAACACTGACACAGGTACGGACTCACTGCTGGTCCTCGTTCTGGCTCTGTGATGATACATGTTAGTCCTGGATCTACAAACCCCGTTTCCATATGAGTTGGGAAATTGTGTTAGATGTAAATATAAACGGAATACAATGATTTGCAAATCCTTTTCAACCCATATTCAATTGAATGCACTACAAAGACAAGATATTTGATGTTCAAGCTCATAAACTTTGTTTTTTTTTGGAAATAATAACTAACTTAGAATTTCATGGCTGCAACACGTGCCAAAGTAGTTGGGAAAGGGCATGTTCACCACTGTGTTACATCACCTTTTCTTTGAACAACACTCAATAAACGATTGGGAACTGAGGAAACTAATTGTTGAAGCTTTGAAAGTGGAATTCTTTCCCATTCTTGTTTTATGTAGCGCTTCAGTCGTTCAACAGTCCGGGGTCTCCGCTGTCGTATTTTACACTTCATAATGCGCCACACATTTTCGATGGGAGACAGGTCTGGACTGCAGGCGGGCCAGGAAAGTACCCACACTCTTTTTTTATGAAGCCACGCTGTTGTAACACGTGCTGAATGTGGCTTGGCATTGTCTTGCCGAAATAAGCAGGGGCATCCATGAAAAAGACGGCGCTTAGATGGCAGCATATGTTGTTCCAAAACCTGTATGTACCTTTCAGCATTAATGGTGCCTTCACAGATGTGTAAGTTACCCATGTCTTGGGCACTAATACACCCCCATACCATCACAGATGCTGGCTTTTGAACTTTGCGTCGATTACAGTCTGGATGGTTCGCTTCCCCTTTGGTCCGGATGACACGATGTCGAATATTTCCAAAAACAATTTGAAATGTGGACTCGTCAGACCACAGAACACTTTTCCACTTTGCATGAGTCCATCTTAGATGATCTCGGGCCCAGAGAAGCCGGCGGCGTTTCTGGGTGTTGTTGATAAATGGCTTTCGCTTTGTATAGTAGAGCTTTAACTTGCACTTACAGATGTAGCGACAAACTGTATTTAGTGACAGTGGTTTTCTGAAGTGTTCCTGAGCCCATGTGGTGATATCCTTTAGAGATTGATGTCGGTTTTTGATACAGTGCCGTCTGAGGGATCGAAGGTCACGGTCATTCAATGTTGGTTTCCGGCCATGCCGCTTACGTGGAGTGATTTCTCCAGATTCTCTGAACTTTTTGATGATATTATGGACCGTAGATGTTGAAATCCCTAAATTTCTTGCAATTGCACTTTGAGAAACGTTGTTCTTAAACTGTTTGACTATTTGCTCATGCAGTTGTGGACAAAGGGGTGTACCTCACCCCATCCTTTCTTGGGAAAGACTGAGCATTTTTTGGTAAGCTGTTTTTATACCCAATTATGGCACCCACCTGTTCCCAATTAGCCTGCACACCTGTGGGATGTTCCAAATAAGTGTTTGATGAGCATTCCTCAACTTTATCAGTATTTATTGCCACCTTTCCCAACTTCTTTGTCACGTGTTGCTGGCATCAAATTCTAAAGTTAATGATTGTTTGCAAAAAAAAAAAGTTTATGAGTTTGAACATCAAATATGTTGTCTTTGTAGCATATTCAACTGAATATGGGTTGAAAATGATTTGCAAATCATTGTATTCCGTTTATATTTACATCCAACACAATTTCCCAACTCATATGGAAACGGGGTTTGTATATAAACAAATTATAATCAATAGATCCGAAGTTGATCAAGAGGTTTAAGGGTTAGAATTATTTAAAAAATAACGTATGACTTATTTTTAACACTTTTATGAGTGGGACCTTTTTGGATCCCCAAGACTTTTAGTGGGATTTGTATATGGGAAACACAAAATATGAAATATTTTCCCCAAAAATGTTTAAAAGTGTAATATTTGATTTGAAGTCATTTGAGCCTTAAATAGGTCAACAATTCATAACAACATTGATTTGATTCATTTTTATTTTATGAGCAATGAGTTTTTTTAAAAAATCCCACAAAAGTTCCTGAGGATCCGAAAAGGTCCCACTCATATTTTTTTTTTTTTTTTTTTACTTTCAACACTTAAATCTTTACAAAAACACAAAATAAGTAATTGAGCAATGACAGTTGACAAAAAACACACACACAAAAAAGAACTTTTTTTTTTTTGTAGTTTGTTTTATGCCCTTTTTATCACATAAAATTTAGTTTTTCGGGAAAAACACAAAATATGCAATATTTTCCCCCAAAAAGTGTTGAAAGTGTAATATTTAATGTGAAGTAATTGGAGCCTTAAGTAGGTCCATAATTTATAACAACATTGATTTTAATTAGGGATGTCCCGATCCGATATATGGATCGGATCGGCCGCCGATATTTGCCAAAAAATGTGTATCGGCAAGGCATGGGAAAATGCCGATCCAGATCCAGTTTTTAAAAAATTCCGGTCCGTGTTTTCCAACGCACAGATTTAAATAATACATTCCACTTTTCTGCTGCTCCCTAATTTCCGTTCCGCATTTTCCAGCACACCTTCAACACATCCACAGGTCTGTGTCCTAACCGTCAAGACGGCCATGTGAATTAAAAGTTACCGGTAAAAATGTCAGCTGTCTCTGTGCGATATAGAAAATGACTATATGGTGATATTCGAGTATACGTTCTCACACAGTTGCTTTTAGCTGCTGGCATTACACTGCAGGCTCTTCTCACTCTTTCTTGTGTCTACTTCTCACAGACAGCAAGCGCACCTTCTTCTTCTTTGTTGCCTGTTTCTTCTTCTTCTGTGCCGAAAATGTAATTTCAGTTCTTATGTGTCTTGTACATGTTAAGAATGGACAAATAAAGCTCCGATTTTACACACGTCACATACTGTCACGTCATACGTCAAATACGTATACGCCCTCCCTGCAGAGACGTAGCAGCATGGCTAACGTTAGCTGTGATGCTAGCTTAGCCGTGTGAGCGGTAATAATGAAGGAAGAATTAATTAATTCCCAAGAAAAACAGCAGGGGGTCCATCGTCTGGCGGTGGTTTGGCTTCAAGTGGGAATATGTCGAACAGACAACTGTAATTTGTCAAGTGTGGGGCAAAAGCGTTGCTATAAAAAGTAGCATTACTGCTAATGTGTAGCATCATTTGAAAAGTCCCCTGCTAGAAAATGAAGAGTGTTTGAAACTCCGCACATCAGCATCTCCATTGTGTATTATTCAAACTCACCTAATTCAGCTGGCTAGTTGTTATCAAGAGTACTAAAACCGTTTTTAACATGAATCTGACAACTAAGTAGGCTAAATACCCGTAACTTTAAACTTTAATACATGCTCGGCCAGTATCGGTATCGGATCGGAAGTGCAAAAACAACATCGGTATCGGATCGGAAGTGCAAAAACCTGGATCGGGACATCCCTAATTTTAATTAAATTTTATTTAATGAGCAATGAGCACTGAATTTTTAAAAAATGCCACTAAAAGTCCTGAGTATCCAAAAGGGTAAAAATTGTAAAAAAAAATAAAATAAAAAAACAGTCTTTGCTTTCTTTTCTTTTTTAACTTTCAACACTTAAATATTTACAAAAACACAAAAATAAGTGATTTGAGCAATGAGAGTTAAAAAAAACACACAAATTATTGGGGATCCAAAAAGGTCCCACTCATAAAAGTGTCATTAATTATAAAAAAAAAAAAAAAAGAAGAAAAAAAAGAAATTCCAACCCTTAAATCTGTAGATTATAATTTCAAAATATTTTTCACGTTTTTTTTGGTTGTTTTAGGCCCTTTTTTTATCATATGAAAAACACAAAATATGCAAAAAATATTTCAAAGTGGAATATTTAAAGTGAAATAATTGGAGCCTTAAAGGCCTACTGAAAGGAAATGTTCTTATGTAAACGGGGATTGCAGATCCATTCTATGTGTCATACTTGATCATTTCGCGATATTGCCATATTTTTGCTGAAAGGATTTAGTAGAGAACATCGACGATAAAGTTCGCAACTTTTGGTCGCTGATAAAAAAGCCTTGCCTGTACCGGAAGTAGCGTGACGTCACTGGTTGTGGAGCGCCTCACATCTGCACATTGTTTACAATCATGGCCACCAGCAGCGAGAGCGATTCGGACCGAGAAAGTGACGATTACCCCATTAATTTGAGCGAGGATGAAAGATTCGTGGATGAGGAAAGTGAGAGTGAAGGATTAGAGGGCAGTGGAAGCGATTCAGATAGGGAAGATGCTGTGAGAGGCGGGTGGGACCTGATATTCAGCTGGGAATGACTAAAACAGTAAATAAACACAAGACATACACTACCGTTCAAAAGTTTGGGGTCACCCAAACAATTTTGTGGAATAGCCTTCATTTCTAAGAACAAAAATAGACTGTCGAGTTTCAGATGAAAGTTCTCTTTTTCTGGCCATTTTGAGCGTTTAATTGACCTCACAAATGTGATGCTCCAGAAACTCAATCTGCTCAAAGGAAGGTCAGTTTTGTAGCTTCTGTAACGAGCTAAACTGTTTTCAGATGTGTGAACATAATTGCACAAGGGTTTTCTAATCATCAATTAGCCTTCTGAGCCAATGAGCAAACACATTGTACCATTAGAACACTGGAGTGATAGTTTCTGGAAATGGGCCTCTATACACCTATGTAGATATTGCACCAAAAACCAGACATTTGCAGCTAGAATAGTCATTTACCACATTAGCAATGTATAGAGTGTATTTCTTTAAAGTTAAGACTAGTTTAAAGTAATCTTCATTGAAAAGTACAGTGCTTTTCCTTCAAAAATAAGGACATTTCAATGTGACCCCAAACTTTTGAACGGTAGTGTATACATACTCTATTAGCCACAACACAACCAGGCCTATATTTAATATGCCACAAATTAATCCGCATAACAAACACCTCCCCCCTCCCGTCCATATAACCCACCAATACAACTCAAACATCCGCACAACACACTCAATCCCACAGCCCAAAAAGTACCGTTCACCTCCGTAAAGTTCATACAGCACATATATTTCCCCAAAGTTACGTATGTGACATGCACATAGCGGCACGCACGTACGGGCAAGCGATCAAATGTTTGGAAGCCAAAGCTGCGTACTCACGGTAGCGCGTATCCAACTCAAAGTCCTCCTGGTTGTGTTGCTGCAGCCAGCCGCTAATACACCGATCACACCTACAGCTTTCTTCTTTGCTGTCTTCATTGTTTACTAAACAAATTGCAAAAGATTCACCAACACAGATGTCCAGAATACTGTGGAATTTTGCGATGAAAACAGACGACTTAATAGCTGGCCACAATGCTGTCCCAATATGTCCGCACAATCCGTGACGTCACGCGCAAACGTCATCATACCG
>NC_084744.1:49797870-49847870 GCF_033978785.1 Entelurus aequoreus
TGTATATACACAGTTGTGTTCAAAATAATAGCAGTCCCACATCACTAGCAAGATAAATCACTGTTTTTGTTAGAATGTCAACTTCTACACTGCAAGTAAGTTTCTAGAAGGTTTAGTAAAGGTATAGAAAACCAACAGACCCAACAGGAATGATGTGCATGCTGCTGATTCTGTGAAACTGAATCATTTACTGAAAGGGGCGTTTTCAAAAAAATAGCAGTGCTGCGTTCCATAAGTGACATCATTGATTATGTGTAAAAAAAAAAAAAAAGTTAAACAAGTGGCTCATATTTTAGGATCAAGGCAACTGACGCTGCATATGCTGGCTGTGCATTTGTCCTTGGAAAAACAGTGTAAAATGGGTCGTTGAAGACACTGTTCAGAAGAAGAGCGTTCTTTGATTAAGAATTTAATAAAAGAGGGGAAACCCTATAAGGAAGTGCAGAATATGATTGGCTGTTCAGTGGGGTTGAGTATCGTTTGAATTCGAACGATTCCGATTCCTGACGATTCTCGATTCCGATTCTTTTAAGAGGCAGGGTCAAAAAAAAGTTTAGGATATTTTAAATGAGCTAGCTAACCTACAGTCTTTCTGAATGAAATAGTCTGACATTCTCCATCAATTTTAATTCTATTAACTTTTTATGAACTTTACTATAAATTCCTCACAGGGCTGTTTTCAACTAGAATATAAATATCAAATTTATGAACTTGAATATAAATATTATAAATTATGAATACATTTTCCCAGGGGTACACTTTCCTCAAGAGAGCTTTATTTTTGAAAACCTCATGAAAACACATTTACACACACAAGTGTATGATGCTGCAGGTACTTAAAAATGTTACCGTGCTCCCACTGATGGGCTAACCTGGTGCAGAAAAGCAAATAAACAATAAGAAACAACTTGCAAAACCCAGTCCAGATTAGCAGCAGGTACAGTATAAAATCAGAGACAGTTCTTGTTTAGGAAAATGACCATATCCGCCTTCTCAGGCAGGATGCGTGAGCGTCCTGGACAGATAGTGTCTCCTGCTGTGGAAAATACACGTTCGCTGGGTGTGGAAGAAGCTTGAACGCATAAATAGGAGAAAGCTAGATCTGACAGCAAAGGATAAGTCTTTTGTTGGTTCCACCAGACCATCACCATGCAGCAGGGTCGTCAGACATAAGTATCGGTGGAACGTCCTGGTACATCTGCAGCTCTCTCTCCACTCGTTTCTTGATGGACATGGAGCTCTGTTATTTCGCGGTTATTTCAGTTTTTTTTGTAAAGTAAAGCCACACTTTCGACCGCCGACGCCCGCTATCCATGCTTGAGCTTGACTGACTCGCTCGGCTATGCTAACACTTCCGGCGGTGGGCGCTTCTTCGTTGGTGCTCAGCGGCTTCTTCTGGTTTGGCGGACATCTTTTTATTTTTTATTTTTTTCTCCGGTCGGCGGACTCGCTATCGAAAATAGGAATCGAAATTTAAACTTTTTAACCATTCCGGGAGAATCGGAAAGTTAGTCCCGGTTCCAATCGATACTCGATACCCAACCCTACTGTTCAGCTAAAATGATATCAAACGCTTTAAAATGGCAGCCAAAACCAAAAAGACGAGGAAGAAGAAAAAAAAACGACTATTGTAATGGCTCGGAGAATAACCAAAATGGCAAAGGCTCAGCCAATAATCAGCTCCAGGAGGATCAAAGAAGATCTAAGATGGCCTGTGAGTACTGTAACAATCAGACCACGTCTATGTGAAGCCAGGCTAGCAGCAAGAAGCCCCCGCAAAGTCCCATTGTTTAAAAACAAAAGACATGTGCTGAAGCGGTTACAATTTGCCAAAAAACACATTGACTGGCCTGAAAAGAAATGGCGTAAAATGTGGGGACTGGTGAGAGTAAGATTGTTCTTTTTGGGTCTAAGGGCCACAGACAGTTTGTCAGACGTCCTGCAAACACTGAATTCAAGCCCCAGTACACCGTGAAGCATGGTGGTGCAAGCATCATGATATGGGGATGTTTCTCGTACTATGGTGTTGGTCCTATTTATCGCATACCAGGGATCATGGATCAGTTTTAGTACATCAGAATACTGGAAGAAGTCATGTTGCCGTATGCTGAAGAGGAAATTCCCTTGAAATGGGTGTTTCAACCAGACAATGACCCTAAACACACCAGCAAGCGAGTAAAATCATGGTTCCAGACAAACAGAGTTCAAGTAATGGAGTGGCCAGCACAATCCCCGAACCTTAATCCCTTTGAAAACTTGTGGGCTGACATAAAGAATGCTGTTCATGAGGCAAAACCAAAAAATGCAGAGGAATTGTGGAACGTAGTACAATTGTCCTGGGATGCAATACCTGTCGACTCCATGTGCCACAGATGTGAAGCAGTTATCAAAAACCGTGGTTATGCAACTAAATTATAGTTAATAATTCTAAGGAAAGTTGAATCTGCAAGCCTTTCTTAGTTTATACAGTACATTTGAGTTTTATAAAGAAAGATGTCAACACTGCTATTTTTTTGTTTTATATTTCTGGACTTTCTGTAAATTATTGTTGAATTACTTTTTTCCAATTTTCTGGCTTTGAAATAGAATGTGCGGTGTCCCCAATGCATTTGTGTTCATTAAAATGCAATTTATTTGAATAATTTTGAGGTTTACACACCTTTTTAAACACACTGCTATTATTATGAACATAACTGTATATATATATATATACTGTATATATAAAATAAATACTTGACTTTCAGTGAAATCTAGCTATAAATATATATTTATTTTATTATATTTATATATATATATATAATAGAAATACTTGAATTTCAGTGTTCATTTATTTACACGTATACACACACATAACACTCATCTACTCATTGTTGAGTTAAGGGTTGAATTGTCCATCCTTGTTCTATTCTGTCACTATTTTTCTAACCATGCTGAACACCCTCTCTGATGATGCATTGCTGTGTGGCACGCATAAAAGTGCTTTCATCAAATGCACTAGAGTCTGGTATCTTCCATCTCCCCTTAGCATGGCCCAAAACCGGTCAATCTTTGCTTCCTGAGGAAGATCTTCACTGCCAAGCACTTGGTAGTCCACTACTTCTTCCTGGAGGCTATCCAGGTCCAATCGCAGCTGCGGCTTGGAACTTGCAAGCGTATTTCTTCATCTTACTCGTCGCCGCGGCTGTATTTTCCTCATTCTTCTGCTTCGTCTCCTTGTTGTGTGCGCAGTTGTACACTGCACTCTCTAAAAGCCGTAGATGTTATTGTCACATATGCATGTACAGTAGATGGCAGTATTGTCCTGTTTAAGAGTGTCACAACATTGCTGTTTACGGCAGACGAACTGCTTTATGGTAGACGAAAACGTGACTGCTGTTGTTATCGCGCTGGGAGGACGTTCATGAAACTGCCTAACAATAAACCCACATAAGAAACCAAGAACTCGCCCTCGATCATTCTACAGTTATAACGTGATTGGGCAGGCACGCTGTTTATATTGTGGGAAAGCGGACTCAGGTCTGCATGGAGCTGGAGGGGGCGTGGCCTCCAGCTTCGCCTGAATTTCGGGAGAAAATTTGTCCCGGGAGGTTTTCGGGAGAGGCGCTGAATTTCGGGAGTCTCCTGGAAAATCCGGGAGGGTTGGCAAGTATGCGCTACAGTGCTGTGCTATGTATTGATTTGTCAGGGGATATTTACGGTGGGCTTTACAGTGAAGTTTTTTTTTATGTCACTATTGCCCTTGTTTTGCTATACTGCCTTTGTGGGGATTTGTCTTTGTTGTGTTGGTGAAATAATATAGTATTTGAAATTCCTGCAATGGCCGGTCGTGGGCATAGTGTCACATTTGGAATGGGGAGGGGTAGATTGGTGTCAAGCAGTCCTAGCTTCATGATAGACCAACCAGTTTTTAACCCGCTACTAACCCCCATCTCTAGCTCTACGCCAGTTACTCAAGGAGTGCGTCAGCCCACGCAAGTCAAATCTGTTTATGCTTTTGGAGACATGATCACAACTTTAGCTGAACAGATAGGAGACAACATCTTTGCCAACATCAGCATGATGCACCAGCCAAGTGCCTTTCAGCCTCAGTCCACTCTTCACAGTTCTGAGCACTTCCCGTATTTACCACTTTTTGCCAGCAACAGGCGCTGTTGCAACACTTCATTCATAATTTAATCAAGCATAATGAACGTCTGTTTTCTACACAGTTACATATACTCTGATGATAAACTTGTGTGATGACTGTATTATGCTGATAGTTTATATTTGTAACATGAATTGATTAAGTCCAAACATGGCGCCTTGTGGTCACGTGAGGGTATTTTGACCAATCAGCAAAGAGATGCTTTGGCCATACTCTCTGATTGGTTAAAGCCTCCCAAGTGACCACGTGTTCGGGACCAACCATAGACATCTTATAAGTCAGTGGTTCTCAAACTTTTTTTGTCATCCCCCACTTTGGACAAGGGGGAGTTTTCAAGTCCCACCTGCCCCCATCGCCCCAACAGAACGCTAATGCCAAGCTTAACATTTTCAAATTTAGTGAACATCAAGTAACATGACGTTGTATACATTCAAACGCAATAACATAAAATAACATCAAGTTCAATAATAAATAAAATAACTGTGCAGCTGTGGTATAACTTGCATCAAGTTCAATAATAAATAAAAGGGATGGCGTAGCGACGTTGGGAGAGTGGCCATGCCAGCAATCTGAGGGTTGCTGGTTCAATCCCCACCTTCTACCATCCTAGTCACGTCCGTTGTGTCCTTGAGCAAGACACTTCACCTTTGCTCCTGATGGGCCTGGTTAGCGCCGTGCATGGCAGCTCCCGCCATCAGTGTGTGAATGTGGAAAATAGTGTCAAAGCGCTTTGAGTTCCTTAAAAAAAGGTAGAAAAGCGCTATACAAGTACGACCCATTTACCATAAAATAACTTGCATCAAGTTCAATATACAAGAAGCTTTGATTGATTGATTGAAACTTTTATTAGTAGATAGTACAGTACATATTCCGTTCAATTGATCACTAAATGGTAACACCCCAATAAGTTTTTCAAGTTGTTTAAGCCGGGGTCCACAAATCAATTCATGGTACAAATATATACTATCAGCATAATATAGTCATCCCACAAGTTAATCATCAGAGTATATACATTGAATTATTTACATTATGTACAATATTTACAAACCGGGGGGTGGGATGAGCAGGGTTTAGTTGATATCAGCACTTCAGTCATCAACAATTGCATCATCAGAGAAATGGACATTGAAACAGTGTAGGTCTGACTTGGTAGGATATGTACAGCGAGCAGAGAACATGGCAGTGTTTCCCACACATTCATTTATTTGTGGCGGCCCGCCACGAAAGAATTACGTCCGCCACAAATCAAATTAAAAAAAAAAAGTGTTTTTTTGTCCTGTCCAGCTTCTCAGGCAAATCATATAGTTGATGTAGATGCCCATATAGGCTGTTCAGATTTACTTTACAAAAGAGAAGTGTAGGATACTTCTCTTGTTGCCTTATTTGTATTTGACCACTACTGTTTTCTGTTTATTTGTTACTGACTGTGGCAGGACACCTCTGCTTCACTTTATGTTGCTGGTAAATAATATGGTTGTAGTAGTAGGCTAAAGTTAAATTATTTAGTATGCACTAATTAAAGGGGCAGAGCTTTAAGAGACATTTTAGCTTTTATATTTTATAAGATATATTTTTTGTAAGAACCACAATTAATAAATATATTTCAGTGAATAACTTATTGTTCAAATCTGTATATAAAGTGTTGTAATTATATTGTAAAATGGATGGATGGATGGACGTTTAAAACAAAACTGTTATTATTAATTAGTAAGTATACATTTTTTGAGCCTTTTTTAGAGAAAATCATATCATTGTAGTACATTATGCAAATTACTCAATGTCATGGTGACTACGCCCCCACCGCCACAGGTATCTTGGCAGTAGTGATGGGTCCGGCAACACCGATGCATCGGCGCATGCGTCGAGCTCATAGAGCGATACCCTGTGTCGGTGCGCGTATCGCTTTTAGAAAGTCACGTGACCGAACACGAGCTGTTTTGGTCACGTGACCGATCATGAGCTGTTCTGGTCACGTGACCGCTCATGAGCTGTTCCAGTCACGTGACCGATACGCGAACTGTATCGCACTGACGCCTGCGCGCCAAACTGTGTTTATTAGGAAGCGGCGCAATGCGTGTTGACGAACACCGTTAGGGCCGCTTGTTGTCACTGTCACTCAAAGTTGCATTTCAAAATTACACAGAATAAATGTTTATTTTGTTTAGAATTCAGATGGGTTTGATTAGGTGCGCGGCATATATTTGCTGTGCGACGCACAGTGTGCGCGGAGGACGCTTGAGCACTGCGCAATTGCGCAGGCGCACACCTTAGAGGGAACGTTGCTCACAGGGCACAGAGTGAGTGCGATACAGTTCGCGTATCGGTCACGTGACCAAAGCAGCTCATGATCGGTCACGTGACTTTCTAAAAGCGGTACGCACACCGACACAGGGTTTCGCTCTATGAGCTCGACGCATGCGCCGATGCATCTGTGTTGCCGGACCCATCACTACTGTTACTAGAGAAAGGTACAGGAATGACGGCGTGGCGAACTTGGTAGAGTGGCCGTGACAGCAATCGAAGGGTTGCTGGTTACTGGGGTTCAATCCCCACCTTCTACCATCCTAGTCACGATACATGTTCACATTATTTATTGACTGTATCTAAAAAAAGATAAAAATATATTTTTATTTAAATGAAGATATGAAATAATCCTAAATGAAATACAATGACTTGGTTTATATTATTGTATATACTAGGTCATAAAATCAGTGTCAGTTGAGTCGGTCCATAGGTTGCCTGTAGGGATTTTTAATGTCCAGCAGATGTCAGTATTTAGTGACACAGTATCAATACAGTTTTGCAATGTGTCGAAACGTTTCATGAGGCCTCATCAACCCATCACTACTTGGCAGTTTATGGGAAACACTGCATAGTGAGTTCAGAAAGCATAAGAACAAGTATAAACATGTGATTATTTACATTTGGTTATAAGACCGAAAGGACAAGATCACGGGTACAAGCAGCCGAAATGAGTTTCCTCCGCTGGGTGGCGGGGCTCTCCCTTAGAAATAGGGTGAGAAGCTCTGTCATCCGGGAGGAGCTCAAAGTAAAGCCGCTGCTCCTCCACATCGAGAGGAGCCAGATGAGGTGGTTCGGGCATCTGGTCAGGATACCACCCGAACGCCTCCCTAGGGAAGTGTTTTGGGCACGTCCGACCGGTAGGAGGCCACGGGGAAGACCTAGGACACGTTGGGAAGACTATCTCTCCCGGCTGGCCTGGGAACGCCTTGGGATCCCCCGGGAGGAGCTGGATGAAGTGGCTGGGGAGAGGGAAGTCTGGGCTTCCCTGCTTAGGCTGCTGCCCCTGCGACCCAACCTCGGATAAGCGGAAGAAGATGGATCGATGGACATTTGGTTATTTACAATCCGGGGAGGTGGGATGTGGAAGGGGGAGGGGAGCGTGTTAGTTTAGGGTTGAGGTTGACTGGAGGTGTTGTTTTAGTGCGGTTTTGAAGGAGGATAGAAATGCCCTTTCTTTTACACCTGTTGGGAGTGCATTCCATATTGATGTGGCATAGAAAGAGAATGAGTTAAGACCTTTGTTAGATCGGAATCTGGGTTTAACGTGGTTTGTGGAACTCCCCCTGGTGTTGTGGTTATGGCGGTCATTTACGTTAAGGAAGTAGTTTGACATGTACTTCGGTATCAGGGAGGTGTAGCAGATTTTATAGACTAGGCTCAGTGCAAGTTGTTTTACTCTGTCCTCCACCCTGAGCCAGCCCACTTTGGAGAAGTGGGTTGGTGTGATCTGGGGTGCAGGTCTAAAAGTAATTTGACTAGCTTGTTCTGGGATGATTGTTTTGGAGGTGCTAGGGTACCAGGAGGTGCAAGCGTAATCGAAAAAGGGTTGAATGAGAGTTCCCGCTAGAATCTTCAAGGTACTTTTGTTGACCAGAGAGGAGATTCTATAGAGAAATCTTGTTCGTTGGTTGACCTTTTTGATGACCTTTGTTGCCATTTTATCACAGGAAAGATTAGCCTCTAGAATGGAACCTAGGTAGGTGACCTCATATTTCCTGGTGATAACAATGTCACCCACTTTTATAGTGAAGTCACTGACTTTTTTTAGATTGATTTGGGACCCAAATAGGATAGATTCCGTTTTACCTAAGTGTATGGATAGTTTGTCAGCGAGCCAGGTGCAAATACTAAGGAGTTCAGCACTGAGGATTTTTTCCACCTGTGATTTGTCCTTGCCGGATACCAGCAGGGACGAGTCATCCGCAAACAGGAACAATTCACAGTCGCATGCTGATGACATGTCATTTACGTATATTAGGAACAGTAAAGGCCCTAATATACTGCCTTGGGTAATCAATGTACTTCTAGAACGCATCACCGAGATGGAGAGATATTCAAGACGATGGAACCTGAGACTGCATGGTGTGGCCGAGCGTGTGGAGGACAGAGATGTACGTGAAGAGGTGATCCGAGTTTGCCAGGCCCTGCTGCCATCTGATGCTGAACGGCTCCCGAATGTTATCGACACCGTGCACCGCGTTGGAGTGAAGAAGCCGAAAGGTAACCGGTGTGTTTTACTGCAGTTTTCCTTCCGGGTGCACAGAGCTGCAGTCTGGGCCGCTGCAAAGAATTCCTCTTACCTGCGAGGCAACAGGCTGCGTTTCGCCGAGTATCTTTGTAAAGTCGACAGAGAAGCAAGAATGAAGTTATGGCCACTGGAGGATGAAGCTCGCAAGGCAGGGAAAATTGCCTACTTTGCCGGCGGTCGGGCATTTATTGAGAAAAAAGAAATCCCTCTTCCAGTCTGAAGATACACCTTTCAGACTTTAACTTACTCTTGACTTTACTTTGTTAAAAGAGGATGGACAGATGAGGAGTTACAACTTATGCACGAGCCAGTTTTTTGCCCTTTTCTGAGTATTAATATGATGGTGTTCCCGCAGTATTTAGTTGCTTTGTTTCTAACTCAAAGCATTTTCTAATTCTAATTCATTCTTATTTAACTTTGTCTTTATCTAAAGTTTCTCTCAAAGCCAGGGGGTTAAGGCAGAACTTGAAGCGCAAAGCTTTATTTTTATTTCTTAAACAATGTAAAACAGATTTATGTTTTTTACAGGAGACACACAGTATGAATGATGATGTAAAGTTTTGGAGATCTCAATGGGGTAATGAGATATTTTGCTCTCATGCATCACAGCGTTCTGGTGGAGTTGGCACACTCAAAAACAATATTACAGGATTCTTATTGCATCATAGTGACTATGATAAAAATGGCCATTATATTTGTCAAGTTTTTGAGATTCAGAAAACTAACATTATAGTTGCTAACATTTATGGATATAACTCGGTGCCTGACAATACTATTTTATTTAATGAGGTGGAAAATAGAATTCTACACTGGCTTGCCAAATTTCCAAATGCTTATATACTTGTAGGAGGTGACTTCAATACTGTCATTGACAATTCACTTGATAGATGGCCACCAGGCTCTCAAAATAGTGTCAGCTCAAATCTAAAGTTACTAATGCAAAGGCTTGATCTAATTGATGTCTAAAGATATAAAAATCCTGATAAGACATCCTTTACCTGGTCTAATAAGTCAGGCTCAAGAGAATCCAGAATCGACATGTGGTTAATTTCTAAATCACTGCAAAACAGTGTTACTGTTCAAATTCTCTCCACTCCTTTGACTGATCATAGGGCTATACAGATTCACATCTCTCTACATCCCTCTCACAATCGTTCAAAAAGCTCATACTGGAAACTCAATAGTTCGGTTTTATGTCATGAAGCAGTTAAAAATGAAGATTAAAGATCTAATACAATTTTTTTTTTTAATAACATCAAAGAAATTATATCCTATATTCTCTTACATGACACAACTGTCGGAGCTTTTAAAACTAAGCTGACTTTTTTCATGTAAATTTTTTTTATTCAGTGAAAAGACTAAAATTCCATTCGGTTGTTTTTTTTTTTGTGGTGGCCTGTCATATTACCATACCATACCAACTTTAAAAACAAGCACAGTTGAAAAACAAAGGGCTGTACACCACAAAGAAATAGAGGCAAAGGACAGACTAAAAAATAACATTTAAAACAGAAATAAAAATACACATTGAAAAAGCAAATATAAATTACCCTAAGAACAATTTGTTTGATAAAAAACAGTTTAAAAGTTAAAAACAGTTTAAAGTCTCATGCTGGGTTAAAATCCAGTGAATAAAAATGGGTTTTAAGAAGGGTCTTAAAAATAGCCAAAGAAGGGGCCTATCTCACATGGAGAGGGAGATCGTTCCAGAGTTTGGGACCCGCAACAGAGAAGGCTCTGTCCCCTCTGAGCTTGCGCTTTGTTTTGGGTACCTCCAGGATCAGCTGATCAGCTGACCTGAGGGACCGGGTGGGGGCATAGAGGTGGAGCAGCTCAGAGAGGTACGGTGGGGCAAGACCACGTAAGGATTTAAAAACGAGTAAGATCATTTTAAAATGCACTCTAAAATAGCTAAATGGTTTCCTTTTTTTTCTCAGTCATATTGTGAGTTCTAGTATTGTGTATTTAGCTTTTTGGCTTTTCTACTGCATTTGAGGAATGTCTTCCACTCATGTTGAACAACTTCCACATGTTTAAAGTCTTCCTTAAAAAAGGGAAGCAGGCACACATACAGCAGAATGTGTGGCATTTTTTACAGACTAAATATTGTGTCAGAAAAACACACAAACTCAGTGTCATGTTCAACATCGAAAATTACAGTATGATGTGTGTGTGTGTGTGTGTGTTCTGGCAATGCTTACTTAATGGGGACATCGCTCTGTTTACACAGTCATCTTTAGGGGTCCTCTGACTGTATGGGGACAAAAAAACAGGTGCCCTAAAGGGAAACTTTTTTAAATGATCCTGAGGATCATGTCATATTTAATTTGAACTTTTTATTTTTTTTTTTAAATGGTCCTCAGTAGTCACGTACAAATTTGTGTGAATTATGCAAAATGATTTAAATTTGGTCCCCATGAACCATATTAACTCTTTTTCCCCAGGGTCCCCAGTAAGAATGATCAGCACATTACTTCATCAATCCAGAGATTTAAAGACGTGTATGAGCTAACTGGGCTGTTGTACCTAAAAAATGTTTACCTTAAAATGTTTATGCCTCCACAACCTGTAGAAAGGGTGGTCCCCACAACTGATGATCAAAAACTTGGTCCCCATTCCAAATGATAGTGTGTGTGTGTGTGTGTGTGTGTGTGTGTGTGTGTGTGTGTGTGTGTGTGTGTGTGTGTGTGTGTGTGTGTGTGTGTGTGTGTGTGTGTGTGTGTGTGTGTGTGTGTGTGTGTGTGTGTGTGTGTGTGTGTGTGTGTGTGTGTGTGTGTGTGTGTGTGTGCGCGCGCGCGTGTGTTGAACAGGACATTCAGCAGATCTTGGGCCGGTTATCTCCACGCCATCTGGAAGTGATGGAGGCATACATGTATGAGAAGGAAGAGGCCGGAATCATCGCCCAGATGGAGAAGCAAGAGGCCCAGAAGGAGATTGACGAATTAAAAGAGGCCGTACTCTTCGCCTTGATGGAGAAGCAAGAGGCCCAGAAGGAAAGTAAGTAAATACCTGTTAGGAAGGGACCATGTTTTGACCCAGCAGATGTCATCCACAACATTATTCCAGAGTGCAGTTACATAGGAGACAGACACACAATCATTTTGGAATAAGCTGCGGATTATTCTGTTATTTTTCTGATCAAAGCAAAGTTTCCCCACAGGAGTGTGAAGTGTATCATTCACCATTCTTACAGCAGAAAGAGGAGATGAGTAAGCCCTGTACAACATAACACCTGTTGGAATGTACAACATAACACCTGTTGGAATGTACAACATAACACCTGTTGGAATGTACAACATAACACCTGTTGGAATGTACAACATAACAACACCATCCATTGCACCACAATACACACAGTGACTATAGCTGCCATCAATTCTAATTAAATATGTAGATTATTGTTTTCACATCTGTTCAAGACCTGTCAAATGAAATCTATATAAATCATATATTATCAAATCACAGCCAGATGCTAGAAGGCGGGACTTATACGCGGAAGTCAGGGGGCGGGACTTTAGTTTGTATTATGTTTTGGGATTCAATGTAAATGACGTCATCACTTTTTGACAGAAAGTATATCCTATATTCTCTTACGTGAAATGTACACAACTGTCAGAGCTTTTAAAACTAAGCTGACTTTTTTCATGTACATTTTTTTTATTCAGCGAAAAGACTAAAATTCCATTGTTTTTTTTTGTGGTGGTCTGTCATAATAAATGGTTTCCTTTTTTTTTCTCAGTCATATTGTGAGTTCTAGTATTGTGTATTTAGCTTTTAGCCTTTTCTACTGCATTTGATGAATGTCTTCCACTCATGTTGAACAACTTCCACATGTTTAAAGTCTTCCTTAAAAAAGGGAAGCAGGCACACACACAGCAGAATGTGTGGCATTTTCTACAGACTAAATATTGTGTCAGAAAAACACACAAACTCAGTGTCATGTTCAACGTCAGAAATTACAGTATGATTTGTGTGTTTGTGTGTGTGTTCTGGCAATGCTTACTTAATGGGGACATCGCTCTGTTTATACAGTCACCTTTAGGGGTCCTCTGACGGTATGGGGACAAAAAAACAGGTCCCCTAAAGGGAAACCTTTTAAATTATTCTGAGGATCATGTCATATTTAATTTGAACTTTTTTTAATTTTTATATGATCCTCAGTAGTCACGTACAAATTTGTGTGAATTATGCAAAATTATTTAAATTTGGTCCCCATGAACTATATTAACTTTTTCCCCAGGGTCCCCAGTAAGAATGATCAGCACATTACTTCATCAATCCAGAGATTTAAAGACGTGTATGAGCTAACTGGGCAGTTGTACCTAAAAATGTTTATGCCTCCACAATCTGTAGAAAGGGTGGTCCCCACAAGTGATGATCAGAAACTTGGTCCCCATTCCAAATGATAACCAGTGTGTGTGTGTGTGTGTGTGTGTTGAACAGGACATTCAGCAGGTCTTGGACCTGTTATCTCCACGCCATCTGGAAGTGATGGAGGCATACATGTACGAGAAGGAAGAGGCCGGAATCTTCGCCCAGATGGAGAAGCAACAGGCCGGAATCCTCGCCCAGATGGAGAAGCAACAGGCCGCACGCCTCGCCCGGACGGGGAAGCAAGAGGCCCAAAAAGAAAGTAAGTAAATACCTGTTAGGAAGGGACCACGTTTTGACCCAGCAGATGTCATCCACAACATTATTCCAGAGCGCAATTACCGTATTTTTCGGAGTATAAGTCGCACCGTAGTATAAGTCGCACCTGCCGAAAATGCATAATAAAGAAGGAAAAAAACATAAGTAGCACTGGAGTATAAGTCACATTTTTTGGGGACATTTATTTGATAAAACCCAACACCAAGAATAGACATTTGAAAGGCAATTTAAAATAAAGAATAGAGAACAGGCTGAATAAGTGTACGTTATATGAGGCATAAATAACCAACTGAGAACGTGCCTGGTATGTTAACGTAACATATTATGGTAAAAGTCATTCAAATAACTATAACATATAGAACATGCTATACGTTTACCAAACAATCAATCTGTCACTCCTAATCGCTAAATCCCATTAAATCTTATACGTCTAGTCTCTCAAGTGAATGAGCTAAATAATATTATTTGATATTTTACGGTAATGTGTTAATAATTTCACACATAAGTCGCTCCTGAGTATAAGTCACAACCTGGCCAAACTATGAAAAAAACTGCGTCTCATAGTCCGAAAAATACGGTACATAGGAGACAGACACACAACCATTCTGGAATAAGATCAAAGCAAAGTTTCCCCACAGGAGTGTCAAGTGTATCATTCACCATTTTTACAGCAGAAAGAGGAGATGAGTAAGCCCTGTACAACATAACACCTGTTGGAATGTACAACATAACACCTGTTGGAATGTACAACATAACAACACCTGTTGGAATGTACAACATAACAACACCATCCATTGCACCACAATACACAAAGTGACTATAGCTGCCATCAATTCTAATTAAATATGTAGATTATTGTTTTCACATCTTTCCAAGACCTGTCAAATGAAATCTATATTATAGACGGAAGTCAGAGGGCGGGACTTTAGTTTGTTTGTATTATGTTTAGGGATTCAATGTATATGACGTCATCACTTTTTGACAGAAAGTATATCCTATATTCTCTTACATGACACAACTGTCAGAGCTTTTAAAACTAAGCTGACTTTTTTCATGTACATTTTTTTATTCAGCGAAAAGACTAAAATTCCATTCCGTTTTTTTTTGTGGTGGTCTGTCATATTAAATGGTTTCCTTTTTTTTCTCAGTCATATGCTTTGAGGCTTTTCTACTGCATTTGAGGAATGTCTTTCACTCATTTTGAACAACTTGCGGTATAGATGAGCAGCCGTGCCAGCAACTTGAGGGTTCCAGGTTCGATCCCCACTTTCACCATCCTAGTCACTTCCGTTGTGTCCTTGGGCAAGACAGGTGCACGTCTTCGCAGGTGGGAGGGGCCAATCCCCATAAAAGCATAGAATTGATAAAAAGCAACCAAACATTTTGTCAATCATTTTTTATTGACTACAATGTGGGACAGCAGCAGCACTCAACCCATGGTACCTGTCAAGTCAAAGTACAGAGCAGCACAAACACCACTGATTTGTAGAGCACACTCCAGGCCTGAAGGGGCAACAGTGAGAGCTGAACATCTCCACCTGCTTCCAACAGATTGGTGTGATTGAATTCACCTGTTCATCTGCTCAGAGTACATGCTCAAAATGTTTGAGCTCCAGTCAGTCACCCCTTTTTGACATGCTGCTAAGAGGAAGGAAGACAGCTCCTGTGTGGACTCACAAGACGCAACTGGTGAGGAAACCTTGTTTTGTACTGAGGGGATGTTTAAAGAAGATAATTTCACTGATGTTTACAAAATTGTTTAAGTTGACTGAAAGTAAATTTAAAAAGTTATCAGTGATGTTTTAAGTTTATTCTTATAATTAGGATAGATTGTTTAAATTTAATTTCATTCATATTGTTGGAAATGTTTAAGTTTATTCTTAAACCTATCAGTGGAAATTAATTTTGGTTGGATTGACTTTGTTGAGCTTCGTTGCGTTGCGGTGGAGATGTATTTAAACTTTCGTCAAACATTTTACCTTTGGACTTATTTATTGTAGCGGCAGCATCGTAACATGTTGCTGCTCTAACTCACAGAGAATGACTCATGACTAATGACATCGGAACAGGAAGTATAGGTGTCAGATAACAGAGGTAAACACTGCCCTCTAATGGACACAATGGGTAAGGGCGTACAACAGTATTACACTTAACACCCCCACTCTCTCTTAGCTTATTGTGGTACATCATTTTTCATAGAAAATAAAACAACAAAAACACATTTTGGCACACGTTATGCTTTTCTTGCACTCAGTGCCAAACAAATACTAAGCAAACTTCCAGTTTTAGCTTAGTGGCTGGTTTTGTCATCAAGTCAGCAATCATGCTGTCAGTAGGACAATATTCCAAACATATTCTCCCACTATTTACAGTTTCACGTATGAAATTATATTTGATATCAATATGTTTGCACCTTTGTCGGTTTACTGGATTTCTAGCTAGTGCAATAGCTCCTTGGTTGTCATCGTAAACCTTGGTTTGTGCATACTGACACTTATCAATACCTTTGAGTAACTGTTGCAAATACATACACTCCTGTATGGCTGACGCTAAGGCCATGTATTCTGCCTCGCAGGTAGACAGTGCAACTGTCGGTTGCTTTCGACTCTTCCATGAAATGAGTGCACTTTTGTCACTTAAACTGGCACAGTATACCTGTAGTGCTACATCTGTCTGTGACCTCAGATGCCCAGTCAGCATCACTGTGGACTATTAGACCAAGTTCACCTGTGTCATCCTTTTTAAAAATAACCCACGGTCTGTTGTACCTTTTAAGATACCTGAACACATGCTTTACAGTGTTCCAATGCTCCTCACTTGGCTCAGCAAAATGCTGGGAATGTTTACTGACCACATAACTTAAATCTGGTCTAGTGCAAGTAGCCAAATAGATTAAACTTCCCACTGCTTCTCGATAGATCCTTGGTTCTTCCATTTTTACAGCATTTTCTGTGTATTCGAGTTTTGACTCGCATGGGGTCTCTCTGGCCTTACAATCCTGCATCCCAAATCTGGAGAGGATTTTGTTCACGTACCTGTGTTGTGACATTGTGACTTGGTCCTCTGACTGTTTAAAATCTATCCCTAGAAAACTGTTCAACTTCCCCAGGTCTTTCATTTTAAATCTCTCAGTGAGCATCACTTTGACATTTTTCACAACCTCCTCATTGTTAGCAGCAATTATCAGATCGTCAACCCACACAATCAAAATCACTTTTTCATTGTCTTTTTCCCTTGTGTATTGGCAGTTATCAGCAAGATTTTGATCAAAACCGTTTTCAGTGAGATATACATGCAACAGAGAATTCCAGTTTCGACCTGACTGAGACCATATAAGGACTTACCTAATTTGCATATTAACTTCTCTTCTGTTTGACTTTTTCTCGTAACCTTCCGTGTAGGTATGCGGTTTTCACATCCATTTGATGTAAAACTAGATCTTCCTGCACTGCTTTTTGCATTACTACTCTGATAGTTGTCATGTCAGCAGTAAGCAAGAATGTTTCCTCATAATCAATGCCTTGTTTTTGGCTATAACCTTTTGCAACAAATCTTGCTTTACACTTATCTGACCCATCGGTATTACTCTTGAGTGTATACACCCACCTACCCCCCACTGCCTTTTTGCCTGGTGGTAATCTTTTAGTGACTGCATTTCGTCATTCAGTGACCTGGTTGACCGTATGGCATCCTGGTAATTTTGTGGTATGTCGCAAACTGCTCTATAACATGAGTCTACACAAGTTACCAGCCTGTCTGCCCTGTCTTCCATGTCATATTCCTGTAGGTGCATGGGCCTTCTCCTAACTCTAGGTGGGTTCTTTCTTCCCTGACCCCCAGCGCTAGACTGTTCACCTTCAATCTCTGAAACAGATACATCATTTTTAACACTTTGACCTGATGCATTTCCCATTTTTTTCATCATCACTTTCCTCATTTTCAAGGACCCTGGGGTGTACCTCTGTCCTGATACTGAGTGTGTGGTCAATGTGTTTGTGTTTCTTTTTCGTTGACTGTCTTGTTTGTGGATTTCTCTAGCCTGTGTTTTTGGACCGTTTCTGTGTCTAGATAATACACAAGATAAGCTGGGCTGTTCTTGTCGTACCCGATAAAACGACCCTATTCTCATCTAGGATCTAACTTTCCTTTCTCTTGTTCGTATGCAAAGCACACAGATCCAAATTTCTGAAGTTTGGACATTTTTGGCTTCTTGCCTGTGAGCATCTCATAAGGTGTTTTCCTTGTGCGTTTACTGTAACATCTGTTTCGTACATAAGGCAGCTGTCTGTACAGCATAATTCCACATTTTGTCTGGTAGTTAACTGTCAAAAAGCATACACCTGCCCATCTCAGGGTTCTCCAACTTCTCTGCCGTGCCGTTTTGGTGAGGCGAATAAGGTGCAGATGTCTCGTGCTTAATCTTATTTTTGGTTAACAGTGCTTTGAATTCCTTGCTCGTAAATTCAGTACCATTATCCGCGGAGTCTGCTAAGAACCTCTCTGTGGCATGTACCGCATCACTATTGCATTTGAGAAAATATACAGTCATGGCACCTGAATAGTCGTCCGTAAAGGACTGTGTATATTTGTGACCTTCTAAGCTTGGGGTTCTCATAGGACCGGCTAAATCTGTATGCACTTCATAAACCCTCAGTCTTCTCTTGAAGTCCTTAAATGTCACGTTGTCCTCATTTTGTGTAACATGGACAGCCAGTGGTCTGAATAAGTCTGGCAGTCCATTGAAAATGGTGGCCACAAGCACTCATGTTCTCATGTTCTCTCCTGCATCACGAAGAGCTGAAATTATATTCTCAGCCCTTATCATATAATCAGTCACAGTCTCATTCCCTTCCATTTTTATGGTGGTCAATGAAGTGTACAGGTTTAGAATCCTGGGCTTGCTCTTTCCAGAATAATGTTCTCTTAATAATTTCAAAGCTTTCCTTCCATCATCAGCGGTGTCATGTCTTATCAATGATAAGGCTCTTATCTAGCGCAGGGGTGCTCACACTTTTTCAGCATGCGAGCTACTTATAAAATGATCAAGTCAAAATGATCTACCTACTACAAAAATTCAAAACATATATTTATTTCTAAATATATTGAGGATTCTTTATATCTACAATGTATGTTGATGTACATGCATAACCGCATGAGCCAATATTGCACAACACAATTAACTATGTAAATTTTGTCATTACCCGAGTTTACTCTGATGACTTGCACTGAATTGAATCAGCCAGGGATGCATAGTCCGGACAGTAGCTGCTGACAGCCAGACTCAAGCACACTTCCAAATGTTCATCAGTCATGGTGGAACGGTACTTGGACTTAATGATGCTTCGGTGGCGGCTTTCGCTTTTAAAGTTTGTTGTGTGAAAAATTACTGCTGTCCGGACAACTGGGATTTCAGTTCCTTCATCTTTCTCTTTCTCAGCTCGCTTTTCAGCGGGAACTCAGTGTCGTATTTTCCATGAATAGTCCGAAAATGCCGCTCCACATTTCCCTTCTTTGGTATTGCGATGGCAGACTGGCAGATGAGGCAAACGCACTTTGAAAATGTCATCGTGAAAAAAAAAGTCCTCCTCCCATTCCGTATGAAAGTGATAAATTTTTGTCTTCTTACTTGGTCCAGCTCCCCCACTCATTTTTATACCCTTTCTTAGGTTTAAGACAAAAAACCGAGGGCTGAAAATTGGCGGTAACTCGCTGACAAGCTTGTTAGTTTTGCTGCACTGAGCGCTGTTGTTTGCGCATGCGCAGTGACCTAAGTGTCAGAAAAACGCAGATGTCATCTGACTGGCTGCCCTGTTTTATCAATCAAAAGACGGGATGGGTGATAGGCTGGCGTAAATTTTTTTTTTTTTATGTAATGCAAATTTATTTATTTATTTTTTAATGTAATGCGAATTTTTTTTAATGTAATGCGATCTACCAATACTACCTTTGCAATCGACTGGTAGATTGCGATCGACGTATTGAGCACCCCTGATCTAGCGCATTTACTACCTACTGCTGCTGTCCGCCTGACGTGGCCAAGAAAGTCGTGTCAAAGGGTTTCAAACTCATTTTAAATGGGGGGCCACATGGAGAAAAATCTACTCGCAAGTGGGCTGGACTTGTAAATTCACGGCACGATAACTTAAAAATGGTGCCACATGGTACCACACCTCTCCGCAGAACTGAACCCATGGGCTAGGTTAGCAGGCAGGTTCCACTAGGTTAGCCTATTCGCTGATGAAAACTAAAATCATCAAATGTATCGCTCCAACGTCCCACACCGGGGGCCTCATGTAACTAGAGTTGCGTGAAACAGGTGTATGTGAAAATCCAGAAAAACTTTGTACGGCAGCAAAAATTCAGATGTATAAAAGTGTGCGCACGCACAAAGCCAAGCAAATTTCTTTGTTACATCGCAATCAACTTCAAATCAGCCGCAGACGTGTGCCTAGCTTGGCACGCCCAGGCCACTCCCCCCTTATAAATATGTGTTATAAATACTCATATATTGAAAATACAATTACAATTGTTTGAAATCTTTTAACTCTAAACATGCTAGCATATCACAAAGGATACAAACGATTTTACCTCTTGTTCAATTACTCAATTTATTAATAAAGGACAGGAGAGCTACAAGAAAGTCGTGTCAAACTCATTTTAAATGGGGGGCCACATGGAGAAAAAATCTACTCCCAAGTGGGCCGAACTGGTAAATTCACGGCACGATAACTTAAAAATGGTGCCACATGGTACCACACCTCTCCGCAGAACTGAACCCATTGTACCGGCCCTGGAAAAAAGATGACAATCAGAATGAGTGAGATGTACACAAATATGTGTATGCGTCAGAGTTGTGTGTGTTAATCCTGCTGCTACCTGATTTGGATGTCTATTTTTTGGGCTTTTTGGCCGCCGGCATCTCATCGCCCGGGTCCTGGCTGGTGCTTTCACCAGGATCATCTGTTTTGCGTTCTGTGGGAACTTGAGCTGTGGAGAACAAAAGTTGTCACAAAATACTTCTGTTTGAAGAGTATGAAAAATGAAAAGCTGTCGGCACTTTCAAAGTTGTGTTTGGTAAGATACAGAAATACAAGTTTCAGTGAAGGTAAGATACAGAAATACAAGTTACGAATGAAACAGTCCATTATCAGGCTACTCAAGGAGCTGATGTTGACTTCTCATTCCTTTTTTCTTGAGCTCGTGCTCAAATAGCTTTTTCTACAAGAAATCCACTGCAAGGGAAGGCTTAACTTAAAAACAATATTATAATGTTAGATGGTAGAATCTACGTTCCTTACATTTGTTTTTGAGATCCTTGTATTTTGATTCCTCAATCTCGATCAGGGCGTGGTGTGCGGCCTCTCGCTTCTCCATTTGGGCGAGTTTTGCGGCCTTTTGCGCCTCCATCTTGGTCTCCATTAGGGTGAGGCATTCGGCCTTTTGCTTCTCCATCACGGCGAGGCGTGAGGCCTTTTCCTTCTCCGTCTGGGTCGCCAACTGGGCGAGTTTTGCGGCATTTTCCTTCTCCGTCTGGGTCGCCAACTGGGCGAGTTTTGCGGCATTTTCCTTCTCCGTCTGGGTCGCCAACTGGGCGAGGCGTGCGGCCTTTTCCTTCTCCAACTGGTTCGCCATCTGAGCGAGGCGTGCTGCTTTTTCCTTCTCGAACAGGTCGCGGTATGCGGCATCCATCTTCTCAAGCCACAAGATTTCTGCGGCCTTTTGCGTCTCCATCTCGGTCCCAATCTGGGTGAGGCCTTTTCCTCCTTCATCAGGGTGAGGTGTGCGGCCTTTTGCAACTCCATCTGGGTCTTTTGCAACTCCATGTGGGTCTTTTGCAACTCCAGCTGGGCAAGGATTCCGGTCCCTTCCTTCATCTCTCACACACACACACACACACACATCATACTGTAATTCCTGATGTTGAACATGACACTGAGTTTGTGTGTTTTTGTGACACAATATTTAGTCTGTAAAAAAATGGCAGAATTAGATGCACGAGGGACTGGACCCTACACTCTTCCACAAGTGGGTCAAAAATGACCCATGTTAGAATCAATGTGTTTTCATGCCATTTGTTGTCATTTTGGTGAAGAATAATCACTTGTATAATAGTTTGTAATATATTTAGGACCACACAAGAATTTCATGTTTGAAATATCTTTATTCTTCTTCACAATTTAAAAAAAAATTACCCAGAACAGCAATAGAAAAAATGTGAACATCCATTGTGTGTGTGTATGAATGTCCAGTCATTGACAGTTCCTCTTTCTTTTCCCTGTTTTGCCTTGTCTCATCATTGTATGCAGTTCAGACAAACTACCTGTTTCTGGCTGTGATCATTGCACACAGGGACATTGCATTTCCCACACCTGTTGTTAACTGCGATCTTTGTTACTTGGGAAGATCTGACACCTCTTTCTCTTTGGTTGGCCCTGTCTGCTTCTCTCCTGTGGCTGGATTTTGGCTTTTGTCAACCCACACCTTTCCATTGCTTCAATAATCGGGGTTTGGAGTTGGGGGCAGCCTTCCAGTCGACTCCTCATGTGTTGGGTGACAAGCTCCTTTGACAGCTCTTTGAGAAAGATCCGTCGTGCATTGGTGATGCCGCTCTTGAACTCTGGGTGCTGAGCCGTGAAATAGGTGTAGAAATTCAGGGTGGCGATGTCAATCATGGCCCATGGTACCACAGCACCATGGGCCACCTCTGTGTTTGGCGCTTGCAGGTGTAGGTTCCAACCATCTGGTCAGTGGTGTCTACACCGCCTTTCGTCTTGTTGTAAAATGTGATTACTTCTGTTTTTTTCTTTCTGCTATTTTCATCCACTACTTTTGTCGTGGTGCATCATGCTCAGGAGCACAACAGCTTTTGCTTTCTTTCTGACATAGCTGACCATGGTAAGGCTGTTGTTGAATCCAAACTCTGTGCTGTGAACCTCCCTGGACATGGAAGGCTTCATCAGAGGAGGGATGTCTGGCTTGTTCAGACGTAGAGTCCCCACAATAGTGAGATCCCTCTCTAGAAGATGCTGTGCAAGAGGCACACTGGTGAAAAAGTTATCCATTGTGATGTTGCGACCTGTGTTTCTAAATCTACCACACAACTGCTTGACAAATGAACTTCTTCACCTGGTTGTCTCCCTGTGTAAACTATACCATCTATTGCATAGGGGATGCATCACAAACCCAGAAGATCTTTAGGCCGTACTTGGCGGGCTTGCTTGGCATGTACTGTAAGCTCTTGCTGTGTAAGATAGTCTTCCTGAAGGGTCAAACTTCTGATATAGTCCGTGTGGTCCACAGTTAAATTTATTCCAGACAGCCACAGCTGATAAGAATTGAAGGTTCCCATTGGATTCCAAAGAAAATGCATGCGGGTCATTTGTGACCCACTTACGGAAGCTTGGGGTAGTAGTACAAAAACTACAATTTCTTAAAATTTTTAAAAGGTAAGTTAGAAGTGTAAATGGAATTATGTCAAAAACATGTTTTTTGAGGAATACCTGGAATATGAAATGTTAAAACATTTTCATTACAAAGATATTTCAGGAAAACAACCTCACCGGGTCATTTTTGACCCACTTGTGCATCTAAGGGTTAAGGAAGACTTTAAACATGTGGAAGTTGTTCAACATGAGTGGAAGACATTCCTCAAATGCAGTAGAAAATAATAAACAATACAAGCACTCACAATATGACTGAGAAAAAAAAGGAAACCATTTAATATGACAGACCACCACCACAAAAAAAAAAACGGAATGGAATTTTACAGTCTTTTCGCTTAATAAATAAATGTACTAGTTTTAAAAGCTCTGACAGTTGTGTTCATGTAAGAGAATATAGGATATACTTTCTGTAAAAAAAAGATGACGTCATGTACATTGAATTCCAAAACATAATACAAACAAACAAGCAGCAGAGGTAAAAAAAAACTTGTCCTGCCATTCGGGGGAAAAAAAGGCCACTCGGGGAAAAAAAAGGTGTCTACCTGTCAGCTGAGGATTACACGTATGTGCGGGTGTGACAGTGTGTGTGTGTGCGCTAAAAGTGGGGCTGTTTCTTTCAGGAGCATGATGGCACATGTTACAGGCCTCGCACTGAGTAGCCTGGTCCCAGTGTTCGATGTGGTGTGTCCTGTTTTATAGGAATAAAAAGAAGACACAAAGTGCTTGATTGCGTTGTCATCGCAGGGTGTGACCTGACTGTTTTATTAAACATTTCTTGATTTCTTTACTCATTTGCATTACTATTGTGCTTTTAATCACATCCAAATAGTTTCAATCATGTAATTTCAGTTCTACATTTGTTCATTCACATCGTTAAACAATTACATCTTTACTTTTGAAATGATAAAACATATCCACAAAAACATGGAGGATTGATCGTTACATACCCAAACACTATATTTCCTGTGTATAAGCATCACATAACGGTACTGTTGCTTTAATAAATACCTCTTCATCTTACATGTTTGTACTGTATCCTGACATTGCTTCTTTTTTAATATTGCTGCTTTCTTGAACGCTTTTTTCTATATTGTCACTGTCATTATAAATCAATTACAATTACACACAGTTACCTGACTATACCTATAAAACTTCTTAACAATCACAGTTTAACTTCAACAAATCCACTGCCGCCGCCGTTCCCGCCCAACTACGCGCTCGCACACAAAGGGAGACATCGCTTATTGAACGTTACAAATTTCATCACAAATACACACTTTTAAACAATATACTTCAATATTTCTATATTCAGAAACGCTTATAATTGCTTGGAGACAAATGTGTTAATATGATCACACTTTACCGACCTGTTTTATAGGAATAAAAAGAAGACACAAAGTGCTTGATTGCGTTGTCATCGCAGGGTGTGACACGGAAGCACTAACAAGCACCTCCCATTTTCCTCCTTTCCTATACGAGTGCTCCCTCTGCTGGCGTGGCGGAATAACGTGTCTTGTGGCATTCAGCTTGGAAACATACACTTTAGCTGTGACTTTAGATATGAAAATACCTCGAACTAAATTAGGATACTCTATTTACACATTCATTTTACAAAACAATTGTGACTACTAATTGTAAGTGTCACACACACATCAACACCCTGGAGGGACAAGTATTGGAGTACACCGAGCGCATCGCTGCCATGGAGGAACTGAACGACACTAAAGTCCCGCCCCCTGACTTCTGTGTATAAGTACCGCTTTCTATGAAATATTTCATTTAACAGGTCTTGGAAAGATGTGAAAACAATCTACATATTTAATTAGAATTGATGGCAGCTATAGTCACTGTGTGTATTGTGGTGCAATGGATGGTGTTATGTTGTACATTCCAACAGGTGTTGTTATGTTGTACATTCCAACAGGTGTTATGTGGTACATTCCAACATATGTTGTACATTCCAACAGGTGTTATGTGGTACATTCTAAAAGGTGTTATGTGGTACATTCTAACAGGTGTTATGTGGTACATTCCAACATATGTTGTACATTCCAACAGGTGTTATGTGGTACATTACAACAGGTGTTGTTATGTGGTACATTCCAACAGGTGTTATGTGGTACATTCCAACAGGTGTTGTTACTTTCTGCTGTAAAAATGGTGAATGATACACTTGACACTCCTGTGGGGAAACTTTGCTTTGATCAGAAAAATAAGAGAAAAAGCCGCAGCTTATTCCAAAATGATTGTGTGTCTGTCTCCAATGTAATTGCGCTCTGGAATAATGATGTAGATGACGTCTGCTCGGTCAAAACCTGGTCCCTTCCTAACAGGTATTTACTTACCAACAAAGTCAAAGTGATATCTTTTAAAATCATTCATGGTTATTACCCTGTAAAGACTGATGGTTCGATACAAGAAGGACATTGATGTTACCTGCACCTTATGTAACATACATCCAGAGACTGTTTACCACCTGTTTTGGACTTTTGAAAGTCCCTTCACTATGGCAGGCATCTGTCGCTTCATCCTGGACAATATTTATGACAAACTTGTGCTTTGTTTTAAAGATGTGATATTTGTTTTACACTATATGAAAAAAAATTGAAAAGGAATCTTACCTTTGCAGCCTCATTATACCATTGGCTAAGTTTGATAGTCATAAATGTAAGTTTCTCAATACCCGACCTGTCTTTTGTGCCTGTAAAACAGATTTAGAACTCTACATTAAAACACTCTCTACCTCTAACAACCAAAAAGCTGTGAAAACGATGATGCTGTGTTCCAAATTTAAGTTACTTACTGAGATTGAGTGAGCCTATGGCTTTGCACTTTATTTTATAGATATAATTTTTTGCATTCTATTTTAGTTACTTAGAATTTACAACCCGCTGGTGCTGTTTTTGGACTTATTTTGATTAGTGTTTCTCGATTGTTTGTAAATGTTGAAATTTATAAATATAGGTTTTTTTTTTTTTTAAAAAGCTGGCTGCGGGGCGTTCTTTCTGACGGCACTTCCTGTGGGGCTGCGGTCTTTCTAACATAACTTCCTCTCCGTACTCTGTACACCATAGACATGTTATATATACATATATAATTTTTTTTAAAACATAGACAAGTTATAAGTAGACGCAGCATTGGCTTGTGTGACGCGGGAAATTGGGCCGCCATCTTGACAGCTAATGTAGCGTCTACTTATAAGATGTCTATGGTTGGTCACGAACATGGCACCACGTGGTCACTTGGGAGGCTTTAACCAATCAGAGTATGGCCAGATCATCTCTTTGCTGATTGGTCAAAATACCCTCACGTGACCACAAGGCGCCATGTTTGGAGGTGAATCAATTCATGTTACAAATATAAACATAAACTATCAGCATAATACAGTCATCACACACGTTCATCATTAGAGTATATACATTATTATTTACAGTACATATTCTGTACAATTTGTACGGAATATGTACTGTACTGTGCAATCTACTAATACAAGTTTCAATCAATCAAAAAAAAAAACTAGACGTGTCATCCTCTTGCTAAAAACGTGACTTGTCGTTCACGTGATGGCACGGAAAATAAAATGTCTTTTTAGGAGGGAAAATTTAAAAATGGACAAATAGTAGCGCCAAGTGACTTGGATTAAATCAACTTTAATCTGACTACTGGTTTGGAAATAAAATACATAAATAGCTTGCTATCTAATAGACTCAGCGTGGAAGTGCAAGAGTTTTGTCATCACAGCTGATGAAAATGTCAGTTTTCCTCTTTAGTTCTCAACTGCTGTGATGGACACAACGAAAGTGACAGCACAGCACGTCTGATCGCTAAAGTTGGAACTTGAAAAAAGATTTTGAGCAGAAAACCAAATACCGTATTTCCTCGAATTAGCGCCTGGACGGTAATTAATTTAAAACCTCTTCTCACTCCGGCGCTTACCAAAGGCATGCGGTACATTTAAGCATGCGCTTATAAATTTGAGTGTGATGTAAGGATACCATCATGACATCGCTTATGCCGCAATAAAATGTAAAGCACAATGAATCATCCCGGGAGTTCTTTTTGTTGTGTCACTCGTTTTGTACTGTATACCAGTGCAAAAAATACACTGCACGAACATTTGCAATACCGCGAACGGCCGGGTAACGCAAATTACGACCTGGACATCATAGAACCGGTCGATGGACCAACACCATGGGTAAACCCAGTGGTCATCGTACCCAAGGCAAACTCTGAAATCAGACTGTCTAGATATGCGACAGGCAAACCTTGCAATCATCAGAGAGATACCCAATTCCAACAGTGGATGAACTGCTACAGGGGATGAATGGATCAGTGGTGTTCAGCAAACTGGACTTAAAGTGGGGCTACCACCAACTCCAAATGACCCCAGAATCGCGTGGTATTACCACATTCGCCATCCACAATCGAGTCTATAGATACAAAAGACTTATCTACGGCGTGTCTTCAGCCAGCGAACAGTACCAGTTGCAAAGCTGTGTCATCAACACTCACAAGAATAAAACTACTTTTTTGAAGTAATCATTTATTTCAAGCATGTGAAAAAAAAAAAATCATGACTTTGACACAATTGTGTCTCACATTAAAACAGATGACAGCCAAATGGACTTTGCTGTTTTATTTTCAATGAAACAATAGAAAACATATAGTAGTACAGTTGGCACAGTACAGTAAACTGACAGTTAATATTTAAACATTTAACAATTTTGAACCTGTTACTAATATTGATACTGTTGATAATATTCATTTTGTCTCGCTCCTTTTAGATTGTTCCGTGTCATGTTTGTGTGTTCTCAATTGCTCTGTTTATTGCTAATCTGAATGTTGCTGGGTCGGGTTTGGTTTTGGAATTGGATTGCATTATTATGGTATAGTTCATGCACATTCAGATAAATTCCTCAAAATTACAATTAAAAAATTTTGGGCCGGGGGCCGGGCTGTATATATGCGCACTAATTGACTGAAAGAGCACGCACTTGGTGCGATGATGTCATGTTATGGATGGAAAAATGCCTTTTTAGACAATATGATTTGCCTGAGCGGCTAAGAGACCCCGAGGGTAACAAGCGCTTGCCTTGTTGCCTTTCCATTAAGAACAATACATTTGTTTTTAGTATAAAGTTTGCTGGTTTCAAGAACTGTAATGCCTAGCGCTTATCATTATGTCAAGATAATGGCACTAGCATTTACTTAATTTAAGAATATTTTTCAACATATTGAGCAAAAAGGTCTCGTATCTTTTTTTTCTACCGCACCGTAACACAACATAAACACAACAGAACAAATACCCAGAACCCCTTGCAGCAATAACTCTTCCGGGACGCTCAAATATACACCCCTGCTACCCCCCCCCCCATCTCCCGAATTCAGAGGTCTCAAGGTTGGCAAGTATGCTGATGTCGTTTACGTATATTAGGAACAGTAAAGGCCCTAATATACTGCCTTGGGGGACTCCACAGCTTACTGAGAGGGGGGAACACACACTGTGCCGTTCACCTCTACCACCTGTTTCCTTCCCTCCAAGTAAGATTGCATCCAGCTCGATGAGGTTTGATCAAATCCGATTGCTCTGAGCTTATCCAACAGTATAGCGTGGTTTACGGTGTCAAAGGCCTTCTGAAGGTCCAGCATGACCATGCCGCAGTATTTGCCCGCGTCCGCCTCATGTATGATGTGGTCGGTCAGATAGAGAAGGCAAACTAACCCACGTCCAACAACCATTCGTGACTCCTGCCACTAGAGGGAAGCATGTTACCACACTGATACTAACCCAGTTCCAACAACCATTCGTGACTCCTGCCACTAGAGGGAAGCATGTTACCACACTGATACTAACCCAGTTCCAACAACCATTCGTGACTCCTGCCACTAAAGGGCAGCATGTTACCACACTAAACTAACTCAGTACCCAAGAAGTAGCTCTTGGTTTCAAAAAGGTTGGTGACCCCTGGGTTAAAGCCTCCCAAGTGACCACGTGGTGCCATGTTCGGGACCAACCATCGGCATCTTATAAGTAGACGCTACATTAGCTGTCAAGATGGCGGCCCAATTTCCAGCGTCACACAAACCAATGCTGCGTCTACTTATAACATGTCTATATGTTTTTTTTTTAATTATATATGTATATATAACATGTCTATGGTGTACAGAGTACTGAGAAGAAGTTATGTCAGAATGACCACGGCCCCACACAGGAAGTGACGTCAGAAAGAACGCCCCGCAGCCAGCCTTTTTTTCTGTTTTTAAACCTATATTTATAAATTTCAACATTTACAAACAATCGAGAAACAATAATCAAAATAAGTACAAAAACAGCACAAAACAGCACCAGGGGGTTGTAAATTCAAAGTAACTAAAATAGAATGCAAAAAATTATATATATTGTGGCTGGCTACGGGGTGTTAGCCAATGACTTTGGCTGGGGGGCGGGACTTCCGGGAGAGATAGGGAAGTGACGTTGTTGATAGGAAGTAGGAGTTCGAGTTTTGCCGGGAAAAGGAGAGACACACTTTACTTTTTTTTTTATAAACCTTTATTTATAAATTTCAACATTTACAAACAGTTGAAAATAATAAAGTAAGTGCAAAAATAGTACAAAACAGCGCCAGGGGGTTGAAAATTCAAAGTAACTAAAATAGAATGCAAAAAATATATATATATATATAATAAACAAAGCGCAAAGCCATAGGCTCACTCAATTTCAGTAAATAACTTAAATTTGGAACACAGCATCATCGTTTTCACAGCTTTTTGTTTGTTAGAGGTAGAGAGTGTTTTAATGTAGACACAAAACACGGGTCGGGTATTGAGAAACTTACATTTATGAATATAAAACTTAGGTTGCAAAGGTAAAATGCCTTTTAAATTTTTTTCCATACAGTGTAAAACCAAATATCACATCTTTAAAACAAAGCGCAAATTTGTCATGAATATTGTCCAGGATGAAGCGACAGATGCCTGCCATAGTGATGGAGTGCTTTCACAAGTCCAAAACAGGTGGTAAACAGTCTCTGGATGTATGTTACATAAGGTGCAGGTAACATCAATGTCCTTCTTGTATCTAACCATCACAGTCTTTACAGGGTAATAACCATGAATGATTTTAAAAAATATCTCTTTGACTTTGTTGGTAAGTAAATACCTGTTAGGAAGGGACCAGGTTTTGACCCAGCAGATGTCATCTATATCATTATTCCAGAGCGCAATTACATAGGAGACAGACACACAATCATTTTGGTATAAGCTGCGGCTTTTTCTCTTATTTTTCTGATCAAAGCAAAGTTTCCCCACAGGAGTGTCAAGTGTATCATTCACCATTTTTACAGCAGAAAGTAACAATGTACAACATAACACCTGTTGGAATGTACAACATAAGACATTTTTGTTGGAATGTACAACATAAGACCTGTTTGTTGGAATGTACACCATAATATCACCTGTTGGAATGTACAACATAACACCTGTTGGAATGTACAACATAACACCTGTTGGAATGTACAACATAACACCTGTTTGTTGGAATGTACACCATAACATCACCTGTTGGAATGTACAACATAACACCTGTTGGAATGTACAACATAACACCTGTTGGAATGTACAACATAACACCTGTTGGAATGTACAACATAACACCTGTTGGATTGTACAACATAACACCTGTTGGAATGTACTAGGGATGTCCCGATCCGATATTTGGATCGGATCGACCGCCGATATTTGCCAAAAAATGCATATCGGCAAGGCATGGGAAAATGCCGATCCAGATCCAGTTTTTAAAAAAAAACTCCGGTCCGTGTTTTCCAACGCACCGATTTAAATAATACATTCCACTTTTCTGCTGCTCCCTAATTTCCGTTCCGCATTTTCCAGCACACCAACACATCCACAGGTCTGTGGATTCTCACGCAGTTGCTTTTCGCTGCTGGCATTACACGACAGGCTCTTCTCTATGGCGTCACATTAGTGCCAAAAATCCAAGCGCATAAAAACTGTTATCGCGCGCTGATTCTCCACTTCGTGCGCGCGCGCAAAAGGGTGTCGCACGCGCACGAAGTGGAGAATCAGCGCGCGATCAGTTTTTATGCGCTTGGATTTTTGGCACAAATGTGACGCCATACTTCTCACTCTCTTCTGTGTCTCTCTCTCACAGACAGCAAGCGCACCTTCTTACACACGTCACATACTGTCACGTCATACGTCACATACGTATACGCACTCCCCGTAGCAGAGAGGTAGCAGCATGGCTAACGTTAGCTGTGATGCTAGCGCAGCCGTGCAAGCAACGTTCCCTCTAAGGTGCGCGCCTGTGCAATTGCGCACTGCTCAAGCGTCCTCTGCGCATAGCAATTATATGCCACGCACAAAATCAAATAAAAAAAATAAGCGCATAACAATTTTTGACACACGGACACGACAGAGAAAACAGTTTTCGTCATCATTGTTCAAATATTGTAACGTCTGTCGAGACGCTTATCTCCATTCGGTGCCACACGCCCACACCATCAAAATGCCGAGGCAAAAATTTCCACATCAACACCGTATGAAAAAATTTGTGATTTTTTTAGTTGTGATTTCCTTCTCTGCATGAAAGTTTAAGAGTAGCATATATTAATGCAGTATGAAGAAGGTTTTAATGTCGACATGCAAGCCTTGAAAGAAATTTTGAAAATCAAGACTACATTTCCTGCAAATGGGTGCATTTCTACCCTATATTTTAACTTTAGATTTATTCTCATATCAAACTCTTGGCTGTCTTTTTGACACTTACATCCGGCGCCCCCCTCCACATCCCGGATTATAAATAATGTAAATAATTCAATGTGATTATCTTGTGTGATGACTGTATTATGATAGTATATATCTGTATCATGAATCAATTTAAGTGGACCCCGACTTAAACAAGTTGAAAAATATATTCGGGTGTTACCATTTAGTGGTCAATTGTACGGAATATGTACTTCACTGTGCAACTTACTAATAAAAGTCTCAATCAATCAATCAAAACACATAGAATCATAATACTGCTGTGATTATATGCATCAAGTGTTCATTCAAGGCTAGGCAAAATATCGAGATATATATATCGTGTATCGCAATATGGCCTTAAAATATCGCAATATTAAAAAAAGGCCATATCGCCCAGCCCAAGTTCAATGATGCCATTTCTGTTTGTCATGTATAATTTTGTCTATTTTTGTTTATCCTTGAATAAACAAGTCAGTTTCTTGTTACCAACCATTGCGTATTATTCAAACTCCCCTAACTCAGCTGGCTGGTTGTTATCAAGAGTACTAAAACCCTTTTCAACATGATTCTGACAACTAAGTAGGCTAAATAACTTTAAACTTTAATACATGCTCGGATAGGCCAGTATCGGTATCAATGTATAACATAACACCTGTTGCAATGTACAACATAACACCTGTTGCAATATACAACATAACACCTGTTGGAATGTACAACATAACACCTGTTGCAATGTACAACATAACAACACCTGTTGGAATGTACCACATAACACCTGTTGGAATGTACCACATAACACCTGTTGGAATGTACAACATAACACCTGTTGGAATGTACAACATAACAACACCTGTTGGAATGTACAACATAACACCTGTTGCAATATACAACATAACACCTGTTGGAATGTACAACATAACACCTGTTGCAATGTACAACATAACAACACCTGTTGGAATGTACCACATAACACCTGTTGGAATGTACCACATAACACCTGTTGGAATGTACAACATAACACCTGTTGGAATGTACAACATAACACCTGTTGGAATGTACAACATATGTTGGAATGTACAACATAACACCTGTTGGAATGTACCACATAACACCTGTTGGAATGTACAACATAACACCTGTTGCAATGTACAACATAACACCTGTTGCAATGTACAACATAACAACACCTGTTGGAATGTACCACATAACACCTGTTGGAATGTACAACATAACACCTGTTGGAATGTACAACATAACACCTGTTGCAATGTACAACATAACACCTGTTGGAATGTACAACATAACAACACCTGTTGGAATGTACAACATAACACCTGTTGAAATGTACAACATAACACCTGTTGCAATGTACAACATAACACCTGTTGGAATGTACAACATAACAACACCTGTTGGAATGTACAACATAACACCTGTTGGAATGTACAACATAACACCTGTTGGAATGTACAACATAACAACACCTGTTGGAATGTACCACATAACACCTGTTGGAATGTACCACATAACACCTGTTGGAATGTACAACATAACACCTGTTGGAATGTACAACATAACACCTGTTGGAATGTACAACATAACACCTGTTGCAATGTACAACATAACACCTGTTGGAATGTACAACATAACAACACCTGTTGGAATGTACAACATAACACCTGTTGAAATGTACAACATAACACCTGTTGAAATGTACAACATAACACCTGTTGGAATGTACCACATAACACCTGTTGGAATGTACAACATAACACCTGTTGGAATGTACAACATAACACCTGTTGGAATGTACAACATAACAACACCTGTTGGAATGTACAACATAACACCTGTTGGAATGTACAACATAACACCTGTTGGAATGTACAACATAACAACACCTGTTGGAATGTACAACATAACAACACCTGTTGGAATGTACAACATAACACCTGTTGGAATGTACAACATAACACCTGTTGCAATGTACAACATAACAACACCTGTTGGAATGTACAACATAACAACACCTGTTGGAATGTACAACATAACAACACCTGTTGGAATGTACAACATAACAACACCTGTTGGAATGTACAACATAACAACACCTGTTGGAATGTACAACATAACAACACCTGTTGGAATGTACAACATAACAACACCTGTTGGAATGTACAACATAACAACACCATCCATTGCGCCACAATACACACAAGTGACTATAGCTGCCATCAATTCTAATTAAATATGTAGATTATTGTTTTCACATCTTTCCAAGACCTGTCAAATGAAATCTATATAAATCATATCTTATCAAATCACAGCCAGATGCCAGAAGGCGGGACTTATACACGGAAGTCAGGGGGCGGGACTTTAGTTTGTTTGTATTATGTTTTGGGATTCAATGTATATGACGTCATCTTTTTTTGACAGAAAGTATATCCTATATCAGGGGTCCTCAAGTACAAATCTTTTGAAACAGGCTGGGTCTGCTTATTATTGATCAAGCTTATATAGTAGCAGGAGGTAGGTAGTAGTTTAAAAAATAACTTTAAAACTAACAAAAATAAAATAAATATCCAATAAAATACAAAATTAACAAAAATAAAATAAATATCCAATAAAATACATGAAAGATTTTCTTTGAAACAAAAATAAATAAGAACTTAAATAAAATAAATATTTCAGTACGTCTGGTAGCTGTGGCATCAGAGAGTGGGATTTGATTTATTTTAGCTGTCATTTCCTCCTTTTCTTTGCCTTCAAACATGGCACCCATCACTTCAGTCAAAAATTCTTTAATTCTGCATCAGAGAATGACTTCTTGTGGTTACCCAAAAACCATGCCACTCTGAGTGAGCACTCCGTTGCTGTTTGTTGTTGTGTCATAGATTTAACAAAAATCTTGCTTGATGTTTCATATGACTTTTTCAGCCTCGTGATTTCTTTTTTCTTAGCTCTGAATAATGAGGAAATGTCTCTTCAAATTCACGGTGCTCTTTCAGATAGTGACGTTTCAGATTTTCACTTTTCACCAGAGCAACAGTACTGTTGCATATTTGACACATTGGTCTGGTACTTGCAGTAGGTAGGATGAAAACATATTGCTCTGTCCATTCTTCCTTGAAACGTTGGTTTTCCCTGTCCACCTTTCTTTTACCAGCCTGAGCCAACTTGGAGCATGCTATTGTGATTTGATTCACATCCAGTGACTGACGAGTGAACAGTTAGCGAAGTAGCGATACCAGACAATTGTGTGCATGCAGCGAAAGGTTCCATGCATGTGGCATGAGCGCTGTATGACCCAGGTGGTAACAGCCTATCAGCGCGTCGTTGTGATAGAGATAACAGCCCATACTCTGATTGGCTGATTCCGCAGCCAATCAGAGTGGCGTTCTCTCGCTCTCACTCCGTCTCGCTCTCTTTCTCTCTCAGAGAGAGAGACGGAGTGAGTGAGACACGGAGAAGTGTAAACGAAAAGTGGAGATATTTGACTAAAAACGACAAAGATGCTAGCGATAACTCAAAGAAATACAATTATATTTTTTTTATAATAATTATAATTTAAAAAAATATATATATATATATATTTTTTTTTTTACTATATTTCGTGCTGGGTCCGGACGGACACGTTGCTGGGTCCGGACATGGGCCGCGGTCCGCCTGTTGAGGATCACTGTCCTATATTCTCTTACATGAAATGTACACAACTGTCAGAGCTTTTAAAACTAGTACATTTATTTATTCAGCGAAAAGACTGTAAAATTCCATTTTTTATTTTTTTTTGTGGTGGTGGTCTGTCATATTAAATGGGTTTCCTTTTTTTTTTCTCAGTCATATTGTGAGTGCTTATATTGTTTATTTATTTTCTACTGCATTCGATGAATGTCTTCCACTCATGTTGAACAACTTCCACGTGTTTAAAGTCTTCCTTAAAAAAGGGAAGCCGGCGCACACAGCAGAATGTGTGCCATTTTTTACAGACTAAATATTGTGTCAGAAAAACACAAACTCTGTGTCATGTTCAACATCAGAAGTTACAGTATGATGTGTGTGTGTGTGTGTGTGTGTGTGTGTGTGTGTGTGTGTGTGTGTGTGTGTGTGTGTGTGTGTGTGTGTGTGTGTGTGTGTGTGTGTGTGTGTGTGTGTGTGTGTGTGTGTGTGTGTGTGTGTGTGTGTGTGTGTGTGAAAGAGAGAGAGATGAAGGAAGGGACCGGAATCCCCGCCCAGCTGGAGTTGCAAAAGACCCAGATAGAGTTGCAAAAGACCCAGATGGAGTTGCAAAAGACCCAGATAGAGTTGCAAAAGACCCAGATGGAGTTGCAAAAGACCCAGATAGAGTTGCAAAAGACCCAGATGGAGTTGCAAAAGACCCAGATAGAGTTGCAAAAGACCCAGATGGAGTTGCAAAAGACCCAGATGGAGTTGCAAAAGACCCAGATAGAGTTGCAAAAGACCCAGCTGGAGTTGCAAAAGACCCAGATAGAGTTGCAAAAGACCCAGATGGAGTTGCAAAAGACCCAGATAGAGTTGCAAAAGACCCAGATGGAGTTGCAAAAGACCCAGATAGAGTTGCAAAAGACCCAGATGGAGTTGCAAAAGACCCAGATAGAGTTGCAAAAGACCCAGATAGAGTTGCAAAAGACCCAGATAGAGTTGCAAAAGACCCAGATGGAGTTGCAAAAGGCCCAGATGGAGTTGCAAAAGACCCAGATGGAGTTGCAAAAGACCCAGATAGAGTTGCAAAAGACCCAGATAGAGTTGCAAAAGACCCAGATGGAGTTGCAAAAGACCCAGATGGAGTTGCAAAAGACCCAGATGGAGTTGCAAAAGACCCAGATAGAGTTGCAAAAGACCCAGATGGAGTTGCAAAAGACCCAGATAGAGTTGCAAAAGACCCAGATAGAGTTGCAAAAGACCCAGATGGAGTTGCAAAAGACCCAGATAGAGTTGCAAAAGACCCAGATAGAGTTGCAAAAGACCCAGATAGAGTTGCAAAAGGCCCAGATGGAGTTGCAAAAGGCCCAGATGGAGTTGCAAAAGACCCAGATAGAGTTGCAAAAGACCCAGATAGAGTTGCAAAAGACCCAGATGGAGTTGCAAAAGACCCAGATGGAGTTGCAAAAGACCCAGATAGAGTTGCAAAAGACCCAGATGGAGTTGCAAAAGACCCAGATAGAGTTGCAAAAGACCCAGATGGAGTTGCAAAAGACCCAGATGGAGTTGCAAAAGACCCAGATGGAGTTGCAAAAGACCCAGATAGAGTTGCAAAAGACCCAGATGGAGTTGCAAAAGACCCAGATGGAGTTGCAAAAGACCCAGATGGAGTTGCAAAAGACCCAGATGGAGTTGCAAAAGACCCAGATGGAGTTGCAAAAGACCCAGATAGAGTTGCAAAAGACCCAGATGGAGTTGCAAAAGACCCAGATGGAGTTGCAAAAGACCCAGATGGAGTTGCAAAAGACCCAGATAGAGTTGCAAAAGACCCAGATGGAGTTGCAAAAGACCCAGATAGAGTTGCAAAAGACCCAGATGGAGTTGCAAAAGACCCAGATGGAGTTGCAAAAGACCCAGATAGAGTTGCAAAAGACCCAGATAGAGTTGCAAAAGACCCAGATAGAGTTGCAAAAGGCCCAGATGGAGCTGCAAAAGACCCAGATGGAGTTGCAAAAGACCCAGATAGAGTTGCAAAAGACCCAGATAGAGTTGCAAAAGACCCAGATGGAGTTGCAAAAGACCCAGATGGAGTTGCAAAAGACCCAGATAGAGTTGCAAAAGACCCAGATGGAGTTGCAAAAGACCCAGATAGAGTTGCAAAAGACCCAGATGGAGTTGCAAAAGACCCAGATGGAGTTGCAAAAGACCCAGATGGAGTTGCAAAAGACCCAGATGGAGTTGCAAAAGACCCAGATGGAGTTGCAAAAGACCCAGATGGAGTTGCAAAAGACCCAGATGGAGTTGCAAAAGACCCAGATGGAGTTGCAAAAGACCCAGATGGAGTTGCAAAAGACCCAGATGGAGTTGCAAAAGACCCAGATGGAGTTGCAAAAGACCCAGATGGAGTTGCAAAAGACCCAGATGGAGTTGCAAAAGACCCAGATGGAGTTGCAAAAGACCCAGATGGAGTTGCAAAAGACCCAGATGGAGTTGCAAAAGACCCAGATGGAGTTGCAAAAGACCCAGATAGAGTTGCAAAAGACCCAGATAGAGTTGCAAAAGACCCAGATGGAGTTGCAAAAGACCCAGATAGAGTTGCAAAAGACCCAGATGGAGTTGCAAAAGACCCAGATAGAGTTGCAAAAGACCCAGATAGAGTTGCAAAAGACCCAGATGGAGTTGCAAAAGACCCAGATGGAGTTGCAAAAGACCCAGATGGAGTTGCAAAAGACCCAGATAGAGTTGCAAAAGACCCAGATGGAGTTGCAAAAGACCCAGATGGAGTTGCAAAAGACCCAGATGGAGTTGCAAAAGACCCAGATGGAGTTGCAAAAGACCCAGATAGAGTTGCAAAAGACCCAGATGGAGTTGCAAAAGACCCAGATGGAGTTGCAAAAGACCCAGATGGAGTTGCAAAAGACCCAGATGGAGTTGCAAAAGACCCAGATGGAGTTGCAAAAGACCCAGATAGAGTTGCAAAAGACCCAGATGGAGTTGCAAAAGACCCAGATGGAGTTGCAAAAGACCCAGATGGAGTTGCAAAAGACCCAGATGGAGTTGCAAAAGACCCAGATAGAGTTGCAAAAGACCCAGATGGAGTTGCAAAAGACCCAGATGGAGTTGCAAAAGACCCAGATGGAGTTGCAAAAGACCCAGATAGAGTTGCAAAAGACCCAGATGGAGTTGCAAAAGACCCAGATGGAGTTGCAAAAGACCCAGATGGAGTTGCAAAAGGCCCAGATGGAGTTGCAAAAGGCCCAGATGGAGTTGCAAAAGACCCAGATGGAGTTGCAAAAGGCCGCACACCTCACCCTGATGAAGGAGGAAAAGGCCTCACGCCTCACCCAGATTGGGACCGAGATGGAGACGCAAAAGGCCGCAGAAAGCTTGTGGCTTGACAAGATGGATGCCGTATACCACGACCTTTTTGAGAAGGAAAAAGCCGCATGCCTCGCCCAGATGGCGAACCAGTTGCAGAAGGAAAAGGCCGCAGGCCTCGCCCAGTTGGCGACCCAGACCGAGAAGGAAAATGCCGCAAAACTCGCTCAGTTGGCGACCCAGACGGAGAAGGACAAGGCCGAACGCCTCGCCGTGATAGAGAAGCAAAAGGCCGGATGGCTCACCCTGATGGAGACCAAGATGGAGGCTCAAAAGGCCGCAGAAAGCTTGTGGCTTGACAAGATGGATGCCGTGTACCGCGACCTGTTTGAGAAGGAAAAAGCCGCATGCCTCGCCCAGATGGCGAACCAGTTGGAGAAGGAAAAGACCGCACGCCTCGCCCAGTTGGCGACCCAGACCGAGAAGGAAAATGCCGCAAAACTCGCTCAGTTGGCGACCCAGACGGAGAAGGACAAGGCCGAACGCCTCGCCGTGATAGAGAAGCAAAAGGCCGGATGGCTCACCCTGATGGAGACCAAGATGGAGGCTCAAAAGGCCGCAGAAAGCTTGTGGCTTGACAAGATGGATGCCGTGTACCGCGACCTGTTTGAGAAGGAAAAAGCCGCATGCCTCGCCCAGATGGCGAACCAGTTGGAGAAGGAAAAGACCGCACGCCTCGCCCAGTTGGCGACCCAGACCGAGAAGGAAAATGCCGCAAAACTCGCTCAGTTGGCGACCCAGACGGAGAAGGACAAGGCCGAACGCCTCGCCGTGATAGAGAAGCAAAAGGCCGGATGGCTCACCCTGATGGAGACCAAGATGGAGGCGCAAAAGGCCGCAAAACTGGCCCAAATAGAGAAGGTAGATGCCGCACACCTCGACCTGATGGAGAAGCGAGAGGCCGCACACCTCGCCCTGATGGGAGATTGAGGAATCAAAGTACAAGGATCTCCAAAAAAAATGTAAGGAACGTAGATTCTACCATCTAACATTATAATATTGTTTTTAAGTTTAAGCCTTCTCTTGCAGTGGATTTCTTGTGGAAAAAGCTATTTGAGCACGAGCTCAAGAAAAAAGGTATGAAATCAACATCAGCTCCTTGAGTAGCTTGATAATGGACTGTTTTATTTGTAAATTATATTTCTGTATCTTACCTTCACTGAAACTTGTATTTCTGTATCTAACCAAACACAACTTTGAAAGTGCCGACAGCCGCCCGTGAGTAATTATTTTCATACTCTTCAAAACAGTGTTTTGTGACAACTTTTGTTCTCCACAGCTCAAGTTCCCACAGAGTGCAAAACAGATGATCCTGGTGAAAGCACCAGCCAGGACCCGGGCGATGAGATGCCGGCGGCTAAAAAGCCCAAAAAATAGACGTCCAAATCAGGTAGCAGCAGGATTAACACACACAACTCTGACGCATACACATATTTGTGTACATCTCACTCATCCTGATTGTCATCTTTTTTCCAGGGCCGGTACCATGGGTTCAGTTCTGCGGAGAGGTGTGGTACCATGTGGCACCATTTTTAAGTTATCGTGCCGTGAATTTACCAGTTCGGCCCACTTGGGAGTAGATTTTTCTCCATGTGGCCCCCCATTTAAAATTAGTTTGACACCCTTTGACACGACTTTCTTGGCCACGTCAGGCGGACAGCAGCAGCAGGTATACGGCTGCTACTGCAAGTAGCTCTCCTGTGCTTTATTAATAAATTGAGTAATTGAACAAGAGGTAAAATCGTTTGTATCCTTTGTGATATGCTAGCATGTTTAGAGTTAAAAGATTTCAAACAATTTTATTTAATTGTATTTTCAATATGATATGCGTATTTATAAGGGGGGCGTGGCCTGGGCGTGCCAAGCTAGGCACACGTCTGCGGCTGATTTGAAGTTGATTGCAATGTAACAAAGAAATTTGCTCGGCTTTGTGCGTGCGCACACTTTTATACATCTAAATTCTTGCTGCCGTACAAAGTTTTTCTGGATTTTCACATACACCTGTTTCACGCAACTCTAGTTACATGAGGCCCCCGGTGTGGGACGTTGGAGCGATACATTTGATGATTTTAGTTTTCATCAGCGAATAAGCTAACCTAGTGGAACCTGCCTGCTAACTTAGCCCAATGTTAAAATTAAATGTTAGCATGTAGCTCACAGAGCTATGCTAGTGTTGTTATCTAGCATGATTTTAAAATGTAATGTAGCATGTAGCTCACAAAACTATGCTAGTGTTGCTAATCTAGCATAATATTAAAATGTAATATTAGTATGTAGCTCACATAGCTATGCTAGTGTTGCTAAACTATCATTATGTTAAACTGTAATGTTAGCATGTAGCTCACATAGCTATGCTAGTATTGCTACTTAGCATGATGTTAAAGTGTAATGTTAGCATGAAGTGCTCAAAGCTATGCTAGTGTTGCTAACCTAGCATGATGTTAAAATGTAATGTTAGCATGTAGCCCGCATAGCTATGCTAGAGTAGTTAACCTCGCAGGATGTATTAATGTAATATTTGCATGTATCTCACATAGCTATGCTAGTGCTGCAACCTAGCCTTATGTTGAAATGAAATGCTAGCATGAGGCTCACAAAGCTATGCTAGTGTTACTAGTCTAGCATAATATTAAAATGTAATATTAGTATGTAGCTCACATAGCTATGCTAGTGTTGTTAACATATCATTATGTTACACTGTAATGTTAGCATGTAGCTCACATAGCTATGCTAGTGTCGCTACCGAGCATGATGTTAAAGTGTAAAGTTAGCATGTAGCACACATAGCTATATTAGTGTTGCTAACCTAGCATGATGTTAAAATGTAATGTTAGCATGTAGCTCACATAGCTATGCTCGTGTCGCTACCAAGCATGATGTTAAAGGCCTACTGAAATGATTTTTTAAAATTTAAACGGGAATAGCAGATCCATTCTATGTGTCATACTTGATCATTTCGCGATATTGCCATATTTTTGCTGAAAGGATTTAGTAGAGAAAATCGACGATAAAGTTCGCAACTTTTGCTCACTGATAAAAAAAAGCCTTGCCTGTACCGGAAGTAGCGTGACGTCACCGGAGCTAGTATTCCTCACAATTCCCCATTGTTTACAATGGAGCGAGAGAGATTCGGACTGAGAAAGTGACGATTACCCCATTAATTTGAGCGAGGATGAAAGATTCGTAGATGAGGAACGTTACAGTGAAGGACTTGAGAGGCAGTGATGGACGTATCTTTTTTCGCTCTGACCGTAACTTAGGTACAAGCTGGCTCATTGGATTCCACACTCTCTCCTTTTTCTATTGTGAATCACGGATTTGTATTTTAAACCACCTCGGATACTATATCCTCTTGAAAATGAGAGTCGAGCACACGAAATGGACATTTAAGGTGACTTTTATCTCCAAGACAATACATCGGTGACACACTTAGCTACTGAGCTAACGTGATAGCATCGTTCTCAAATGAAGATAGAAACAAAATAAATAAACCCCTGACTGGAAGGATAGACAGAAGACCAACAATACTATAAAACCATGTACATGTAACTACACGGTTAAAAATTCTCAGCCTGGTAAGGCTTAACTATGCTGTTGCTAACGACGCTAAGGCTAATTTAGCAACTTAGCAACCGGACCTCACAGAACTATGTACTCTTCTCCTTTTTCTATTGTGTATCACGGATTTGTATTTTAAACCACCTCGGATACTATATCCTCTTGAAAATGAGAGTCGAGCACGCGAAATGGACATTTAAAGTGACTTTTATCTCCAAGACAATACATCGGTGACACACTTAGCTACTGAGCTAACGTGATAGCATCGTTAAAAATTCTCAGCCTGGTAAGGCTTAACAATGCTGTTGCTAACGACGCTAAGGCTAATTTAGCAACTTAGCAACCGGACCTCACAGAACTATGATAAAACATTAGCTCTCCACCTACGCCAGCCGGCCCTCATCTTCCCATCAACAGCCGTGCTCACCTGCATTCCAGCGATCAACGGCGCGACGAAGGACTTCATCCGTGGGTTTGGCGGCAAGCATCGGCTAGGCGTCTTCTAAGTAAGTAGTCCTTGTTGTGTTGCTGTAAGTATTGTACTTAGCCGCTAATACACCGATCGATCCCACCTATAACGTTCTTCTTTGCAGCCTCCATTGTTCATTAAACAAATTGCAAAAGATTCACCAACACAGATGTCCAGAATACTGTGGAATTTTGTCGAAGAAAACAAGAGGTTTTTCTATCGGGTCCGATGGGGTCCAACCACTTCCGTGGATTTTCTGACGTCACGCGCATAAATCATATCCAAAGGAGTTTTTCAACCGGAAGTGTGGCGGGAATTTTAAAATTGCACTTTATAAGTTAACCCGGCCGTATTGGCATGTGTTGCAATGATAAGATTTCATCATTGATATATAAACTATCAGACTGCGTGGTTGGTAGTAGTGGCTTTCAGTAGGCCTTTAAAGTGTAATGTTAGCATGAAGCGCTCAAAGCTATTCTAGTTTTGCTAACCTAGCATGATGTTAAAATGTAATGTTAGCATGTAGCCCGCATAGCTATGCTAGAGTAGTTAACCTCGCAGGATGTATTAATGTAATGTTTGCATGTATCTCACATAGCTATGCTAGTGTTTCCTACCTAGCATGATGTTCAAATGTAATTTTAGCATGTAGCACACATAGCTATGTTAGTGTTGCTAACCTGGCATGATGTTAAAATGTAATGTTAGCTATGTTAGTGTTGCTAACCTAGCCCGATGTTTAAATGTAATTTTAGCATGTAGCGCATATAGCTATGCTAGTGTTGCTCCCCTGACTTACAGTATTAACGCTTTTTAGGGCGCAACAAAAGACTACATTCAACAAGGACTGAACTGACAAGCCAACACATAAACTATACACTATTGCCATCTAACGTCTTGGACTTGCAACTGTAATTGCAACTTAAGTAAAGTTCCTGAATGTACCTAAATGTATTCTATTTTAGTAAACATGTCTTTATGCTTATACTTATTCATTTGTGTAATTACGTTTTCCATGTGTCCCGTGTCGGGTTTGTGCCACGTTTCGATCTTGATCAGGAAGTTGTCCTTCATGTATTCATTCTGCAAGAAAAAGAAAGATTTCAGTTTCATATAATTGTGGATATGATAGATGCATCCCTTCTTCGGTAGCTGAAGGGGGCGGGGCTAACATCACAGTGTGTTGATTGGTCGACAGAGAATGACGACTTGTCGTAACACTTAGCTACTTTTAGTCTACTCTATTATGTGCTGACCTGGAGTATTTGTTTGGACGACACAAACACACACACACCTACGCACGCATGCACAAACACACACAGTCAAAGATTACGTTTAAACCCTTGATTACGAGTTCAGCTATGCGTTTTTGTGAGACTGTAATGACTCCAAAAAGGCTTAAAAAAAATTTAATTTGAGTTTTTATATTCATACTTTTTATTTTGGATTTATGCCAAAAACCTTATTTAATGATCCTCTATATATGACAGAATCTTTTTGCTGGGTTTAAAAATCTGCTGAAAAAGTAACACAACTTGTCAAAGATCTTGTATGTATGACAAGATATTTTTGCGGGGTTTAAAAATCTGCTGAAAAAGTAACACAACTTGTCAAAGATCTTGTATATATGACAAGATATTTTTGCGGGGTTTAAAAATCTGCTGAAAAAGTAACACAACTTGTCAAAGAGCTTGTATATATGACAGGATCTTTTTGCTGGGTTTAAAAACTGATAAAAAAAATACCACAACTTGTCAAAGATCTTGTATATATGACAGGATCTTTTTGCTAGTTTTGAAAACCTGCTGGAAAAATAACACAACTTGTCAAAGATCGTGTATCAATGACATGATCTTTTTGCTGGGTTTAAAAACCTGCTGAAAAAAACACACAACTTGTGAAATATCTTGTATATATGACAGGATCTTTTTGCTGGGTTTAAAAACCTGCTGGAAAAATAACACAACTTGTCAAAGATCTTGTATATATGACAGGATATTTTTGTTGGGTTTAAAAACCTGCTGAAAAAACAACACAACTTGTCAAATAACTTGTATATATGACAGGATCTTTTTGCTGGGTTTAAAAACCTGCTGGAAAAATAACACAACTTGTCAAAGATATTGTATATATGACAGGATATTTTTGCTGGGTTTAAAAACTTGCTGAAAAAACAACACAACTTGTCAAATAACTTGTATATATGACAGGATCTTTTTGCTGGGTTTAAAAACTTGCTGGGAAAAAAAACACAAATTGTGAAAGATCTTGTATATATGACAGGATATTTTTGCTGGGTTTAAAAACTTGCTGGGAAAAAAAACACAACTTGTCAAAGATCTTGTATATATGACAGGATCTTTTTGCTAGTTTTGAAAACCTGCTGGAAAAATAACACAACTTGTCAAAGATATTGTATATATGACAGGATATTTTTGCTGGGTTTAAAAACCTGCTGGAAAAATAACACAACTTGTCAAAGATATTGTATATATGACAGGATCTTTTTGCTGGGTTTAAAAACTTGCTCGGAAAAAAAACACAACTTGTCAAAGATCTTGTATATATGACAGGATATTTTTGCTAGTTTTGAAAACCTGCTGGAAAAATAACACAACTTGTCAAAGATCTTGTATATATGACAGGATCTTTTTGCGGGGTTTAAAAACCTGCTGAAAAAAAAAAAAACTTGTCAAAGATCGTGTATCAATGACAGGATCTTTTTGCTGGGTTTAAAAACCTGCTGAAAACTAACACAACTTGTCAAAGATCTTGTATATATGACAGGATCTTTTTGCTGGGTTTAAAAATCTGCTGAAAAAAACAACACAACTTGTCAAAGATCTTGTATATATGACAAGATATTTTTGCGGGGTTTAAAAACCTGCTGAAAAAATAACAACTTGTCAAAGATCTTGTATATATGACAGGATCTTTTTGCTGGGTTTAAAAACCTGCTATAGAAAAAAAAAAAAACAATTTGTCAAAGGTCCTCTAAATGTGACACGATGCTCTTCTGTGAATTATTTTGGACCAATGCTGCAATGATCTTCATGTTTTTTCCTTTTGTTTGAGGTGAAAAAGGCCCAAAGAGTTCCTGGTGTCCTAGATGTTGGACATAGATGCACACCTGCTGTGCGTCCATGTGCGAGTACAAAGGCAGCAAAGTGTGATGTCGACACAAACAAGTCTTTGCATTCATGAATGACGTAATTCCTCATAAGAAGTTGATCCACGGTAAATCCCGGCAGGTTGTTGCATGCAGGACCAGCAGGAAGGACGCGAGACCAGCAGGGAGGACGCAGGACCAGCAGGACCAGCAGGAAGGACGCAGGACCAGCAGGAAGGACGCGAGACCAGCAGGACCAGCAGGGAGGACTCGGCCGAGGACACGAAGCAGATCAAAAAAGCACAAGAAAAAGGAAAAGCAACAAAGTCAGCGACGGGACTCAAAGCAGGAAAACCGATCCAGACTCCGGACTCTCCTTTGGAGATCTTCATCATCTGTGCACAAGGAGTCTGCAGATTCTTCCACACACCAAAAGACAACACTGACACAGGTACAGACTCACTGCTGGTCCTCGTTCTGGCTCTGTGATGATGCATGTTAGTCCTGGATCTATAACACTTTAGTCCTAGTTCTACAATGACATACAGTATTATGTCCTGGTACTTTAATGACATATGTTAGTCTTGGTCCTATAATGAAATATGTTAATCCTGTGTCTATAATGTGATATGTTTGTGCTGGTTCTATAATGAGATTTGTTAATGCTGACACATATTATTCCTGTTTCTATAATGATATATTTTATTGATGGGTCTATAATGAAACATGTTAATTATGGTTCTATAATGACATATATTAGTCCTGGTTCTATAATTAAATATATTAAGACTGGCACTATAATATTATGTTGTAGTCATGGGTCTATAATGACACTTTATAGTACCTAGTCTATAATGACACATAATAGTCCTGGTTCGATATTGAAACATGTTAAGTCTGGTTCTATAATGACGCATGTTAGCCCTGCATGTTCCGCTAATGACATATGTTAGTCCTGGGTCTATATAGAAATAACGTAGTCCTGGTATTATTATGAAATATGTTAGTGCTGGAACTATGACTAATTATGTTAGTTTTGGGTCTATTTTGAAATATGTTAGTCCTGGGACTATAATGAAAAATGTTAGCCCTGGTTATATAATTAAATAAGTTAGTCCGGGCTCTATAATTAAATATGTTAGTCTTGGTGCTATAATGTCAAATAATAGTCCTGGTTCTATTATGAAATATGTTAGTGCTGGGTCTATAATGAAATAAGGTATTCCTGGTTCTATAATGAGATTTGTTAATGCTGAAACATATTATTCCTGTTTATATAATGATATATTTTATTGATGGGTCTATAATGAAACATGTTAATTATGGTTCTATAATGACATATATTAGACCTGGGTCTATAATTAAACATATTATTCCTGGCACTATAATACTATGTTTTAGTCATGGGCCTATAATGACACATAATAGTCCTGGTTCGATATTGAAACATGTTAAGTCTGGTTCTATAATGACACATGTTAGCCATGCATGTACCGCTAATGACATATGTTAGTCCTGGGGCTATATAGAAATAAGGTAGTCCTGGTTCTATTATGAAATATGTTAGTGCTGGAACTATGATTAAATATGTTAGTCCTGGGTCTATAATAAAAAATGTTAGCCCTGGTTATATAATTAAATAAGTTAGTCCTGGTTCTATAATGACAAATGTTAGCCCTGGTTATATAATTAAATAAGTTAGTCCTGGTTCTATAATGTCACATTATTCCTGGGTCTATAATGACACATAATAGTCCTATTGTATTATGAAATATGTTAGGGCTGGGTCTATAATGAAATAAGGTAGTCCTGGTTCTATAATGAGATTTGTTAATACTGAAACATATTATTCCTGTTTCTATAATGATATATTTTATTGATGGGTCTATAATGAAACATGTTAGTTATGGTTCTATAATGACATTTATTAGTCCAGGTCTATAATTAAACATATTATTCCTGGCACTATATTACTATGTTTTAGTCATGGGTCTATAATAACACATAATAGTCCTGGTACTATAATGACACATATTAGTCCTGGTTCTATAATGATCAATGTTAGTCATGGTTTTATAAAGAAACTTATTAAGTCTGGTTTATAATGACACATGTTAGCCCTGCATGACACTCTCATAAAATATGTTAGCCCTGGTCCTAGATTGACATATGTTAGTCCTGGGCCTATGATGAAATATGTGCTGGTACTATTATAAAATATGTTAGTCCTGGTTCTATTATGAAATATGTTAGTGCTGAAACTATGATTAAATATGTTAGTCCTGGGTCTATTTTGAACTATGTTAGTCCTGGGACTATAATGAAAAATGTTAGCCCTGGTTATATAATTAAATACATTAGTCCTGGGACTATAATGAAAAATGTTAGCCCTGGTTATATAATTAAATAAGTTAGTCCTGGGACTATAATGAAAAATGTTAGCCCTGGTTATATAATGAAATAGGTTAGTCCTGGTTCTATAATGACACATAATAGTCCTGGTGCTATAATGATACAAAATAGTCCTGGTTCTATAATGATCAATGTTAGTCCTGGTTTTATAAAGACACTTATTAAGTCTGGTTTATAATGACACATGTTAGCCCTGCATGACACTCTCATGAAATATGTGAGACCTAGTTCTAGAATTCACATATGTTAGTCCTGCGCCTATGATGAAATATGTTAGTCCTGTTTCTATAATGAAATATGTACTGGTACTATTATAAGATATGTTAGTCCTGGTTCTATAATGAAATATTTTAGTGCTGGGTCTATGATGGAATATGTTAGTCTTGGTTCTATTATGAAATATGTTAGGGCTGGGTTTATAATGGAATATGTTAGTCCTGGTTCTATAAAGAAATATGTTAGTCCTACTCATATATTGAAATAAGTTAGTACTGGTTCGATAATGACATATGTTAGTCCTGGGTCTATGATGAAATATGTTAGTCCTGTTTCTATAATGAAATATGTACTGGTACTATTATAAAATATGTTAGTCCTGGTTCTATAATGAAATATTTTAGTGCTGGGTCTATGATGGAATATGTTAGTCCTGGTTCTGTTATGGAATATGTAATTCCTTGTTCTATTATGAAATATGTTAGTCCTGGGTTTATAATGGAAGATGTTAGTCCTGGTTCTATAAAGCAATATGTTAGTCCTACTCATATATTGAAATACGTTAGTACTGGTTCGATAATGACATATGTTAGTCCTGGGGCTATGATGAAATATGTTAGTCCTGTTTCTATAATGAAATATATACTGGTACTATTATAAAATATGTTAGTACTGGTTCGATCATGACATATGTTAGTCCTGGGGCTATGATGAAATATGTTAGTCCTGTTTCTATAATGAAATATATACTGGTACTATAATAAAATATGTTAGTCCTGGTTCTATAATGAAATATTTTAGTGCTGGGTCTATTATGAAATATGTTAGTCCTGGGTTTATAATGGAATATATTAGTCCTGGTTCTATAAAGAAATATGTTAGTCCTACTCATATATTGAAATAAGTTAGTACTGGTTCGATGACATATGTTAGTCCTGGGTTTATGATGAAATATGTTAGTCCTGTTCTATAAGGAAATATGTACAGGTACTATTATAAAATATGTTAGTCCTGGTTCTATAATGAAATATTTTAGTGCTGGGTCTATGATGGAATATGTTAGTCCTGGTTCTATTATGGAATATGTTAGTCCTGGTTCTATTATGAAATATGTTAGTCCTGTGTTTATGATGGAATATGTTAGTCCTGGTTCTATAAAGAAATATGTTAGTCCTACTCACATATTGAAATACGTTAGTACTGGTTCGATAATGACATATGTTAGTCCGGGGTCTATGATGAAATATGTTAGTCCTGTTTCTATAATGAAATATGTGCTGGTATTATTATAAAATATTTTAGTCCCGGTACTATTATAAAATATTTCAGTCCCGGCACTAAATGTTAGTGCTGGGTCTATGATGGAATATGTTAGTCCTGCAAGTAATAAGAAAACGTAAATGCCTGACTTACCTATCAAGGAGGAAATTAGCAAGTTTGGCGTCAGATGAAAAAATGGTCTCCATCTGTCAAAAGCATCCCCGATACAAATCCTCGTTTTGTTCCTGGCTTTGTCAAGAATAAGTAGAGAATGGTAACGACGCCTATTAGATTGACTAAGGTCTGACATGTTTAGTAACCATGAATTACCATGAATTGATTTACGTGGACCCCGACTGAAAAACTTATTCGGGTGTTACCTT
>NC_084744.1:49852870-49940370 GCF_033978785.1 Entelurus aequoreus
CACGTCACTGATAGATGTATATGTATATATATATATATATATATATATATATATATATATATATATATATATATAGCCCCCGCGATCCCGAAGGGAATAAGCGGTAGAAAATGGATGGATATATATATATATATATATATATATATATACACATATGTGTGTGTCTGTGTTCCTGTGTATATAGTATAAAATCATTGAGCCAGGGCTCCACTAAGTCAGGGTTATGTTGAGTTGTATTTTTCATGCACTTATGTTTGCAGTATTAATCTGCCACACGGGGAAGACACGCCATAAAAATAATGTCTACATTAAAACTATCCCTGGTGGAAAAAAAGGTTAGGGACCCTTCATATAGATTGTATTCATTTTTAAATAAATCTTTTAGGTAGAAAATGTATCAAAGCATCTCACATCCTATCATTTTTATGTAATCATGACTTCAATTCAACAAATTACACAATACGTTAAAATAAAACTAAAAACACCAAACTCATTGTTAGTTTTCTGATGCTAACTTAAATTTATTTTTGGATTGTGTAAAATGATTTTATTTGCTTCAATAACGTGTGAGTCACATGACCTTCAGGGTTAGTAGAGATGATTAAAAATCCTTTTTGCTGGTGATAATCCAGATTTCACCGTTTCCATAGTAATAAACATTAACGTGCGTGTGTGTATGTGTGCGTGTGCGTGTGCGTGTGTAGAGGACAACATGAGCACTGGAAGGTTCCCAAGTGGAGGCAGAGACAAGTACAGGTGAGTTATTCTTCTTCTTTTTCTTCTTCTTCTTCTTCGTCTTCATCATTATCTTCTTCTTCTTCTTCAGCATCTTCATCTTCCCCTTGCAAAATGTTGCCACCGTGTGAGGCGTCATAAATAAGAAGATTTATGCAATAAAACGTCCATTCTTAACTTCTTCTGATCTTCTTACCAACACTTAACTCCTTAATTCTCTGCATGTGACGTTCTTACAACGCATGTCACATGTTCTATGCTTCCTTCTGCTTCATTGTTTTAATTATGTCACTAATATATATATATATATATATATATATATATATATATATATATATATATATATATATATATATATATATATATATATATATATATATATATATATATATATATATATATATATATATATATATATGTGTGTATATATATATATATATATATATATATATATATATATATATATATATATATATATATATATATATATATATATATATATATATATACTTTTTTAATTCTGTCTTTATAAAAAATTATCATTTATAAGTCCAAAGGGTAATATTCAGTGAACATTATGTTATGTTATGTTATGTTATTGTTCTGAATTAGACTGAAACATGTTATTTTAACCGTTTGAGAAGCTCCAAAAGCATTTTTTTTATACAAAACCCAAAACCAGTGAAGTTGGCACGTTGTGTAAATCGTAAATAAAAACAGAATACAATGATTTGCAAATCCTTTTCAACTTATATTCAATTGAATAGACTGCAAAGACAAGATATTTAATGTTCAAACTGGGAAACTTTCAAACAGCAACACAAAAAGTTGGCACAGGGGCATTTTTACCACTGTGTTACATGGCCTTTCCTTTTAACAACACTCAGTAAACGTTTGGGAACTGAGGAGACCAATTTTTGAAACTTTTCAGGTGGAATTATTTCCCATTCTTGCTTGATGTACAGCTTAAGTTGTTCAACAGTCCGGGGTCTCCGTTGTCGTATTTTACGCTTCATAATGTGCCACACATTTTCAATGGGAGACAGGTCTGGACTACAGGCAGGCCAGTCTAGTACCCGCACTCTTTTACTATGAAGCCACGCTTTTGGAGCACATGGCTTGGCATTTTCTTGCTGAAATAAGCAGGGGCATCCATGATAATGTTGCTTGGATGGCAACATATGTTGCTCCAAAACCTGTATGTACCTTTCAGCATTAATGGCGCCTTCACATATGTGTAAATTACCCATGTCTTGGGCACTAATACACCCCCATACCATCACAGATGCTGGCTTTTCAACTTTGCGCCTATAACAATCCGGATGGTTCTTTTCCTCTTTGGTCCGGAGGACACGACGTCCACAGTTTCCAAAAACAATGTGAAATGTGGACTCTTTAGACCACAGAACACGTTTCCACTTTGCATCAGTCCATCTTAGATGAGCTCGGGCCCAGCGAAGCCGGCGGCGTTTCTGGGTGTTGTTGATAAATGGCTTTGGCTTTGCTTAGTAGAGTTTTAACTTGCACTTACAGATGTAGTGACAAACTGTAGTTACTGACAGTGGTTTTCTGAAGTGTTCCTGAGCCCATGTGGTGATATCCTTTACACACTGATGTCGCTTTTTGATGCGGTACCGCCTGAGTGAGCGAAGGTCCGTAATATCATCGCTTTCTCCAGATTCTCTGAACCTTTTGATGATATTACGGACCCTAGTTGGTGAAATCCCTAAATTTCTTGCAATAGCTCGTTGAGAAATGTTGTTCTTAAACGGTTCGACAATTTCCTCGCGCATTTGTTCACAAAGTGGTGACCCTCGCTCCGTCCTTGTTTGTGAATGACTGAGCATTTCACGGAAGCTGCTTTTATACCCAATCATGGCACCCGCATGTTCCCAATTAGCCTGTTCACCTGTGGGATGTTCCAAATAAATGTTTGATGAGCATTCCTCAACTTTCTCCGTTTTTTTGCCACTTGTGCCAGCTTTTTTGAAACATGTTGCAGGCATCCAATTCCGAATGAGCTAATATTTGCAAAAAATAACAAGTATCTTGTCTTTGCAGTCTATTCAATTGAATATAAGTTGAAAAGGATTTGCAAATCATTGTATTCTGTTTTTATTTACCTTTTACACAACGTGCCAACTTCACTGGTTTGTAATTATGAAGTACTAAGTACTTTGTGGTTGCACCAAATGTTGGTATGCGTGATGACCTTTCGCCCACATGAGGAGAAAGTGGAGCGCGTCCAAAAGAAGCTAATGCCATTGTCCCCTCATTACGGGCCGGCCCGCGATTACGGGGGCTTGGGCTGGAATGCGGCCCTCCGTGTTAAACCTCTTAGAGCTCTGGAGGTTTTCTCAGGTGTCGCAACAACGCTCCTCCTCGCCGCCGCCGGGACTCGGGCTTCGCATTCCTGACTTAGCCAAAAAGCAAATCTGCTTCGTTGCCACATCGGATCGCCGCTTTAATTAGAGGACGCCTCATGGACGCGAGGACGTCAGAAGACGAGGTGAAGAAGACTTTGTCGTAGATGGACTTCCTGATGGGCGGCCCCCGTTTGCGCTCGGACAGTGCGAGCAGCGGCGCGTCCTCTCGGGGCTCCCGCTCCAAAATGCTGCTCCGCCAGCGTCTCACCCAGCTGCTGACCCGCATCGACGACATGAGCTCGGACGACGAGGCCAGCGAGGAAGTGTCCCGCACGCTGGACGAGGCTTTCCAGCTCTGTGGACGCTTCAGTCCCACTGACGCCTTCAGGTCATCATGCGCTGAGCGTAACTCCAGTAATCACAGGCAAAAAAAAACGTTTCATTCCTGGATTTAGCTGGGAAATATGTTCCTCTTGGAATTACCAGGAAAAACATGTATTTTCTTTAGACCAAAAAAAACCAGGTAATGCCTGCAATTGCCAGAGTGGCAAGCTTACTACTGTAACTACCAGAAAACATTTAATTCCTGCAAAAACTAGAAAAAAGTGTAATTCCTGTAATTACCAGGAAAAATTAAATTCTTTAATTAATTACCAGAAAAACATGTTCATTCTTTTAAATACCAGGAAAGTATGTCTTTCAAAGGAATTACCAGGAAAAAATATATAATTTCTTTAAATATCAGGACAACATGTCATCCCTGTAATTACCAGTAAAATATGTCATTCTAGTAATAAACAGAAAAACATGTAATTTCTGGAATTAGCAGGGTCATGTGGCCTTCTTGGAATTGGCATGAATATGTCATTCTTGGAATTAACAGGAAAAACATATATTTTCTTTATACCAGTAAAAACAGGTAATGTTTGCAATTACCAAGAAAGAAAGCTCACTGCTGTAACTACCAGGAAACATGTAGTTCCTGCAAAAACTAGAAGGCATAATTCCTGTTATTACCAGGAAAAAAGCAATTCTGTAATTACTGACCAGAAAAACATTTTCATTCCTGTAAATACCAGGAAAGTATGTCATTTAAGGAATTTCCAGGAAAACATATAATTCCTTTAAATATCAGGGCAACATGTAATTCCTGGAATTACCATAAAAAATGTGTTGTTCCTAAAATTAGCAGGGAAAACAAGTAATTCCTGTAATTGGCGAGAAAACATGTCATCCCTGTAATTACCAGGAAAAAAGCAATTATATAATTGATTACCAGAAAAAACATGTTCATTGCTGTAAATACCAGGAAAATATGTAATTCTAGTAATAAACACAAAAACATGTAATTTCTGGAATTAGCAGGGTCATGTGGCCTTCTTGGAATTGGCATGAATATGTCATTCTTGGAATCAACAGGAAAAACATGTATTTTTTTTATACCAGGAAAAACAGGTAATGCCTGCAATTACCAAGAAAGCAAACTCACTGATGTAACTACCAGAAAACATTTAATTCCTGCAAAAACTAGAAAAAGTGTAATTCCTGTAATTACAAGGAAAAAAATAATTATTTAATTAATTATCAGAAAAACATGTTCATTCTTTTAAATACCAGGAAAGTGTGTCTTTCAAAGGAATTACCAGGAAAAAATATAATTTCTTTAAATATCAGGACAACATGTAATTCCTGGAATTACCATAAAAAGGTGTTGTTCCTCAAATTAGCAAGGAAAACATGTCATCCCTGTAATTACCAGGAAAATATATCATTCTAGTAATAAACAGGAAAACATGTACTTTCTGGAATTAGCAGGGTCATGTGGCATTCTTGGAATTGTCCGGAAAAACATGTATTTTTTTTATACCAGGAAAAACAGGTAATGCCTGCAATTACCAAGAAAGCAAGCTCACTGGTGTAACTACCAGGAAACATGTCATTCCTGCAAAAACTAGAAACAAGTGTAATTCCTGTAATCACCAGGAAAAAAGCCATTTTGTAATTAATTACCAGAAAAACATGTTCACTCATGTAACACACCAGGAAAGTATGTCATTCAAAGGAATTAACAGGAAAACATATAATGCCTTTAAAGATTAGGACAACATGGAATAACCATAAAAACGTGTTGTTCCTAAAATTAGAAGGGAAAACTGGTCATTCCTGTAATTGTCGAGAAAACATGTCATCTCTGTAATTACCAGGAAAATATGTAATTCTAGTAATAATCAGGAAAACATGTAATTTCTGGAATTAGCAGGGTCATGTGGCCTTCTTGGAATTGGCATGAATATGTCATTCTTGGAATTAACAGGAAAAACATATATTTTCTTTATACCAGTAAAAACAGGTAATGTTTGCAATTACCAAGAAAGAAAGCTCACTGCTGTAACTACCAGGAAACATGTAATTCCTGCAAAAACTAGAAGAAAGCATAATTCCTGTTATTACCAGGAAAAAAGCAATTCTGTAATTACTGACCAGAAAAACGTGTTCATTCCTGTAAATACCAGGAAAGTGTGTCATTTAAGGAATTTCCAGGAAAACATATAATTCCTTTAAATATCAGGGCAACATGTAATTCCTGGAATTACCATAAAAAATGTGTTGTTCCTAAAATTAGCAGGGAAAACAAGTAATTCCTGTAATTGGCGAGAAAACATGTCATCCCTGTAATTACCAGGAAAAAAGCAATTATATAATTAATTACCAGAAAAAACATGTTCATTGCTGTAAATACCAGGAAAATATGTAATTATAGTAATAATCAGGAAAACATGTAATTTCTGGAATTAGCAGGGTCATGTGGCCTTCCTGGAATTGGCATGAATGTGTCATTCTTGGAATTACCAGGAAAAACATGTATTTTTTTAATACCAGGAAAAACAGGTAATGCCTGCAATTACCAAGAAAGCAAACTCACTGATGTAACTACCAGAAAACATTTAATTCCTGCAAAAACTAGAAAAAGTGTAATTCCTGTAATTACAAGGAAAAAAATAATTATTTAATTAATTATCAGAAAAACATGTTCATTCTTTTAAATACCAGGAAAGTGTGTCTTTCAAAGGAATTACCAGGAAAAAATATAATTTCTTTAAATATCAGGACAACATGTAATTCCTGGAATTACCATAAAAAGGTGTTGTTCCTCAAATTAGCAAGGAAAACATGTCATCCCTGTAATTACCAGGAAAATATATCATTCTAGTAATAAACAGGAAAACATGTACTTTCTGGAATTAGCAGGGTCATGTGGCATTCTTGGAATTGTCCGGAAAAACATGTATTTTTTTTATACCAGGAAAAACAGGTAATGCCTGCAATTACCAAGAAAGCAAGCTCACTGGTGTAACTACCAGGAAACATGTCATTCCTGCAAAAACTAGAAACAAGTGTAATTCCTGTAATCACCAGGAAAAAAGCCATTTTGTAATTAATTACCAGAAAAACATGTTCACTCATGTAACACACCAGGAAAGTATGTCATTCAAAGGAATTAACAGGAAAACATATAATGCCTTTAAAGATTAGGACAACATGGAATAACCATAAAAACGTGTTGTTCCTAAAATTAGAAGGGAAAACTGGTCATTCCTGTAATTGTCGAGAAAACATGTCATCTCTGTAATTACCAGGAAAATATGTAATTCTAGTAATAATCAGGAAAACATGTAATTTCTGGAATTAGCAGGGTCATGTGGCCTTCTTGGAATTGGCATGAATATGTCATTCTTGGAATTAACAGGAAAAACATATATTTTCTTTATACCAGTAAAAACAGGTAATGTTTGCAATTACCAAGAAAGAAAGCTCACTGCTGTAACTACCAGGAAACATGTAATTCCTGCAAAAACTAGAAGAAAGCATAATTCCTGTTATTACCAGGAAAAAAGCAATTCTGTAATTACTGACCAGAAAAACGTGTTCATTCCTGTAAATACCAGGAAAGTGTGTCATTTAAGGAATTTCCAGGAAAACATATAATTCCTTTAAATATCAGGGCAACATGTAATTCCTGGAATTACCATAAAAAATGTGTTGTTCCTAAAATTAGCAGGGAAAACAAGTAATTCCTGTAATTGGCGAGAAAACATGTCATCCCTGTAATTACCAGGAAAAAAGCAATTATATAATTAATTACCAGAAAAAACATGTTCATTGCTGTAAATACCAGGAAAATATGTAATTATAGTAATAATCAGGAAAACATGTAATTTCTGGAATTAGCAGGGTCATGTGGCCTTCCTGGAATTGGCATGAATGTGTCATTCTTGGAATTACCAGGAAAAACATGTATTTTTTTAATACCAGGAAAAACAGGTAATGCCTGCAATTACCAAGAAAGCAAACTCACTGATGTAACTACCAGAAAACATTTAATTCCTGCAAAAACTAGAAAAAGTGTAATTCCTGTAATTACAAGGAAAAAAATAATTATTTAATTAATTATCAGAAAAACATGTTCATTCTTTTAAATACCAGGAAAGTGTGTCTTTCAAAGGAATTACCAGGAAAAAATATAATTTCTTTAAATATCAGGACAACATGTAATTCCTGGAATTACCATAAAAAGGTGTTGTTCCTCAAATTAGCAAGGAAAACATGTCATCCCTGTAATTACCAGGAAAATATATCATTCTAGTAATAAACAGGAAAACATGTACTTTCTGGAATTAGCAGGGTCATGTGGCATTCTTGGAATTGTCCGGAAAAACATGTATTTTTTTTATACCAGGAAAAACAGGTAATGCCTGCAATTACCAAGAAAGCAAGCTCACTGGTGTAACTACCAGGAAACATGTCATTCCTGCAAAAACTAGAAACAAGTGTAATTCCTGTAATCACCAGGAAAAAAGCCATTTTGTAATTAATTACCAGAAAAACATGTTCACTCATGTAACACACCAGGAAAGTATGTCATTCAAAGGAATTAACAGGAAAACATATAATGCCTTTAAAGATTAGGACAACATGGAATAACCATAAAAACGTGTTGTTCCTAAAATTAGAAGGGAAAACTGGTCATTCCTGTAATTGTCGAGAAAACATGTCATCTCTGTAATTACCAGGAAAATATGTAATTCTAGTAATAATCAGGAAAACATGTAATTTCTGGAATTAGCAGGGTCATGTGGCCTTCTTGGAATTGGCATGAATATGTCATTCTTGGAATTAACAGGAAAAACATATATTTTCTTTATACCAGTAAAAACAGGTAATGTTTGCAATTACCAAGAAAGAAAGCTCACTGCTGTAACTACCAGGAAACATGTAATTCCTGCAAAAACTAGAAGAAAGCATAATTCCTGTTATTACCAGGAAAAAAGCAATTCTGTAATTACTGACCAGAAAAACATGTTCATTCCTGTAAATACCAGGAAAGTATGTCATTTAAGGAATTTCCAGGAAAACATATAATTCCTTTAAATATCAGGGCAACATGTAATTCCTGGAATTACCATAAAAAATGTGTTGTTCCTAAAATTAGCAGGGAAAACAAGTAATTCCTGTAATTGGCGAGAAAACATGTCATCCCTGTAATTACCAGGAAAAAAGCAATTATATAATTAATTACCAGAAAAAACATGTTCATTGCTGTAAATACCAGGAAAATATGTAATTATAGTAATAATCAGGAAAACATGTAATTTCTGGAATTAGCAGGGTCATGTGGCCTTCCTGGAATTGGCATGAATGTGTCATTCTTGGAATTACCAGGAAAAACATGTATTTTTTTAATACCAGGAAAAACAGGTAATGCCTGCAATTACCAAGAAAGCAAACTCACTGATGTAACTACCAGAAAACATTTAATTCCTGCAAAAACTAGAAAAAGTGTAATTCCTGTAATTACAAGGAAAAAAATAATTATTTAATTAATTATCAGAAAAACATGTTCATTCTTTTAAATACCAGGAAAGTGTGTCTTTCAAAGGAATTACCAGGAAAAAATATAATTTCTTTAAATATCAGGACAACATGTAATTCCTGGAATTACCATAAAAAGGTGTTGTTCCTCAAATTAGCAAGGAAAACATGTCATCCCTGTAATTACCAGGAAAATATATCATTCTAGTAATAAACAGGAAAACATGTACTTTCTGGAATTAGCAGGGTCATGTGGCATTCTTGGAATTGTCCGGAAAAACATGTATTTTTTTTATACCAGGAAAAACAGGTAATGCCTGCAATTACCAAGAAAGCAAGCTCACTGGTGTAACTACCAGGAAACATGTCATTCCTGCAAAAACTAGAAACAAGTGTAATTCCTGTAATCACCAGGAAAAAAGCCATTTTGTAATTAATTACCAGAAAAACATGTTCACTCATGTAACACACCAGGAAAGTATGTCATTCAAAGGAATTAACAGGAAAACATATAATGCCTTTAAAGATTAGGACAACATGGAATAACCATAAAAACGTGTTGTTCCTAAAATTAGAAGGGAAAACTGGTCATTCCTGTAATTGTCGAGAAAACATGTCATCTCTGTAATTACCAGGAAAATATGTAATTCTAGTAATAATCAGGAAAACATGTAATTTCTGGAATTAGCAGGGTCATGTGGCCTTCTTGGAATTGGCATGAATATGTCATTCTTGGAATCAACAGGAAAAACATATATTTTCTTTATACCAGTAAAAACAGGTAATGTGTGCAATTACCAAGAAAGAAAGCTCACTGCTGTAACTACCAGGAAACATGTAATTCCTGCAAAAACTAGAAGAAAGCATAATTCCTGTTATTACCAGGAAAAAAGCAATTATGTAATTACTGACCAGAAAAACATGTTCATTCCTGTAAATACCAGGAAAGTATGTAATTTGAAGGAATTTCCAGGAAAACATATAATTCCTTTAAATATTAGGGCAACATGTAATTCCTGGAATTACCATAAAAAATGTGTTGTTCCTAAAATTAGCAGGGAAAACAAGTAATTCCTGTAATTGGCGAGAAAACATGTCATCCCTGTAATTACCAGGAAAATATGTCATTCTAGTAATAAACAGTAAAACTTATAAATTCTGGAATTAGCAGGGTCATGTGGCCTTCTTGGAATTGGCATGAATATGTCATTCTTGGTATTACCAGGAAAAAAAGCAAGTCTGTAATTAATTACCAGAAAAACATGTTCATTCCTGTAAATACCAGGTAAGTATGTCATTTGAAGGAATTACCAGGAAAACATATAATTATTTTTAAATATCAGGACATCATGTAATTCCTGTATTTACAATAAAAATGTGTTGTTCCTAAAATTAGACGGGAAAACATGTCATTCCAGTAATTAGTGAGAAAACATGCCGTCCCTGTAATTACCAGGAAAATATGTCATTCTAGTAATAATCAGTAAAACATGTAATTTCTGGAATTAGCAGGGTCATGTAGCCTTCTTGGAATTGACATGAATGTCATTCTTGGAATTACCAGGAAAACGTGTAATTCCTTTATATATCAGGACAACATGTAATTCCTGGAATTACCATTAAAACATTTTGTTCCTAAAATTAGCAGGGAAAACATGTCATCCCTGTAATTTCCAGAAAAATATGTAATTCTAGTAATAAACAGGAAAACATGTAAGTCCTGGAATTAGCAGGGTCATGTGGCCTTCTTGGAATTGGCATGAATATGTCATTCTTGGAATTACCGGGGAAAAAAGCAAGTCTGTAATTAGTTACCAGAAAAACATGTTAATTCCTGTAAATACCAGGAAAGTATGTTATTTGAAGGAATTACCAGGAAAACATATAATTCCTTTTAAATATCAGGACAACATGTAATTCCTTTAAATATCAGGACATCATGTAATTCCTGGAATTACCATAAAAATGTGTTGTTCCTAAAATTAGCAGGGAAAACATGTCATCCCTGTAATTACCTGGCAAATATTTCATTGTAGTAATAAACAGGAAAGCATGGTAATTTCCCGGAATTAGCAGGGTCATGTGGCCTTTTTGGAATTGGCATGAATATGTCATTCTTCGAATTACCCGTCAAAACAAAACAAAACCAAAGTGTAATTCCTGTAAATACCAAGAAAAAAGCAATTCTGTAAGTAATTACCAGAAAAAGTGAAGTGAATTATATTTATATAGCGCTTTTTCTCTAGTGACTCAAAGCGCTTTACATAGTAAAACCCAATATCTAAGTTACATTTAAACCAGTGTGGGTAAAGTGTGGGTAAAGTGTCTTGCCCAAGGACACAACGGCAGTGACTAGGATGGCGGAAGCGGGGATCGAACCTGGAACCCTCAAGTTGCTGGCACGGCCACTCTACCAACCGAGCTATACCGGTTGGTAGAGTGAAACATGTTCATTCCTGTAAATACCAGGAAAGTTTGTCATTCATGGGAATTACCAGCAAAACATACATTTCCTTTAAATATCAGGACAACATGTAATTCCTGGAATCACCATAACATTCCTAAAATTAGCAGGGAAAACATGCCATCCCTGTAATTACCAGGAAAATATGTCATTCTAGTAATAAACAGGAAAACATCTCATTTCTGGAATTAGCAAGGCCATGTGGCCTTCTTGGTATTCGGCATGAATATGTCAGTCTTGGATTTACCAGGAAAACATATAATTCCTGTAATTACCAGGAAATAATGTCATTCCTGTAATTACGCCTTCAGGTCAACATGCGCCCAGCCCTGCCTCGATCAGAAAGCTAAGAAACATTGTCGTCTTCTGTCGCTAATATTCCTTGCGTAACGAAGGGTAATGTGGACAAAAACGGTCCACGGGTACGCACCTTTATTCAGATCTGCACCAAAGCTGAATATGTGGTGGCGGCGTCTAATATTTTTGGTAATAGCCGTTTTTGCATAATCCTGCTTTAAACAAGATTCATGCCACCGTTCAACAATGTTGTTTCTGTGTTTAGGGGGCTTGCACGGGATTGGCCCCCTTAATGAATGTTCCTTATCACTACTCTAATAACAGAATTGTCCTTTTAATACTTAGGCTGCACATGGTGACGTGGAACGTGGCCACCGCGGAACCCCCTGATGACGTCACCTCGCTGCTCCAACTGGACGTACAACCCCCCACCGACCTTTACGTGATCGGGTGAGAAATGGCGTGAAAGCCGCTTCGCCAGCAGATGTAAACCACACACCTGTTCTTTTCAATGTCAGGCTGCAGGAAGTGTGCGCCACGCCCGTCAGGTTCATCTCAGACCTGATGGCGGACGACTCGTGGAGCCACGTCTTCATGGACACGCTGGCCCCGCGAGGATTCGTCAAGGTAACGTCATTCCCCAGAATGCTTTACTTTATCCAAGTCGGCCACTTGTGTTTAAGTGTAGAGTTATTAAAGTATTTGCAGTAATTATGGAATTAAATTCAACTTCCTGTCATTCATAATCAAGACCCTGTTGGGGATGGAGAAAATGCAAATTCCAGTTTTTGAAATTAATTGAAATTCAAAAATGTTGCACCAGCCTGCTCTGCATGCGCAATAAAAAAATGTTGCTGCTCAGCTGTTGGTGTTAAACTTGTCATACTTTTGTTTACAATCAACTCATTGGCACAATTCATGCTGACACAGCAGTTTACCGCTATCACAACATTGGTTGTGTCGTTGCTGTACTGTAAAATATAGTTGTTTTTAATTTTATTAAATTTATCCTTTTTTTTTTTCCGGGGGAGGGGGGGGGTTAAAAAAAGTGTAAATTTCCTATATTGTCGGTATTACTGTACTATTGCCTTTCATTTAACTACACATATACATATATATATATATATATATATATATATATATATATATATATATATATATATATATATATATATATATATATATATATATATATACACACATTAGGTCACAAAAAAACAGGGAAACATGAAATTCTGGTAATTACTAGGAAAAACATGCCGTTCTTGTAATTACCAGGAAAATATGTCAATCTGGTAATTAGATGTAAAACATGTCATTGCGGTAATTCGGAGGAAAACAAGCAATTCAGTTAGTTACCAGGAAAACAAGTCATTCCTGTAATTACTAGGAAAACATGTCATTCCTGTAATTAGGAGGAAAACGTACTGTTATGATAATTACCAGGAAAACATGTAATTCCTGTAATTAGGAGGAAAACATGCCGTTGTGGTAATTACCAGGAAAATATGTCAATCCGGTAAGTAGACGTAAAACATGTCATTCCGGTAATTCGGAGGAAAACAAGCCATTCCGTTAGTTGCCAGGAAAACATGTCATTCCTGTAATTATTAGGAAAACATGTCATTCCTGTAATTAGGAGGAAAACATGCCATTATGGTAATTACCAGGAAAACATGTAATTCCTGTAATTAGGAGGAAAACATGCCGTTATTGTAATTTCCAGGAAAATATGTCAATCATGTAATTAGACGTAATTCTGGTAATTCGGAGGAAAACAAGCCATTCCGTTAGTTACCAGGAAAACATGTAATTCCTGTAATTACCAGGAAAACATGTCATTCCTGTAATTAGGAGGAAAACATGCCATTATAGTAATTACCAGGAAAACATGTAATTCCTGTAATTAGGAGGAAAACATGCCGTTATTGTAATTACCAGGAAAATATGTCAATCCTGTAATTAGACGTAAAACATGTCATTCCTGTAATTAGGAGGAAAACATGCCATTATAGTAATTACCAGGAAAACATGTAATTCCTGTAATTAGGAGGAAAACATGTTGTTGTGGTAATTACCAGGAAACTATGTCAATCCGGTAATTAAACGTAAAACATGTCATTCCGGTAATTCGGAGGAAAACATGTCATTCCTGTAACTACTAGAAAAACATGTCATTCCTGTAATTAGGAGGAAAACATGCCATTATGGTAATTACCAGGAAAACATGTCATTCCTGTAATTAGGAGGAAAATATGCCATTGTGGTAATTACCAGGAAAACATGTCATTCCCTGTGTGTCCATGTAGGTGGCGTCAATGAGGATGCAGGGTTTGTTGTTGTTGGTCTTTGCCAAACAAGCCCACATTCCTTACATCCGAGACATCCAGACCACCTTCACCCGCACCGGAATCTTCGGCTACTGGGTGAGTTGTCATTACCAGGAAAAATGGACATGAAAAGCAAAGTGTCATGTGATTGTATCAAAGTCTTGTGTTGGTGAAGCGCGTTGCAATGTGTATTTCCTTTGTTTCAGGGCAACAAAGGTGCGGTGTCTGTGCGCTGTTCCTTCTACGGCCACAAGGTGTGCTTCCTCAACTGTCACCTGGCGGCGCACATGAACTACGCCCTGCAGCGCGTCGACGAGTTCGAGCACATCCTGGAGACGCAAGACTTTGACGTCGCCGACACGCCACGAGTGCTGGACCACAAGTTATTCCAATTTTAACATTTATTACCTGTCAATGTATTTAAACTGTAATCAACAAGGAAGTCCTTATAAGGCAATGGAACCATGTGACTTCCCACAGCCAATCAGCAAAAAAAGGTGACAATAATAGGGAAGTTTTAATTAGTTCTTTAATGACAAAAAACGGTCTTATTATGATATATGATAATTATTTTATTTAAATTAAAACATTAAAAACATTTTTTTTTTACTTTTGCTACAATCAATTAAAGATAGAAAAGATATATAATGTAAATTATTCTTATTTATATTACTTAAAAAAAAAATATATATATATATATATATATATATATATATATATATATATATATATATATATATATATATATATATATATATATATATACATACATATACATACATATATATATATACATATATTAATTGTTAAAATAACGATTATTCTAATAACCCTTATTATTAAAATAGTATTATATAATAGTATTATAATAGTAATGAGTTGAAGTATTTTATAAGTAATATAAGAAGTATCATGACTATGAATACGATTTTTTTCATCACTAAAATTTTAAAAAGTATTTTAATCAATATACAACAACTGATTAGGACGTTTTAATTATTTCTGTAATGACCAAAAACTGTGTTATTATGATATATGATAATGATTTTTTTAAATTAAAACATTAAAAACATTTTTTTTTTACTTTTACTGATACAATCAATTAAAGATAGAAAAGATATATAATGTAAATTATTCTTACCTATATTACTTAAAAAATATTATATATATATATATATATATTTATATATATATATATATATATATATATATATATATATATATATATATATATGTATGTACATATATTATACATATTAACTGTTAAAATAACTATTATTCTGATAACCCTTATGATTATTATAATAGTATTATATAATAGTATTATAATAGTAATGAGTTGAAGTATTTTATATGTAATATAAGAAGTATCATGACTATGAATATGATTTTTTTCATTACTAAAAGTATTCTAATTAATATACAATAACTGATTAGGACGTTTTATTTAGTCCTGTAATGACAAAAACATGTGTTATTATGATGTATGATAATGATTTTTTATTTATTTAAACAAACACTTTTTTTTTTTTTACTTGTACTGCTATAATCAAATAAAGATAGAAAAGATATATAAGGTAAATGATTCTTATTTACAGTGGGGAAAAAAAGTATTTAGTCAGCCACCCATTGATTGTCAATGGGTGGCTGACTAAATACTTTTTTGCCCCACTGTATATTACTTAAAAAATATTATTTATATACTGTATATATATTTATATATTGTTAAAATAACTGTATTATTCTGATACACCCTTATGATTATTATAATAGTATTATGTAATACTATTATAATAGTAATGAGTTGAAGTATTTTATAAGTAACATAAGAAGTATCATGACTATTAATATGATTTTTTTCATTTCTCAAATTAAAAAGTATTCTAATTTATATACAATAACTGATTAGTGTACTCTTTTAAAATGATTGCTATAAATTCAAACAAAATAAAAGTACTAGTGTTAGAATTTACTGCAAAAAATAATGAAAGAAACTATATTGTTCCGATATATCATTACTGAATATGAGAATATATTGTGCATTTTGAAAAATAACATTAGACATTTTGTCGGCTGAAAAAGACAGCAGCTCTTTCTAATGCCAAGCCACCAGCTCCAAACCTCTCCTTAGAGAGGTTTGGAGCTAGCTGCTGTTTAAGACTAGATCTGACCAATCTAAGTCTAAAACTAGATCGGACCAATCTAAGTCTGTGAGCATGAACTGATGAAGCCTACTGAGGTATTGGCACCAGTCGTTAGACTAGATCTTAGCAATCGAAGTTTAAGACTAGATCTGACCAATCTAAGTCTATGAGCATGAACTGATGAAGCCTACTCAGATGAGAAGCGGAACGTCTTCTAAGACAAACCAAACAGTCTAGTTGCAATCGATTGAATGCCCTGAGATTAGACAGTTTAAGTAGTTTAACTAGTCAAGTAAGTAACAATTATTGTAATATTGCAATATTGTATCTTAGAATAATGTTCGGCCACCGAAACTTTGAATTTGTGTTTTTAGTGTTAGTTTTGTTTTTAATCTAAACATTTTTATTTCTGTCCATGCTAATAAATGAAGCTAACATCAGGCTCCGCCCCCTTCACAGGCTGGTCTTTTGGTTTGGAGACCTGAACTTTCGTATCGCAGATCACGGCTTGCACTTCCTGCGCTCGTCCATCAACGGCGGCCGTGTTAACCTGCTATGGGACAAAGACCAGGTGACACACACACACACACACACACACACACACATTCTTGTATTTGTTACCTTCTTGAGACCGCCGAATAATGCCTACCTCTTTAGGACCACCCTTTCTAGATATATAAAGATTTGTATTTATGGCATTGATAATTTATACATACCGGTACTATTTAAATATAAAAAAAGCTTGTTGTGAAAAATGAGTTGTAATTTCACAAGAAAAAGGTCACAATTTCACAAGAAAAACTTAGAATTTTGGCAGTATTATAAAAAAAAAGTCGTCATTTTACTCAACGCAAGTCAAAAGTTTACAAGAAAAACTGAACATTTGTGCAGTATTATGATAAAAGTTGAAATTTTACTCAATAACAGTCGCAATTTTACACGAAAAGCTTAAAATTTTGGCAATTTTATGAAAAGAGTCGTAATTTTACTCAACTCACAATTTTATAAGAAAACTTTAACATTTTGGCCATATTTCAATAATAATCGGAATTTCACTTGGCAAAACTATGACGAAAGTCATAATTTTACTCCAAAAATGTCACTATTTTACAAGGACAACAAAAAAACGGGCAATATTGTGATACAAGTCAGAATTTTATATGACAAATGTCGCCATTTTACATTAAAAAGTAATAATTTTACATAAAAAAGTAAGAATTTTGCGAGAAAATATTGCAATATTACAGAAACAGAAAGAATATGAGAAATGTTTCCCAATTTTACAAGAAAAAAGTCGACACATTGTGAGAAAAAGACTGCTTTTATTTTTTTTTTACATTTTTGTTTGTAATTGCTTATTAATCTTCATTATTTACTTCAAGTTATTACAGTATGTCTCTATATACATATTTATTTTAATAATTTTGGCATTTCAATTTCTTACACACACTTGTTATTTCATATGTTGACCAGAGGGGGAGCACTTTTAAAACCGACACACAGTCCATTTGAAAAATCCCTCCTTTTTGGGACCACCCTCATTTTGATCGATTTCACCACCAGGGGTGCAAATGAGACATTCTCTATTAGGGACCGTGGTTTATGTCCTAACTTGGACGGTACTTTTCCTTGTTGATGTCTCAAGAAGGGTAGAAATACAAGAACACACACACACACACACACACACACACAGGTTATAATGTGTGTGTTCCTGCAGCTGATCAGCATGAAGAAGAAGGAGGCGTTCCTACAGGAGTTTGAGGAAGGGCCACTGAATTTCAAGCCCACCTACAAGTTTGGTCGTAACTCTGACGCCTATGACATCAGGTAACACACACGCACCTGTACACACAACACACACACACACACACACACACACACACACACACACACACACACACACACCTTTATTTACAGTATTTGTCTTTCACACAGCGCTCCAAAATCATGGTGGGCTTTTAAGTAAGATTTTTATAGTATTTATTTGTGTTGCACGCGTCCGTCGCATTCCCTCCACTTTTCCATCTGTCACACGACCTTTGAACCTTGTCACACCCAGCGGTTGTGTGTGTGTGTGTCCATTAGAGTGAGCAATGTGGCGCTGCCCCTGACCATGTATAGACCCAGACCCCTGCAACGCTGCAGCACCACCCTCCTCTTCCTCCTCACCTCCCTCACCTGGGCGTTGCTCTCTGTCCGGCTGGGGGGCTGGCACAGGGGGCTTGACCCGCCCAGGTGGGTGTCTCCAAAGCCACGGCCCTCATATACCATCACAGCATATACTAGTGATGTAACTTTTTACATTTTCACGGTACGATATTATCATGGTATTAAGGCCACGGTACGATAGTATTGTGGTATATGTCAAAAGAAAAAAAGGCCTGGTAAAAATGCCATAGTGTGTAAAATGAAGTGGCAGGAATGTTTAGATTAGCGGTCCCCGAACGTTTTGACTCGGGGGCCGCATTGGGGTAAAAAAATTAAAAATGCCAGAATAAAACTACACTCACCAAGTTTTCGTTTGATACCGTCACACGTCATGATATTATTAAGAAGACTTTAAATTTGAAAATACCGCAGTATTTATAATACCGTTAACTCCCTACAGGATACAGTGTGTATCGACATACTACATGGAGTATATACCAATGTTAGTATACAGTATACAGAGTACCGTATTTTTCGGACTATAAGGCGCACTTAAAGGCCTACTGAAATTAATTTTTTTTATTTAAACGGGGATAGCAGATCCATTCTATGTGTCATACTTGATCATTTCGCGATATTGCCATATTTTTGCTGAAAGGATTTAGTAGAGAACACCGACGATAAAGTTCGCAACTTTTGGTCGCTGATAAAAAAAAAAGCCTTGCCTGTACCGGAAGTAGCGTGACGTCACAGGTTGAAGGGCTCCTCACATTTCCCCATTGTTTACACCAGCAGCGAGAGCGATTCGGACCGAGAAAGCGACGATTACCCCATTAATTTGAGCGAGGATGAAAGATTCGTGGATGAGGAACGTGAGAGTGAAGGACTAGAGTGCAGTGCAGGACGTATCTTTTTTCGCTCTGACCGTTACTTAGGTAAAAGGGCTCATTGGATTCCACACTTTCTCCTTTTTCTATTGTGGATCACGGATTTGTATTTTAAACCACCTCGGATACTATATCCTCTTGAAAATGAGAGTCGAGAACGCGAAATGGACATTCACAGTGACTTTTATCTCCACGACAATACATCGGCGAAGCACTTTAGCTACGGAGCTAACGTGATAGCATCGTGCTTAAATGCAGATAGAAACAAAAGAAATAAGCCCCTGACTGGAAGGATAGACAGAAGATCAACAATACTGCTGTCAGGAGACACCGAACCAAACACTGGACTTGTAACCACACGGTTAATGCTGTGCCGCCTGTCGAAGCCTAGCAATGCTGTTGCTAATGACGCCATTGAAGCTAACTTAGCTACGGGACCTCGTCAGAGCTATGTTAAAAACATTAGCGCTCCACCTACGCCAGCCCTAATCTGCTCATCAACACCCGTGCTCACCTGCGTTCCAGCGATCGACGGCGCGACGAAGGACTTCACCCGATCATCGATGCGGTCGGCGGCTAGCGTCGGATAGCGCGTCTGCTATCCAACTCAAAGTCCTCCTGGTTGTGTTGCTGCAGCCAGCCGCTAATACACCGATCCCACCTACAGCTTTCTTCTTTGCAGTCTTCATTGTTCATTAAACAAATTGCAAAAGATTCACCAACACAGATGTCCAGAATACTGTGGAATTTTGCGATGACAACAGAGCTTTTTGTATTGGGATACAATGTGTCCGAATACTTCCGCTTCAACCATTGACGTCACGCTCAAACGTCATCATACATAGACGTTTTCAACCGGAAGTTTCCCGGGAAATTTAAAATTGCACTTTAAGTTAACCCGGCCGTATTGGCATGTGTTGCAATGTTAAGATTTCCTCATTGATATATAAACTATCAGACTGCGTGGTCGGTAGTAGTGGCTTTCAGTAGGCCTTTGAAATCCTTTCATTTCACAGTGCGCCTTATAACCCGGTGCGCCTAATGTACGGCATAATTCTGGTTGTGCTTGCCGACCTCAAAGCAATTTTATTTGGTACACGGTGTAATGACAAGTGTGACCAGTAGATGGCAGTCATACATAAGAGAGACGTGTAAACTGCGAGGTGACGCCAGTAAACAACACCAAAACTTTAAATGTTTCATTGAAAATAAAGAACATTACACAAGGCGCTCAAAAATCTGTCAAAATGTTTTTAGTACGACTTCGGTAAGGTATGAAGCCGCACCACTTGATGGATTGTCAGCGCACTAAACATACAAGTATTATTATGGTGTGTGTATAAGGACCGCAAAATGGCACCTGATAGCAGACATATTATCTGGCGTTTTGTTTTGCAATATTATGCAAAACTAACTTTTCTTACGTTCTGGTACCTGCTGATCTGTATTTGGGATCTGCATAAGTCCTGAAAATGTGCGCGCGTCCGCCATTGTAGTCCGTGACGACACCGTAGTCATAAGGTTCTTCTTTTTCCCTATCTTCTTGTTATGTGGATTTCATCATCTGTAATATGACCCTTTTAATGTGGCTTATAACCCGGTGCGCCTTTTGTATGAAAATAGACCTGAATAGACCCGCTCATCGGCAGTGCGCCCTATGGTCCGAAAAATACGGTATATACAAATATAGTTTGATGGTCAGTAATAGAATACATGTGAGAATACCACTTCCTGTTCTTGCATGTTTAGTAAAATACATGTGAGGATGCCACTTTCTATTCCTGCATATTAATTAGTAGATCACATGTGAGGATACCATTTCATGGTCCTGCATGTTTACTAATAGATACAAAACCCAAAACCAGTGAAGTTAGCATGTTGTGTAATTCGTAAATACAAACATAATACAATGATGTGCAAATCCTTTTCAACTTATAATCAATTGAATAGACTGCAAAGACAAGATATGTAATGTTCGAACTGAGAAACTTGATTTTTTTTGCAAATAATCATTAACTTTGAATTTAATGGCATCAACACATTGCAAAAAAGTTGGCACAGGGGCATTTTTACCACTGTGTTACATGGCCTTTCCTTTTAACAACACTCAGTAAATGTTTGGGAACTGAGGAGACCAATTTTTGAAGCTTTTTAGGTGGAATTCTTTCCCATTCTTGCTTGATGTACAGCTTAAGTTGTTCAACGGTCCGGGGTCTCCGTTGTCGTATTTTACACTTCATAAATGCGCCACACAGTTTCAATGGGAGACCGGTCTGGACTACAGGCAGGCCAGTCTAGTACCCGCACTCTTTTACTACGAAGCCACACTGTTGTACAAACCCCGTTTCCATATGAGTTGGGAAATTGTGTTAGATGTAAATATAAACGGAATACAATGATTTGCAAATCATTTTCAACCCATATTCAATTGAATGCACTACTAAGACAAGACATTTGATGTTCAAACTCATAAACTTTATTTTTTTTTGCAAATAATAATTAACTTGAATTTCATGGCTGCAACACGTGCCAAAGTAGTTGGGAAAGGGCATGTTCACCACTGTGTTACATGGCCTTTTCTTTGAACAACACTCAATAAATGATTGGGAACTGAGGAAACTAATTGTTGAAGCTTTGAAAGTGGAATTCTTTCCCATTCTTGTTTTATGTAGAGCTTCAGTCGTTCAACAGTCCGGGGGTCTCCGCTGTCGTATTTTACGCTTCATAATGCGCCACACATTTTCGATGGGAGACAGGTCTGGACTGCAGGCGGGCCAGGAAAGTACCCACACTCTTTTTTTTACCAAGCCACGCTGTTGTAACACGTGCTGAATGTGGCTTGGCATTGTCTTGCTGAAATAAGCAAGGGTGTCCATGATAACGTTGCTTGGATGGCAACATACTTAGACTTAGACTTAGTTCCTCCCATTCCTGTTGGAACATTGGGCGACGAGTCCCCTCCATTTGTTCTGGTCACTGGCGACCCTTCTTGCTCCATGCCAGCTGACTCCCATCTCTCTCAGGTCTTCCTTGGCTGTTTGTCTCCACGTCTTCTTTGGCCGTCCTCTCTTCCTCTTTCCCCCTTCTGGCACCCAGTCCATTGCCACATTTGCCGGTCTCTCTTTTGGCAGTCGGAGTACGTGTCCAGCCATTCTCCTTCTCATATCAGAGACTATATCAGACAATGGTGCTACCCCTGCCCTTCTCATCACCTCTTCATTGGTGATGTGGTCTCTCCATGAGATCCTCAAGATGTATCTGAGGCACCGTCGGTGGAAGACATCCAGCTTGTTTGTAATGGTTGATGTCTTCATCCATGTCTCACAGGCATAGGTCACTGTAGGGATGACCACTGACATATAGAGGCGCAGCTTTGTGGACGTACTGATAGATTTTGATGACCAGATATTCCGGAGGCGTTGGAAGACTCCTGCAGCTTTTCCGATTCTGGTCTGTACATCCTTTTCTGCGTCTCCAGTGTTTGAGATGTTGCTTTCAAGATACGTGAAGTTCTCAACGTACTCTATGCCTTGTTCGCCTACGGTGAGCAGTGGAACGTTTTGGTCTTGTGCAACGGTCATGGCCTTGGTCTTCTCTTGGCTTATACGTAGGCCGACTTTTTCCCCTTGCTCATGCAGATTGTTGGTCAATTTTTGGAGTGCAGCGTATGAATGCCTAAGCAGAGCCAAGTCGTCCGCAAAGTCCAGATCTGCCAGTCTGCCCCCTCCCCACTTAATGCAGAGGTTTGCTCCGACGACAGACTTCCTCATGACAAAGTCTATGACAATGATGAACAGGCAACATATGTTGCTCCAAAACCTGTATGTACCTTTCAGCATTAATGGTGCCTTTACAGATGTGTAAGTTACCCATGTCTTGGGCACTAATACACCCCCATACCATCACAGATGCTGGCTTTTGAACTTTGCGCCTATAACAATCCGGATGGTTCTTTTCCTCTTTGGTCCGGAGGACACGACGCCCACAGTTTCCAAAAACAATTTGAAATGTGGACTTGTCAGACCACAGAACACTTTTCCACTTTGCATGAGTCCATCTTAGATGAGCTTGGGCCCAGTGAAGCCGGCGGCGTTTCTGGGTGTTGTTGATAAATGGCTTTCGCTTTGCATAGTAGGGTTTTAACTTGCACCTACAGATGTAGCGACCAACTGTAGTTACTGACAGTGGTTTTTGAAGTGTTCCTGAGCCCATGTGGTGATATCCTTTACACACTGATGTCGGCTTTTTGATGCAGTACAGCCTGAGGGATCGAAGGTCACAGGCATTCAATGTTTATTACGCTGACGTGCAGTGATTTTTCCAGATTCTCTGAACGTTTTGATGATGTTACGGACCGTAGATTCTCTGAATGTTTTGATGATATTACGGACCGTAGATGGTAAAATCCTTAAATTCCTTGCAATAGCTGGTTGAGAAATGTTGTTCTTAAACTGTTCGACAATTTGCTCACGCATTTGTTCACAAAGTGGGGACACTCGCCCCATCCTTGTTTGTGAACGACTGAGCATTTCATGGAAGCTGCTTTCATACCCAATCTTTTTTGCCACTTGTGCCATCTTTTTTTAAACATGTCACAGGCATCAAATTCCAAATGAGCTAATATTTGCAAAAAGTAACGTTTTCCAGTTCGAAACATTAAATATCTTGTCTTTGCAGTCTATTCAGTTGAATAGGTTGAAAATGATTTTCAAATCATTGTATTCTGTTTTTATTTATGATTCACACAACGTGCAACTGGTTTTGGGTTTTGTTCATGTGAGAATACAATTTCCTGTTTCTTTATGTTTAGAAGATTACATGTGAGGATACCACTTCCTGTTCCATCGTGTTAGTTAATAGATAGACTAAGAGTACCATGTCCTGTTCTTGCAAGTTTAGCAACATGTGAGGATACCACTTCCTGTCCCTGCACGTTTTATAATAGAGTACATGTGAGTGTATTACTTCCTGTTCTTGCACATTTTGTAAAAAGGTACCATTTCCTGTTCCTGCATGTTTAGTAATAGATTACATGTGAGGGTACCACTTCTTGTTCCTGCACGTTTTGAAATACAGGTAGATTACACTTAAGGGTACCACTTCTTGTTCCTGCACGTTTTGAAATAGATTAAATTTTGGGTACCACTACCTGTTCCTGCATGTTTAGTCATAGAGTATTGTACATGTGAGGGTACCACTTCCTGTTTTTGCACATGTATTAATAGATTACATTTATGGGTACCACTTCCTGTTTCTGCATGTTTGGTTCCTGTTCTTGCACATTTCGTAATGGATTACATGTGAAGTTACTAATTCCTGTCCCTGCATGTTCGGTAATCCATTATATGTGAGGGTAACATTTCCTTTTCCTGACCTTTAACTTTAAGATATGATGGCAATCTAAAACAATATAGTTCCATTCTTAGGCATAGGGTGACCATTAAGAAAGACCACAAATAAGGCAAAACAAATAGGGTTCTTGTTTTTACTACACTACCGTTCAAAAGTTTGGGGTCACATTGAAAGGTCCTTATTTTTGAAGGAAAAGCACTGTACTTTTCAATGAAGATAACTTTAAACTAGTCTTAACTTTAAAGAAATACACTCTATACATTGCTAATGTGGTAAATGACTATTGTAGCTGCAAATGTCTGGTTTTTGGTGCAATATCTACATAGGTGTATAGAGGCCCATTTCCAGCAACTATCACTCCAGTGTTCTAATGGTACAATGTGTTTGCTCATTGGCTCAGAAGGCTAATTGATGATTAGAAAACCCTTGTGCAATCATGTTCACACATCTGAAAACCGTTTAGCTCGTTACAGAAGCTACAAAACTGACCTTCCTTTGAGCAGATTGAGTTTCTGGAGCATCACATTTGTTGGGTCAATTAAACGCTCAAAATGGCCAGAAAAAGAGAACTTTCATCTGAAACTCGACAGTCTATTCTTGTTCTTAGAAATGAAGGCTATTGCACAAAATTGTTTTTGAACGGTAGTGTATATTGAAATAAACTATGCAATGTTTAAGATCAGATAGTGGGCTCCTTTTAGGACTTGGTGGACCAGGTCCTAAGAGCCGTGGCGGGCTGTGCGTTTCTCACCTAGGCCTTCAGTGATGTCCTACTTAGTCCGACTTTAATAAATACCCCTCAAAATACCATAATTTATGTCACAACATGACCACATCTGGAGAAATGAAACACACTTGTGCCCTACTGAATCACCTCAACAGTGTACAAAACAGGCTATATTTCGGCACATTTAAAAATCAATTAACTCGAATCAGCATTTAAAACATACCTTACATCAGGGGTGTCCAAACTTTTTCCACTGAGGGCCACACACAGAAAAATTTAAGCATACAGGGGCCATTTTGATATTTTTCGTTTTCAAACCATAACAAAATATATACTTTTTTTTTTTAACCTTTAGGGCTCCCGGGGACCAATCAAGGGTCAAGGGTCTCAGTCATTAAAATGTTTAAAATAAGTCAAATTATTATTATTATTTTTTACAGTTTATCTCTTTATCAACTTCAGGTTGATATCAAGTAAAAAAAAAAACAGGTTTTATGCCTTTTCTGTCAAAGACAACTTTGTTTTTTATAGCAAAACTGAAATATGCAGTATTTAGTAATTAGAGCCCTAAAAGATCAATAATGCAGGACACCATTGATTTGAATTCTTTAATATTTTTGAGTAATCACAGTGAAAAGTTAAATAAAATCCCACTAAATATATTTGGGATCCAAAAGGTTCCCCACTCATAAAGTGATACATTTTTATTAGTTGTTTTTTTTACTTTTCGCACTTAAATTACAAGATCAACTTCAGATATATCTGTCGATTTTACATTTGAACTATTATTTTGTTTGTTTTATGCTCTTTTGTCAAATAAAACTTTGATGTTTTTATATGGCAACCGCATAATATATGCAATATTTTTTCCACATAAAACATTTTAAAGTGACATTTTTTAAGTAATAATTTATTGTAACATAGATTTTTTTTCTTTTTTTTTCTCGAGCAATGGCAAAAAAAAATAAAATAAACAAAGACAAAAGAGAAAAAAAACAGCCCGCATGGCAGCTTTGTGTCAACATTGCAACTTTTTCTCGTTAGATTTCACCTCATTCCACTGTTTTAAAATGTTTTTTTTAATTTTTGCAATACTATCAATTTTGCAATTTTTGCAGAATGTGTGGGGGGCCGGTAAATGATTAGCTGCGGGCCGCAAATGACCCCCGGGCGCACTTTGGACACCCCTGCCTTACATGGTACTGTCAAAATGTAAATAATTGTAAACAACAAATAAATAAATACAATATTTGAACTTTTTCTTCGTGAGTTAAAAAAGTGAGAACCGATGATTTCTCTGTTGGCCGGGTATGGCCCCTTCCTGCTTTTCGCAAATTACAACTTGTGATTGGATTCCCATTTGGGAGTGACAAGTGAAAATCCAATCACAGTCACGTTTAGCGTAAGGCTACCTAGATGGGCTACTGTCAACAACTCGTGATCTGATTGGGTATCGCAACTGTCTATCAACTGTCTATCCGGCAGAATTCATACAGCACTGGCAACAAGCTAGCTAAATTCTGATTTGATAAAAGCCTTCAGTGATGTCTGACTTCAATGATTACCTCTCAAAATACCATCATTTATGTCACCACATGACCACTGCTAGAGAAACACTATACAGAAACACATTTACTGGACATTGAATCGCCTCAACAGTGTACAAAACAGGCTATATTTTAGCACATTTAAAAATCAATAAACCTGCATTAGCATTTAAAACATATCTTATGTAGTACTGTCAAAATTAAAATTATTGTAAAAAACATATTACATGTGGAAAAATAAATAAATTCAATATTTGAACTCACGTTTTGTGAGTTAAAAAAGAGAGTACCGATGGCCGGGTATGGCCTCGGTGCCACTTCCTGCTCTTTGCAAATTAAAACTTGTGATTGGATACTCACTTGGGAGTGACGAGTGAAAATCCAATCACAGTCTTATTTAACGTGAGGCTACCTAGATGGGCTACTGTCAACAACTCGTCATCTGATTGGCTATCGCAACTGTCTATCAACCGGCAGAATTCATGCAGCGCTGGCAACAAGCTAGCTGATTTCTGATTGGATAAAAGCTCTAACGTAAAAACAAGCAACACTGGAGCCTAATAAGACATGAAGACAATATGATGAATAGTTTACAGTGTTTCCCATAAACTGCCAAGATACCTGTGGCGGTGGGGGCGTGGCTATAGGCGTGGCTACCATGACATCATCAAGGAATTTGCATAATTTACTACAATGATATGATTTTCTCTAAAAAGGCTCAAAAAATGTATACTTACTAATTAATAATAACAGTTATGTTTTAAACGTCCATCCATCCATCCATTTTACACTATAATTACAACACTTTATGTACATATCTATATACAGATTTGAACAATAAGTTATTCACTGAAATATATTTATTAATTGTGGTTCTTTAGAAATATAAAAGCTAAATTGTCTCTTAAAGCTCTGCCTCTTTAATTAGTGCATACTAAATAATTTAACTTTAGCCTACTACTACAACCATATTATTTACCAGCAACATAAAGTGAAACAGAGGCAGAGGTGTCCTGCCACAGTCAGTAACAAATAAACAGAAAACAGTAGTGGTGGTAGATAGACACAAAGCTTCATCAAACATCTGATCCACTGAACAAAGAGCTCCAGAAATCCTGATCCTACACTTCTCTTTTGTAAAGTAAATCTAAACCGCCGATATGGGCATCTACATCAACTATATGATTTGCCTGAGAAGCTCGACAGGACAAAAAAATAAAAAATAAAAATTTTAAAATTAAAAAAAAAAAATTTTTTGTGGCGACCTTAATTCTTTCGCGGCGGGCCGCCACAAATAAATGAATGTGTGGGAAACACTGGTTTATGTAAAGTAGATTAAAATGAACTTTTATTAATCTATGATCATGATTTATGTTGGCTGGCCCTAACGGCACACCACTGCCTAAGAGGTCCTGGTGCTTTTGGGGGGACAAGGTTGTAGGAAATGCCTCCTCAGTCCATGCCGTTGCTCCACCCAGTGGCAAGAAAAGGAAGCCAGCCTGGACAGACCGCATCTTGTGGCGCATCAAACCCAAGAACGTGCCGTTGGACGACGACGACGACAAGGCGTCCGCCTCTACAGAGGACGACCTGGACGAGTACCCCCTAGTGGTCAGCCAGGACAAATACACCAGCGACATGAGCTACGGCGTCAGCGACCACAAGCCTGTCATGGCCAGCTTCAGCTTGGAGGTCTGGGACAGTCCATCAACTCACGTCTTTGACTTCGCAAAATCATGGATTGTTCTTTCCGCAGCTGAGGAAACACTTTGACACTGCGCTGGTCCATGTGTCTCCGGAGGGTGTTTGGAGCGCCGACCACGATGCTCTTCTCAACTACACGGTCCAGGAAGACTTCATGTCCTCAACATGGGACTGGATCGGCCTCTACAAGGTTCGTCCCATGAGAAAACCATACTTGATGCAGCACCATCTGCTGGATCCGCATGGTCACTGCAGCACTCTGCCCTGATGCCACTAGACTGTAACGACCAAAAGGGAATATAAAACAGATGGGTCCAAAATGTATTATTTATTATTAGACCGGAACTCTAATAACTAAAGTTCCTTGGGTAAATAATGTAAACTCACTACACCAGTATGTTTTAGCGCTTTTATGGCGAGTTTACTGACAAATATAAGTAAGAACTTTACACTAATTTATATTAGGGATGGCAACAGCGGAGGATGAATGTCCCATAACAAGAAGATAGAGAAAAAGAAGAAGCTTATCGACTACGGTCGCCTTTGTATGCACTGCAAAGGCGGACGCGCACAATTTTTCAAGATTTATGCAGATCCCAAATACAGATCAGCAGGTACCAGAAGGTAAGAAAAGTTGCTTTTGCATAATATTGCGAAACAAAACGCCAGATATGTTTTACCTTATACACACACTATAATTATACTCGTATGTTGAAGCACATCAAATGGTGCAGCCTACACTTATCTATGTATGACTGCCATCTACTGGTCACACTTATCATTACACCATGTACCAAATAAAATTCCTTCAAGGTGGGTAAGCGCAACCAAACTTATTCCTTACATTATGCGCACCGGGCTATAAGGAGCACTGTCGAGTTTTGAGGAGGAAAAAAAGGATTTTAAGTGCGCCTTATAGCCTGGAAAAAACAGTGTATATATATATATGTGTATATATATATATATATATATATATATATATATATATATATATATATATATATATATATATTTATTTGTTTTTTGTTTTTTCAAGGCTTAAATCTCCAGATCAAATTCTGATCAATCAGTTAACCAGAGTTCAACCTTTTTGGATTAAAAAAAACAAAAAAATAACATGCAATATTTACCGTAAAACTTTTTAACTTGGAATATTTGATGTGAAGTAATTCATAACAACACTGATTTTGATTCATTGTTATTTTTTGAGAAATTTAAAAGTTAAAGTTTAAAAAAATAATAATAATCCACCAAAATCCTTGGAGACCTACTCATAGAAGTGTTAAAAATAAGTGTAAAAAATAAACACTTAAATCTCTATCAACTTCAGATCTATCTGCCTATTATAAGTTTTTATAATTTTTTTGTTTTTGTTTTATGCCCTTTTTGTCATAGAAAATCTTTGGAGCCTTAAATAGGTCAATAAATCATAAAAACATTAATTTTGATTGATTATTATTTTTTGAGCAAAGTTTTGTTTTTTTTTAAAAAAAGTGCCCACTCATTAAAGTGTTAAAAAGAAGTCATACATTATTTATTTTTTTTGTATCTTGTTTTTTCATATCAATGCTTTAATATCAACTTCAGATCTATCTGTCGATTATAAATAAAACATTGTATGCCCTTTTTTTAATCATACAAAATCTAGTTTTTTATGGCAAACACACAAAATATGTAATGTTTTCCCCAAAAAATATTTCAAAGTTGAGTATTTTATGTGAAGTAATTGGAGCCTTGAATAAATCATAACATTTATTTTGATTCGTTATTATTTTTTGAGCAAAGTTTTTTTCACAAAAAAACTGCCCACTCATTAAAGTGTTAAAAATAAGTCATACATGTATTTATTTATTTTATCTTGTTTTTTTCATATCAACGCTTAAATATCAACTTCAGATCTGTCGGTCATAAATAAAACATTATATGCCCTTTTTTTTATCATACAAAATCTAGTTTTTTATGGCAAACACACAAAATATGTAATATTTTCCCCAAAAAATATTTCAAAGTTGAATATTTGATGTGAAGTAATTGGAGCCTTAAATAGGTAAATAAATCATAACATTTATTTTGATTCATTATTATTTTTTGAGCAACCTATTTTTCACAAAAAAACTGCCCACTCATTAAAGTGTTAAAAATAAGTCAAAAATATTTTTTTTTATTTTATCATATTTTTACATATCAACGCTTAAATATCAACTTCAGATCTCTCGATCATAAATAAAACATTTTATGCCCTTTTTTTTATCATATAAAAAAATCTATTTTTTTATGGCAAACACACACAATATGTAATATTTTCCCCAAAGTTGAATATTTGATGTGAAGTAATTGTAGTCTTGAATAGGTCAATAAATCATAATAACATTGATTTTGATTGATTATTATTTTTTGAGCATTGACCAAAAGCCTGCATGGCAGATTTGTGTTATTAGAGTCAATATCGCAACTTTTTCTCGTTACGTTTCACCTGTTTGCTCTTTTATAAAAAAAATTGTTATGTTTTTATTTGTAATTGTATTTTTACAAAAAAAATTAGCTGCGGGCCACAAATGACTCCTGGGCCACACTATGGATAGCCCTGGTCTAAATGATTATAAGGCAGCTCCTTTTACACACGCCCAAACAATACCCATTAGATTTTTTATAAAGCATACAGATGTGAACCGACTCTGCTGTTGTGCTGCAGGTGGGGTTCAAGAGTGCGAGCGACTACGAGACGTTCGTTTGGGTTCGTGAGGACGAGCTGCCGGAGACTGACGAAATCATCCAGGTTAGCATATTCAGACGCTAACAGAATGATGTCAGCCATACCGAAGAGATGATGTCACCGTGTTGTCACGCTGATTATACCGCGATGTCTGGAAATGGGATTTATGGCTCTCAGAAGGGAGTCAGATCTTACAAATCCCAAAACCCGTGAAGTTTGCACGCTGTGTAAATGGTAAATAAAAACAGAATACAATGATTTGCAAATCCTTTTAAACTTATATTCAATTGAATAGACTGCAAAGACAAGGTATTTAATGCTGGAACTGAGAAACTTAATTTTTTTTTTTTGCAAATAATCATTAACTTAGAATTTAATGGCAGCAATACATTACAAAAAAGTTGGCAGAGGGGCATTTTTACCACTGTGTTACATGGCCTTTCCTTTTAACAACAGTCAGTAAACGTTTGGGAACTGAGGAGACCAATTTTTGAAGCTTTTCAGGTGGAATTCTTTCCCATTCTTGCTTGATGTACAGCTTAAGTTGTTCAACAGTCCGGGGGTCTCCGTTGTGGTATTTTAGGCTTCATAATGCACCACACATTTTCAATGGGAGACAGGTCTGGACTACAAGCAGGCCAGTCTAGTATCCGCACTCTTTTACTATGAAGCCACGCTGTTGTAACACGTGGCTTGGCATTGTCTTGCTGAAATAAGCAGGGGCGTCCATGGTAACGTTGCTTGGATGACAAAATATCTTGCTCCAAAACCTGTATGTACCTCTCAGCATTAACAGTGCCTTCACAGATGTGTAAGTTACCCATGTCTTGTGCACTAATACACCCCCATACCATCACAGATGCTGGCTTTTCAACTTTGCGCCTATAACAATCCGGATGGTTCTTCTCCTCTTTGTTCCGGAAGACACAATGTCCACAGTTTCCAATAACAATTTGAAATGTGGACTTGTCAGACCACAGAACACTTTTCCACTTTGCATCAGTCCATCTTAGATGAGCTCGGGCCCAGTGAAGCCGGCTGCGTTTCTGGGTGTTGTTGATAAACGGCTTTCGCTTTGCATAGTAGTGTTTTAACTTGCACTTACAGATGTAGCGACCAACTGTAGTTACCGTACTGACTGTGGTTTTCTGAAGTGTTCCTGAGCCCATGTGGTGATACCCTTTACACACTGATGTCGCTTTTTGATGCAGTACCGCCTGAGGGATCGAAGGTCCGTAATATTGTTTCTTACGTGCAGTGATTTCCAGATACTCTGAACCTTTTGATGATATTACGGACTTTAGATGGTGAAATCCCTAAATTCCTTGCAATAGCTCGTTGAGAAATGTTGTTCTTAAACTGTTCGCTCATGCATTTGTTCACAAAGTGGTGAGCCTCGCCCCATCCTTGTTTGTGAATGACTGAGCATTTCATGGAAGCTACTTTTGGCACCCACCTGTTCCCAATTAGCCTGTTCACCTGTGGGATGTTCCAAAAAAGTGTTTGATGAGCATTCCTCAATTTTCTCAGTCTTTTTTGCCACTCGTGCCAGCTTTTTTGAAACATGTTGCAGACGTCCAATTCCAAATGAGCTAATATTTGCTAAAAATAACAAAGTTTTCCAGTTTGAACGTTAAATATCTTGTCTTTGCAGTTTATTCATTTGATTATAAGTTGAAAAGGTTTAGCAAATCATTGTATTCTGTTTTTATTTACGATTTACACAACGTGCCAACTTCACTGGTTTTGGGGTTTTGTATTATAACCCTTGTAACCCTCCCCTGTTTCCCGTCAGGTATCAGTGGATAAAGACGACATTCCTCTCCTGGGAGGACACTTTGTGTTAGGCTACTACAGCACAAACATGCAAAGCATCATCGGCCTCAGCGCCAACTTCCAGGTCACTCACTTACATTTATTATTATTATCACATTGTTTTTCTCCACTTTGTAATAAGTGACTTTCTACCCGCGCAGATCTTGGAATCCAAGCGTGCCGTCATGGAGGGCCTCGTTCCAGAGAACGCCAACGGACTCACCAAATAAACAGCAACTCACTCCAGTGTCTTATATCATTTCATGTCGATTTAGTTGAACACACACCTTCTTGTAACAAATAGCCTTCGAGTAAATCATCAAATAAAAATGCCAAACTAAGTAAAAAGGTAGTGTTGGATTGGTTTTGCCTCAGATTTTTTTGGATTTGAATAATGACAATATTAAAGACATGATCACGAATAATCATGAAAGAATGATGTTAACTATACTTAATGGTAATTTCAGCATAAATTAAGTGATTTTAGCCTTTCCGTTTGCATGTTATTAGTCAAGTTGTGTGGCTGTTAATGAACGTCTAAGAATGCTGGAAAGTATATTTTGGTAAATGATTAAACTGGAAAAAATGGCTGTAAAAGTTATTTGAAGTATTCTTTATTTCTGTGTTTTGTGTAATTGAAATGAATATGTTTTGTTTGTATTATATCATTACATTTGTATTATTGCTGGGTTGCAATCACATGACCTAGGGCAGGGGTCGGCAACCTTTACCACTCAAAGAGCCATTTTGACCCGTTTCACAAATGAAAGAAAACAATGGGAGCCACAAAACTCTTTTGAAATTTAAAATGAAATAACACTGCATATAAGGTTGTTTGCTTTGTGCTATGTATAAACAAACTATTATGGGTTACATTTATGAAATCAATGAACGACTGCAGAGAAAGTGAAATAAAATTTCTGCATGCAACAAATCATTTTTAACTCCGAAAAAGACGTCGGGTTGAAGTTTAAGTAAAATACTTAATGTCTATTTAAGTCCTCCTTGTAGTAATGAAAAAACAAAACGCCGAACTTAAATTATCCACTGGCAGAGAACCAAAAATGCTGTCCTCTCTCTCTGTGCCGGCATCCTTTTACTGGCGCCGTGCAGTCAGCTGCCAACCTGAATAATAAAATGTCTATTTCAATGAACAATTAAAAAATGTCAATATATGCAAAATTATAGGAAATTAAAAGTGTGTGGGGGGTGTATATTGTAGCCCGGAAGAGTTTGGGCTGCAAGGGATTCTGGGTATTTGTTCTGTTGTGTTTATGTTGTGTTACGGTGCGGATGTTCTCCCGAAATGTGTTTTGTCATTCTTGTTTGGTGTGGGTTCACAGTGTGGCGCATATTTGTAACAGTGTTAAAGTTGTTTATATCGTGACCCTCCGTGTAACCTGTATGGCTTTTGATCAAGTATGCCTTGCAGTCACTTACGTGTGTAAGAAGCCTCGTACAGCATGTGACTGGGCCGGCACGCCGTTAGTATGGTGAAAAAGCGGACGTTTAAGGCAGAGCCATCACGGCACGCCCTCAGTATTGTTGTCCGGGTGAAAATCGGAGAATGGTTGCCCCCGGAGATTTTCGGGAGGGGCACTGATATTCGGGAGTCTCACGGAAAAATTGGGAGGGTTGGCAAGTATGCAGCTGAGCCGCGTCAGAGTGATCAAAGAGTCGCTTGCGGCTCCGGAGCCGCGGGTTACCGACCCCTGACTTAGGGGCACATCTGGGTTTCAGGCAATTAAGTCCCATTAGGCTACTGTTTATTTACCTGCATCAGCGCAGATTTTGGCGTATTTTGAAATGTTTTGAGGCAAATATACAAGCGAACATGAAAAAAATATTTAAAATGGGATGGAGTGGACTTTTACACTCTTAAAGAGGAACTGCACTTTTGGGGGGAATTTCGCCTATCGTTCACAGTAATTATGAACATGGCGATGGATCGATTTTTTTTAATGCATTCTAAATATTAAATAAAAGTCCGCCAGTAGGAGCTCCACTAATACCCCCATAAAATCCAATAAACCATTCAAAAAGCGCCAAAAATACTCCATTTACATTTCGTGACTTAAATATTAACCAAGTATTAGTGATATTGTTATTATAAGTGCTAATACAGACCAACTATTTATAGCGGCGCCGTGATCACTACCGTGTGTGACCATCGAACGGTCTGCTGTTTCCTCGCTTCCTTGCTCCCTGGAAGTTTATTGTAGATAATAAGCCATGTCTCTCTCCTGGAAAGCAATTGGCAGAGGATGTATTCCGACAAGTTGGTAAACTTTGACAGCCATTGAGGACCCGGAACTGGCGAGAATGACACGAAAAGACGCCTGCTTTTACCTGACTTAATTACCTTTATGAACCACTTCTTTAGGGACTATGAAAACGCTTTCCTATCTCTATTTGAACGATTGGAACACCCAAGAACAGAACAGCATTACAGCATTTTCTGCTCAAACTCTACACTTACTCTCATTTGTTTTAATGCTACTCTCAAGCTGCTTGACCATCATGTTAAGAAAAAACTAATGTGACATCGTATGCAACCCAGCAATAGTATGTATTTATTATATATTTGTGAGGAGGCGTGGCCTGCAGCCCTGCAGCGAGGCGGGGTGTGCCGGGGCCGGCTCCGAGATCGGCGCAGTTGTCTGATCACCTGTCACTTTTAATTTTCCTGAGGGAACTCTCCTGAAGGAATCAATAAAGTACTATCTATCTATCTACTCTACAAAAGAGCAGCAGCCGAGAAGGACGTGGTTATGAAGTCGGAGTTGATGAGAGAGAGAGAACCCGAGCACGAGTGAAAGCGAGAGCGAGACGGAGACGCGGAAGGTTGAAAAGCAACCCAAAGAGCGCGACTGTCACCAGAGGCGAGTGCTGAACAGCAGAAGGGCAAGAAAAGAAGAGTTTATTGAAAAATAAATCCTTGTTCACAACGACAAGTCATGTCTCACTTTGGTGGTCCGAGGAACCCGGAAGTGAGAGTGAGAGTCCTCCACAATAATATTATTAATATTATATATTTCCTCATTTATTTATTTGTTTTCTTGTCATATACAGTCTATGTTTGTGTTGCTGTAGATATTGTGTGACTGGGCCGGCATGCAAAGGCAGTGCCTTTAAGGTTTAATGGCACTCTGTACTTCTCCCTATGTCCGTGTACACAGCGGCGTTTTAAAAAGTCATAAAGTTTACTTTTTGAAACCGATACCGATAATTTCCGATATTAAATTTTAAAGCATTTATCAGCCGATAATATTGGCAGTCCGATATTATCGGACATCTCTAATTGCTACTATGGTACATTTTTAGTCTACTTTATAGTCTTACTACTTTTGTTTTCGCGCTCTTTTTGTGCCCTTGTGTGCATTATCCTTTCCATCCTAATCCTTTTTATCCTTTGTAACTGGGCTAATGTGTGGAACAATTTCAGTTTGGCTTAAGGAAAATCAGAAGTGTGAGCACTAGAACTCGATGTGGTCTGGACAAATGGGGCCCAATTATTTTCATCCATCCATCCATCCTTCCATTTTCTACCGCTTGTCCCTTTTTGGGGTCGCGGGGGGTGCTGGAGCCTATTTCAGCTGCATTTCGGGCACCCTGGACAAGTTGCCACCTCATCACAGGGCCAACACAGATAGACAGACAACATTCACACTCACATTCACACACTAGGGCCAATTTAGTGTCGCCAATCAATCTATCCCCAAGTGCATGTTTTTGGCGGTGGGAGGAAGCCGGAGTACCCGGAGGGAACCCACGCAGTCACGGGGAAAACATGCAAACTTCACACAGAAAGATCCAGAGCCCGGGTTTGAACTCACGACTTCTCAGGACCTTCGTATTGTGAGGCACATGCACTAACCCCTGTTCCACCGTGCTGCCCCAATTATTTTTCAATGTGTTTTTATTTTTGTACTTGTCTTAATTCTTTTGTATGCGTTTTAACACTTTTCTCTACTTTTTTTTAAAAAGCCTAACCAGGGACAAGGGTTGCAAATTAGGCTAGAAGTCTTATGTACTTTGACATCGGTTGCCTGTGGGTAGCAATGTTTAATTGTACTGTCCCTGTCAAATAAATACATAATTAAATAAATACATTTCTCTTGTGGATCATTATAGATTGTCTAAGATCCAAATTCCGAACTTTCCTTCGAGTAAAACACATAACTTTATACTTTTCAACAGAAAACCTAAAACCCCCCATTTCCTTCCCCACGAGTCAGCGTTCCAAGATCCTACACCCGTGAGAGATGAGACAACCGAAAATATGTTTCCCATGAGTCCTTGCGCCGGCAGAGTCCGCTTGATTCTCGACAATGTGGGTAATCTTCGCCTGACAACATCTTTGTACTCTTACACACGTGGGGACATTTAACGCACCGTTTACCCGTTTAAGGTAACGTTTTAACATATTTTGCTGTTAAAAACTTTAAGTGTAAGCACAAAATACGTTTGTGGATAATGGGTGATGGCAAAGAGAACAAAGCGGCCGCGAACTACGAGCTAGCTGGGCTAACTTGACATGCTAACTCAAGCTAGCTAGCTTGTGATGCTAACTAGCTTGTGATGCTAGCTATGACTCTTGTTTCCATGTAGTGGTCGGTTTGTCTGACGTCATTTGTGTGTTTCAATCTCCGTATGGCCGTGTGAAGATGAGTGAGGACGTGGAGCGGCTGTTGATTCAGTTCCAGGACGAGGCTGGAGAGATCCTGGGCTCTCCTTTTGATGTTCCTCTTGACATCACACCTGACAAACTTCAGCTGATCTGCAATGCTCTGCTACAGAAGGTAAACACGACAGGCAAATGAAAATATTATTGTTAAAAGTAACTTAAATATTTCCCTTGGTTTGCTTGTTTTTTTTTGTTGAAAACTCAAAATGTGTGTGTGTGTAAAATAAAATAAAAAATATTTACTTTTGCATGAAACTAGTACCAGCAGACATGTCTTGTAAAGACGATTCCAGTGATATAAGTTTAAATTTCCTGTCAACGGTATGCATTTTTAAAGCAGGGGAAAATGACCTAAATTATGGTCCACTTCCTATCCGGGAGATCGCAAAAAGCAGCTGCCTGACCAGTGCTCAGAAAATCAGTAAAGACTCCTCCCACCCCCACCAAGGACTGTTTTCACTGCTGGACTCTAGAAAGAGGTCCCGCATCCTCCGTAGCAGAACCTCCAGGTTCTGTAACAGCTTCTTCCCTCAGGCCATAAAACTCTTAAAGGCATCATAATAATCCCCTCAATTCCCCCCAAAAACTGATTAACTGGCTGGACTATAAAAACAATATAACATATATCCATAAACGTGGATGCATTTGCAAAAGTTCAATATATTTATCTGTACAGTAATCTATTTATTTATCTATTTATATCTGCACCTTATTGCTCTTTTATCCTGCACTATCGCGAGCTGATGCAACGAAATGTCGTTCTTATCTGTGCTGTAAAGTTCAAATTTGAATGACAATATAGGAAGTCTCAGTCTGAAGTCAGTGGAGCTCAATATTTTGGTTGTGACCTTTTTGTTAAAAATGTCATAACTTTCTTAGTATTTACCCTTTTTAAAATGGTTGATATGTGTGGAAATCTTGCTAAACAAAGACATGAGTTTTATCATGTTATAATGATGTTATCTATTTTTAATACATTAATTCCAAAGTACTATGTGAAACAATATAAGAAGTATAAGGGTAACACAAATTAAAATTAAAAACTACAATTACTATTATTACTAGGATGATCACATTTAATTGATCAAATTCATGAAATTAGCCTTTGAAATTATGAAAAGTTTGAGTACACACGGCTGCTCACATCACAAGTGTGTACTAATACTAATGCTACTAATACTAATTCTGTACTAATATTAATTTGCAGCAATATTATTTAAACATGAATAGTATACGTCAGCTTCACACAGCTTTAAGTTGTTGTTTAATAAAGGAGTATTAGTTTACACGCACACAATAATAAAGGAGTATTAGTACACACACACACAATAATAAAGGAGTATTAGTACATACAACACACAATAATAATAAAGGAGTATTAGTATATTAGTGGGTCCAAAAAAATCAGTGTGCAGTTTAAAAGATATTTGGCAGACTCACAGATTCATGTAATACTTATATTAGAGATTCCAATTAACATTTTACTTACTGTAGATTTTTGCAGGGGGGTTTTGTCAAGTGTAAACTTTCCAAATTTTGGCAGACCTTTGTGGCCCGAGTACTGGTTCAATCTGAAAATGTGGATAAACTAAGATGTAATGTATGTTATGAGTATTTGTGTATCATGGTGATGAAAACAAGTCAAACGCAGTTGAACTCTGAAAACAGTGAAGTGGTGCTATTCAGATTGACCGCTGCGGCGATCTAGCCGGCAGGTGAATACACACATTCCTACTTACAATTCCCAAATGTATTTGTCTTCCTATTCATTGGATACAGGAAGAGCCGGTGCCATTGGCGTTCTTTGCGCGGGGCGAGGCTGAGATCGTGTCCAGTCTAGGCAAATGTGTGGCGGAACTCCTGGTGGAAACGGAGCAGGTCCTGCCGGTGGTGTACCAGCCCCAGGCTGTGTTCCGAGTCCGAGCCGTGTCCCGCTGCACCAGCACCTTACAGGGACACACCGAGGCCGTCATCTCCACGTCTTTCAGTCCCACTGGAAAGTAGGTGACGCATTATGTGGTCCTCTAGTAGTGCTGCTGGAGTCAATTATTTTAGTAATCCAGTAATCTATCAGTTAGTTTGTTCTGTTTAGTCTCAATGCTTATTTGAGAGAAAATAGTTTAAATAAACTAAGTTTTTTCTGGTTGCCATACACTTTATAACATTTTATTTACCTTCTTTTATCTTATGTCTATCTTCTTTACCTATTTATCTTCCATTTACCTTTTATTTACCTACTTGTACCTTTTTACCTTCTTTTCCCTTTTATTTACCTTCCTTATCTTCTATTTACCTTCCTTTTCTACCTTCTATTTACCTTCTATTCAACTTCTTTTACATTTGTGTACCCTTTTTACCTTTTATATTCCTTCTTTTACTTTCTATTTTACTTTCAATTGACCTTCTTTTACTTTCCATTCACATTTTATTTATCTTCTACTCACCTTCTGTTTACTTTCTTTCACCTTTTTTATCTTTTATTTCTTCTTTTACATTCCATTTACCTTTCTTTTTACTTTTTTAACATTCTATTCAACTTTAACTTTGTTTTACCTTCTAGTTTATTTTATTTTCCTTTACCTTTTATTTGGTTGGGATTTTACACAGTTTTATTAATTACATTTATGTAATGGTTAATCAAAGCAACAACATATAAATCAAAGTTTATTTTCTAATCGAATCAATTGATTATTCGTTGTAGCCCTACTCTAATTTATAGTCATGTGATCTTTCTTTATGTACTTTTTGTGGGGTTCAGTGTCAGATTGTGAAAAAATTTATCTTTATTAATTTCAGACATATTATAACATGGACGTCACAATAATTATAATTTTCTTGAATGAGAGAGTAGACAAACCCCTGCTCTTGTCACTACATGAGAAGGTCAAGTGTTGTCTTATTGTGTGCAATGTTTTGATTTTTAGATATTTGGCCAGCGGTTCAGGTGACACCACGGTACGTTTTTGGGACTTGATGACAGAGACGCCGCATCACACCGCCAAAGGTACGCTCAAAATTTACACTAGAGATCGACCAATATATTTTTTTCAGGAACGATACCGATTATTAGTATTTAAGAGGCCGATAAACTATATTTGGAGGCTATATTAATTTGCAGTAAAATTATTTAAACAGGAATTGTATACGTCAGTAAACAGCTGCTCAAAGCTTTAAGTTGTTTTTTTAACATTATTTTATAGAAACGTGGGACCAGTAGTGACATAATATTTTATGCGGTGCTAATGTTGTGCTTAATTTAGCAGAAAAATGTATCAGCCAACACCTTTATTACGCGTGGCTAAGAGGAGCGTCAACATTTACATTTCAAAATATAGAAAATCTCCTTGGAAAATTGGTATAAATATGGCATTTCTCTTCATTACAATAACTCAGTCTACTTAATTGTATACAATCTTATAGCAGTTTATAGATTTAATACATTGTAAGGTTTTCTTGTGAGGAACCCTGAAATATTGTGAACATTTAAATAAAAGCAATCCTGAGGCTCGTTGAATGACTCCATCGCTGCAGTAGCGAATGTTCAATGACAATTGCTTGTATTTCGACACGTGACTTCTTCCCGGAAGTGAAAACAAGTGGTGGTCGACGAAGCTAAGATGGCTGTTGTACAGCAAGCAGCGTGCAAACTATCTGAGTACAAAAGACGCATAAAAAAAAGCAGATACGAGCAAAAAAATATAACTATGCAATGAAATGCATCTCTATACTTTTATCCAAAAAATTATTTATCGAGCGATATCAAGTTTTGTATTAAGGTAGTGTTCTCAGACATATCAAACAATTGTGCTCCACACACAATTCTACATGACAAAACAGATGGAAACTTGGAAAAGCATGAAGGTCTACAACTTGTTTGCGTGGTTGGGTCAAGGACATTGGTATCAAGACTCTCCCGGATAAATATGCATTGTTTTTGCTCGGGTAAGATTGCATTTCCGGATTTAACTTTGCATCTACTGCCAAGTTTGATGCTGTTGCATGCGCCGCTTACAAGTAGCGTGTTTTTTCCCGTCTTTATCGAAATATAACCATAGATGTCAACATTTGTGTATGTGCTTAAAGCTTCATCAATAAGTGTTGCCTTTGGTAAAAACCTAACTCTTTTAGGTTTTGCTCACATTTGCTTTCTTTTATTTAGACTCACCGAGTTGGTGCTTTTTGAAACACTTGGAGCAAACACGTGTTTAAGAAATACAAATTATATCAGGATAATACTTAAATGGGAAATAATAAACATTAAAAGTATATCGAACAAATCTTTTAACAAAATGATCACTGCAAACGCATGCATTCTTTGACTCTGCTCCCTTCGACTGGTGTGAGTTGCATGCTTTTCTCATCGTCGTTTTGTAAAATCGTGCACTCTTCCGCCCTTTTTGAGTACCTATTGAGGAAATCTGAAGAAACATTTGTCCTTTTTGCGATTTAAAGATTTGTACAGCCGAAAACAACACAAGTAAGAGGGCATTATTTATTCGAGAAAGGCCAAATGGTGCCTAGTACCCATTGAGAACAGAGCTAACTTGACAATATTTAATGGGAGGGACGTGAGTCGGACATAACGTCAGTAAAATCCAAGCAATAAAAGCTTATTAAATAATAAAAAAAACAAAAGGGACCAGGAAGACGCCAGGAAAGAAGGACAAAAACTGGATTTCTTGGCAATAATTGGACATTTTGAAAGGTAAGCAGAAGACACAAGGAGGGAGAGAAAGAGAGTCGTGGCTGCGTGCTACATTACGCGGACCCCGACTTAAACAAGTTGAAAAACTTATTTGGGTGTTACCATTTAGTGGTCAATTGTACGGAATATGTACTGTACTGTGCAATCTACTAATACAAGTTTCAATCAATCAATCAATTCATGCTAGCATGTAGCTATTGCTGCTGCAGCACCGGCTGACTGGCAGCATCCGTCACTGCTCGCTGAAGACGTTGACTGCTGCTTACTTTCACCTCAGAGTCTCAAAGACACAATCGAGTCTCCAGTATCTCCGGGAAAAGTCATTAGATTTGTCGCTAGTAGTTGTTCGCAAAAGGAAGTCGCCAAGAGAATTGACAGCACCGTTGGTGCCATCCTCGAGCACGTGTTTTGTTTCAAGATGGTATTTTATACTTGATGTGCGCTGATGATAAAAACGTTTGTCACTGCAATACCAACAAGTTACCTTAGTTTTATCCAAAGTTCTGTTTTGAAGCCAATTGGGACGCCCCTCCTCGCAATCACAGCCCGTGTAACAAATCCGCGCGTCGGAAAAGATGAATCTTCATTCATTTTTGATAACGCGATAATTTATTTGTATTAATCACATGCGTTAAGGCTGACAGCCCTAACTGATATATGAAAATGCCAAATATCCGCGCCGATAATCGGTCGATCTGTAATTCATTCGTCAATATATACATGCAAATGTTAATGTTGGCGATAAATCATGCTTGATGCTTCCAGGACACACGCACTGGGTGCTGAGCATCGCCTGGTCGCCTGACGGCAAGAAGCTGGCATCAGGGTGTAAAAACAGTCAGGTAACTTCCCAGCACACGCTTATTAACTAAGTTTTATAAACAGCGTTTTTGATTTTATTTTTTTCTTGTAGATTTTCCTTTGGGATCCAGTGACTGGCACACAAGTTGGGAAGACATTGACGGGACACACCAAGTGGATCACTTGGCTTTGCTGGGAGCCTCTCCACCTGTGAGCATATTAAACATATGAACCACACTTTTTATTTAAAGGCCTACTGAAAGCCACTACTACCGACCACGCAGTCTGATAGTTTATATATCAATGATGAAATCTTAACATTATAACACATGCCAATACGGCCGGGTTAACTTATAAAGTGACATTTTAAATTTGCCGCTAAACTTCCGGTTCGAAACGCCTCTGAGGATGACGTATGCGCGTGACGTGGCCCGGCGAACACGGGTATGCCTTCCACATTGAAGTCGATACGAAAAAGCTCTGTTTTCATTTCATAATTCCACAGTATTCTGGACATCTGTGTTCGTGAATCTGTTTCAATCATGTTCATTGCATTATGGAGAAGGAAGCCAAGCAAGCAAAGAAGAAAGTTGTCGGTGCGAAATGGACGTATTTTTCGAACGTAGTCAGCCACAACAGTACACAGCCGGCGCTTCTTTGTTTACATTCCCGAAAGATGCAGTCAAGATGGAAGAACTCGGATAACAGAGACTCTAACCAGGAGGACTTTTGATTTGGATACACAGACGCCTGTAGAGAACTGGGACAACACAGACTCTTACCAGGATTACTTTGATTTGGATGACAAAGACGCAGACGTGCTACTGTGAGTATGCAGCTTTGGCTTTTTTTTGCGTATGTACGTAACTTTTTTAAAATATATAAGCTTTATGAACCTTGGGTTAGGTGAACGGTCTTTTGGGCTGAGTGATTGTGTGTGTTGATCATGTGTTTGAATTGTATTGGCGTGTTCTATGGAGCTAGGAGCTAGCAGAGGAGCTAGCATAACACGTACCGTACCTACGTGCGCGTCACGTACGTAACTTTTTAAAAATATATAAGCTTTATGAACCTTGGATTAGGTGAACGGTCTTTTGGGCTGAGTGATTGTGTGTGTTGATCATGTGTTTGAATTGTATTGGCGTGTTCTATGGAGCTAGGAGCTAGCAGAGGAGCTAGCATAACACATACCGTACCTACGTGCGCGTCACGTACGTAACTTTTTAAAAATATATAAGCTTTATGAACCTTGGGTTAGGTGAACGGTCTTTTGGGCTGAGTGATTGTGTGTGTTGATCAGGTGTTTGAATTGTATTGGCGTGTTCTATGGAGCTAGGAGCTAGCAGAGGAGCTAGGAGCTAGCATAACAAACACGCAGGTGTTATTATGCAGGATTAATTTGTGGCATATTAAATATAAGCCTGGTTGTGTTGTGGCTAATAGAGTATATATATGTCTTGTGTTTATTTACTGTTGTAGTCATTCCCAGCTGAATATCAGGTCACCCCCGGCTCTCACAGCATCTTCCACTCCCCACTAGTCCTTCACTTGCACTTTCCTCATTTAAAAATATTTCATCCTCGCTCAAATTAATGGGGAAATTGTCGCTTTCTCGGTCCGAATCTCTCTCACTTCATGCGGCCATCATTGTAAACAATAGGGAACTTTGCGTATATGTTCAACTGACTACGTCACGCTACTTCCGGTAGGGGCAAGCCTTTTTTTTATCAGATACCAAAAGTTGCAATCTTTATCGTCGTTGTTCTATACTAAATCCTTTCAGCAAAAATATGGCAATATCGCGAAATGATCAAGTATGACACATAGAATAGATCTGCTATCCCCGTTTAAATAAAAAAAATTCATTTCAGTAGGCCTTTAAGTCTGTTCAACTACAGCATAATATTGTAGAACAATTTGAATATTTAAATTACAGTGGAACCTCGATTTACGTGCCCCTCTGTTTGCGAACTTATCGATTTACCAACTCCCCCCCCCCCCCCCCCCCCGAGTCAAATATGCCTCAGTATGCGAACCATTTATTTGTGTGCGAAAGTTTCCTCCACTCATTTTGTGTCCTGCCTGCAGGCAAAAAACAGGGTCGTAATATATTTGGGGAGGCGCAGCACTCCACGTCATTTGCTGTGCAATACACAAGTCACTTCTCAGCCCTTCAGCATGTGTGCCTTTTCTGTGCTTTTTCGACTTTTGACAAGTTTTGTTCCTTTTGCTAACTCAACATGAGTCAAAAAAGAAAACAGACCAGCACAGAAAGAAGGAGAGACTCGTTGTGGAGTTAAAAAAAAAAAAAAGACTATTTACGACAAGTACAATAATGGTGTTCATGAGTATGGAAGAATCGACAAAGCAGGCTTTGAACCACAGCAAGTTTTAATTGTAATGAGACTGGACTTTTCTGGAAAAAGATGGCAGAGCAGACTTATTTTACAGCATAGAAGAAGAGCTACTCTAATTCAGCGGCACAACTTTCAAGCGAGTACACACACACACACACACATTGCCCCTCCCCTTGACCCCCGTTCTTCCTCTCTGTCTCTGTCTGTACTCCTTTCTAGTCAGCTTAATGTAAGTAGATTTTACGTTTCAAATGTTTTTTATTGTAGGAATATGATTGTTAAAGTAAAGGATTGTTGTGATTGCTTATGGTTTGTGAGGGCACCATGCGCGTGATGGTAGAGCAGCACATACAGGACAGTTCAGCGTGTTATTGTTGTTTTGTTTGTTCAAGAGACCGTTGATCCATTACCTCTTTGTTATGTTTGTTTGATCTACAGTACTGTATAAAACTGTATATTGTGTTCAAAGGTGTGCAAACCTTTACTAAAATATAGACTCAAGGGTGGAACCCATTACTCATAAGTACATTGTTTCTTATGGAGAAATTTGCTTCACGATACGGATTTTTAAATTCACAAACCCTGTTCAAGAACCAATCGAGTTAGTAAAACGAGGTTCCACTGTATAAGACATATGTTCTGAAGAGTCCCCTGGATTTGAGGGTGCTGCTTTAGATGTGTTATTGCAAAACATTGTGCACAAAGTATGATCCTTAAATGTTTGTTTAGATTAGTTTGGTGTGGAAGAGCATGCTCTCTGACCTCACAAATGGACAAAAGTCCCAACAGACACGTTTACAGAGTCTCCCCAGAAGCTGCAAAGGCGAGGGAACAGCTCTGACATGTCCCAATACATTTATCCACACATGTTTATATATATACACATATGTATAATGCCGACCCCTCCTTCCTTCATTCCTTCAGCAACGCGGAGTGTCGCTACCTGGCCAGCAGCTCCAAAGACGGCTCGGTGCGCATCTGGGACACGGTGTTGGGACGCTACGACAAGATCCTGACGGGACACACTCAATCTGTCACTTGCGTCAAATGGGGCGGGGACGGGCTTCTCTACACGTCCTCACAGGACAGGACGGTCAAAGTGTGGCGAGCCAAAGACGTGAGACTCCTCTGCAGGCCGTGAAAGCTCAAACAAGCTGAATGAGTGCACTGTACTTATGTTTTCTTTCTTTCTTTCAGGGTGTCCAATGTCGGACACTGCAAGGCCACGCCCACTGGGTAAACACACTGGCTCTTAGCACAGACTATGTGCTGCGGACTGGAGCGTTTGAACCTGCGAGTGCCACCATCAACCCCCAAGACCTGACTGGATCATGTAAGAACACATGTACTGTATATGCTAAGCGGCAGTTCTGCAAATGTCTCCTAAATTCCCATGTTTTCAGGATTTTAGCCATCTTGTGTTCTAACAACGTGTCTCCCCCTAGTGGAGGAACTGAAGGACAAAGCCTTGCAGAGATACAACAAAGTCCGGGTATGTATGTTGTTGTTTTTTAGATAGTCTATACATCCTAAACCAAAGGTGTCTAAAGTGTGGCCCCGGGGTCGTTTGCTGCCCGCAGCTATTTTTTTTTACCAGCACATTCTAAAAATACAATTGCCAAAAAAAAAAACATAAAAAGCAGAATGAATGAGCAAACAGGTGAAATGTAAAGAGAAAAAGTTGAAATGTTGACACTGACACAAAGCTGCCATGCAGGCTGTTTTTTTAAAAAAGCCCTAAAAATTATAATGAATCTAAATCAATGTTGAGCTCAACATTGATTTTCTGATTTTTTTTTGATTGAGTCAAGGCTCCAGTTAAAATAAATATTTCACTTTGAAATATAGCATATTTTGTGTGTTTGCCATATAAAAAAAACTATTGGACAAATGGAATAAAACGTAAAAAAAATGTTACCTCATACAGTGAAAGTTGATCTGGAGATTCAAGCAATTAAAAGTTTAAAAATGATTTAAACACTCATATGAGTGGGAACTTTTTGGACCCCAGAGACCTTTTTCATGTGATTTTTTTTTTCTTTCTAAACTGTCATTGTTAACATTGATTTTGATTCATTATTATTTTTTTAACAATGACAGTTTAGAAAAATAAAAAAATCACACGAAAAAGGTCTCTGGGGTCCAAAATGTTCCCACACTATTTAAGTCATTTTTTAAAATTTTCATTGCTTGAATCTCCAGATCAACTTTCACTTGATGAGTTATAATTTTTATGTTTTATTCCATTTGTCAAATAGTATTTTTCTATATGGCAAACACACAAAATATGCTGTATTTCAAAGTGAAATATTTAATTTAACTGGAGCCTTCACTAGCTCAACAATGATTTAGATTATTATAATTATTTTATTTTTTAAAATCAATTGACATATTTAAGGGTACAAGAGGGACAAGCAGTAGAAAATGGATGAATTACTTCACCTAAAATATTTCATTTGGATTTTTTGGGTGGAAAATATTGCATATTTTCTGGGGGGGGTTGCCATAAAAACAGGCTTTTCTTTGACAAAAAATGCATGGTCTAGAGATTTAAGCATTGAAAGTAAAGTAATATTCTTGTATGACTTACTTATATATCAAATATTCTACTTTAAAATATATTTTGGGAGAAGGACATATTTTGCGTGTGCCATATATAAAATGTTTTCTTTGACAAAAAGGGCATTAAACATAAAAATTATAACATTTCTGTAGTTTATTTAGATATGTACGTAAGTAATGAAATAAAAATAAAAATATATGTTTATATGACTTATTTTTTTCCACTTATGAGTGGGGCCGTTTTTGGATCCTGAGAACTTTTTTGTTTTTCATTTTTTTGCACTCTAAATATTAAATAAATGCGATCCAAAATTAACTTAAATTGGAGCCTATGGGAGCCGTGCAATTCCACCTACAGAGCCCTTTAAAAAATCCATCCGTCGTCATGTCTTTCATAATGATTGGGAACGATAGGCAAAATTCCAAAAAAAGTGCAGTTCCCCTTTAAGGCTCCAGGTACTTCACCTCAAATATTCCATTTCGAATTTTTTAGGGGGAAAAGATTGCATACTTGTTTTTTGTTGTTTTTTTGCCATAAAAAAATAGTTTTCTTTGACAAAAAGGGCATAAAACATAAAAAAAAAAACTTTTTATCAACAGATCTGAAGTTGATCTGGAAGTGTTAAAAGTAAAAAAAGAATATTATGTGACTTATTTTTAAAACTTTTATGACTGGGAACATTCCTACTCAGTGGCCTAGTGGTTAGAGTGTCCGCCCTGAGATCGGTAGGTTGTGAGTTCAAACCCCGGCCGAGTCATGCCAAAGACTATAAAAATGGGACTCATTACCTCCCTGCTTGGCACTCAGCATCAAGGGTTGGAATTGGGGGTTAAATCACCAAAAATGATTCCCGGGCGCGGCCACCGCTGCTGCCCACTGCTCCCCTCACCTCCCAGGGGGTGATCAAGGGTCATGGGTCAAATGCAGAGAATAGTTTCGCCACACCTAGTGTGTGTTTGACAATTATTGGTACTTTAACTTTAACTTTAATTTCGGGTCCCCGGGACTTTTAGCATTCATCAAACTTTATTGGAGCCCCAAGGGTTAAAAATGTATATATTGTGTTGGTTTTAAAATGGAAATATAAATATATATATGAATATAACTTAGATTTGGATTTTTTTTTGAAAAATTTCGGACACCCCTGTGCTTAACTTTCTTTAATGACACAACATCATTGTGTGGTTCCGCAGGGTTCCGCCCCTGAGCGCTTAGTGTCCGGCTCAGACGACTTCACTTTGTTCCTGTGGAATCCAGCAGAGGACAAGAAGCCCTTGGCCAGGATGACGGGCCACAGCGCCCTGGTCAATGAGGTGCTCTTCTCCCCAGATACGAGGCTCCTGGCCTCGGCCTCTTTCGATAAGTCCATCAAAATATGGGACGGTCGCACGGGAAAGTAAGACCATGCGATGTAATACTGCACTCTTCCACTCGGTGCCACTCTCACACATCTGTCTGCCATCACCTTGTCTGCTTGCAGGTACATGATGTCCCTCCGTGGCCACGTGGGTTCCGTGTACCAGGTGGCATGGTCGGCTGACAGCCGCCTGCTGGTGAGTGGCAGCAGCGACAGCACGCTCAAAGTCTGGGAGGTCAAGACGGGGAAGTTGAACATGGACCTTCCTGGCCATGCTGATGAGGTGAGGAGACACACTGACAGAAAAAAATCCTTGCATATTCTTCAATGTGGATGTTTTTTCTAGTAGGGAAATGTGTGAATTTCTTAGATCTTTTAAAGTTGCACAAAAATGATTACTAATTTTAGATTAACAGTGGGTACCTTTTTTTAAAAATGTTTTAACAAAAGGTATTTGTGAATCACTTGCACATAATGTTATTTTTCTTTTGTCAAAGGAAGTGTCTTGTGTTTTACAGTTGACTATTTCTAACAATAGTTAACTTCATTTCACACTCGTATGACAGCAGTCCTTTTAATGAATTTGCCTGCGCGTTACATCAGTATTTCTCTTTTTAAAGGGGTCCTATCATGCAAAACCAACTTTTCATACCTATTGTTACCTGGTTTTGTGTATTTGGAATCCCCATAAGTCCAGAAAATGTGAAATCAAACCATGGACGCATGTCGGAGATACTTATAAAACATAATTGCCTTCCTTCATATTGCCGCTAAACGAGCCGTTTAGAATTTGCGCAATTTGTGACAATTTTCCCATTGGTGACGTCAGCAGATATCTTCATCTATAGGAGAGGGCCTGGACGGTATGGCCTAAAAATAAAATCTACTTTTTTCACAATAAATTAGATTTCCCGATTTTTTATTTCTCTTACATTTTTAAGAAACCAATGAATAGAGATAATTCAAAGCAAGTTTTACTTTTATTCGCACAAAAACTAGTAGTTTCAAATTGCACTGCATACACTGCATTTTACTTGAGCAAAATTCTAATTTATAGTCAGTTCTTTAAGTTTTACTACTTGATCAGAAACTAGTAGTTTGAAATGGCACTGCAGACATTGCATATTACTCTTAGCACAACTCTAATTCTTAAAAAGTGGGTTCTTTTTAGAACAGATATAAATTGGACTTTGTATAAAATAATTAGTAAAAAATTAAACCAATTAAATGTAGCTATTGTAGATCATTCTGGCATATTTACCGTGATGCTTTTGCTCATGTTGATCTGCTGTTTGGTGCGTAAGCACAAACATCGGTCAGGACCCGTCTCCCCACTCGGAAGCGGAGGTAAGCTACCCTTTCGCCTGCCGCCTAGCTCACAGAGCACCCGACTGCTATGCCCCCTCTAATGGGTGGGTGGCTCTACAGGGGGGCCCCGGTGGACCGCGTCCGAGTGAGGGAAACCTTGGTCCTCGATTTTTTTTTTTTTATTCATAGAAGTCTTTGAGCTGCTCTTTGTCTGGTCCCTCACCTAGGACCTGTTTGTCATGGGGGACCCCAACAGAGACATAGAAGCCCCGGACAGCATAGCTCCTACGATCATTGGGACACGCAAACTCCTCCACCATGGAGTTTCATTTAGGAAAAAAAGGGTAGGCCGGAAGCTCTTGGGGGCAAAAAGTGTGCCAGAGCAAGAAGAGAACAAACAGATTTAATTTTATTAAATTGTCTGCAACAAAAAAACTCAAATTTATAGATAAAGTCTATTTATCACCCAGGCTTATGTTTACCCCGAGATCTTTGTGCGAGTTTGTCTTTTTTTTTGCCTCTTTTGTAGTCAATAAGTTTGTTTTAATCTATCGTCTTATGGGGCAGACTGACTCACACATGCATCCTCCGCTGTTGCCATTTTTTTATACAAAGTAGCGTATAGTTCTAATTTATATTTCTCATGGGTTAAGAAATGTCCAAACGGAGATCTCCTGGCTATGCAGCCTGCATGCTAACCACTAGGAAAGGCTTAAGATGAGCTCAAATGTTTGGGGCTAATATGTATACAAACCATTCATGCGCTCTTCTAATGTGCAGGTGTTTGCTGTGGACTGGAGTCCCGATGGTCAACGAGTGGTCAGTGGCGGGAAAGACAAATGTCTAAGAATGTATGTGAGACATTTTCCCGCTTGTTTTTAACCTAAAAAACATTTCTGACCTCTTCAATATCTTTGCTTGCAGATGGAGAAAATAGCCACACCTTGTTTGTCCTGGTGTTAACTTCTGGATGTTCATGTCCTCTCCCACCGTTTCACGCCAAGAAACTTGACATCTGGAAGTAGAGGTGGTTAATAAACAACACGGCATCTTTTTGTGTACGCTGGTGAACGTGACACACAAGGTTATTTGTGCACCCGTTACAACTTCAATCTTTGCAAGATACTCAGTCAATGTGTTGAAAACCCTCGTCATATTGAATCACGCACTCCAGGGTCAGAATGTGAGGAATTATCTAGCAACATGTAGGTGACAGGTGGACGCTCAATAGCTTACGATGCCAATGAGACTTTAATCCGCTCCTTTTTGCACTCAGCAAAGCTTCAACCTGCTGATTTCTCCTTTTTTCGGATCACCCAAGCAGGCCTTGAATTTTATCTAGGGCTGCCAATTATGGCCTAAGTAATAATTAACATTATTATCAATATTGAAATCATGATTACTCATTGTTAGGTAAAGCAGTGTTGGGGTGTGAACGTAATACCATCATGTAATTTGTGAAGTCTAATAAAAAGGCTATAGATAAACGTTATCCATATATCTAAAGACAAATATCATTTTTTAAAATTCTTTAATAAAATCAACTTTTCAACTTTTTGTCATTACATGATGCATTTATCTTTATTTTCACATTTTGATAGAGGGAGTTTGTTTTAATTATTTTTTTTAAGTTATGTACATTTATATGTACATGTAGATGCTGTATCGGGACAGATCTATTAAGAGTTTGACCAGAAATATGTCAAATAGGAATTTACTATACACAATAAAACATTAACTAAATGCTGTGTTACATGAATGAGTTTTGAAGTAATACCTTTGTGACATTAAAAAAACACAATGTAGAAAAACATGGCGTTTACTTTTTTACATCAAAATAAAACACAAAGCAGTTTGGCTAATGAAGATGAAGTCTACTAAACAAGCTTTGTTCTTCTCCAATGCCTCCTTAGTGTTTCAGTACAACAATTTGGCCAACAAAATAAACCTACAGTCATACCTCTCACATCGAATACAGAATCTTCACAGCTTTCGTTCAGTTCGATGAGATGACAAAACATTTTAGCTAGTGTTGATGTTATTTAAACACTGATACAGTTTGCAGTTAAATAAAGGACGAGTGAACATCCCAGTCAACAAACTAAAGACATAAACAAGTTGTGACAATGTTCATGACACATCACCTGCTGCATGTTTCCTCACCTCATTAATTCTCAGTCACAGCAGCTGATGGATGCTGTTTTGAGAAAATGAAAGCAACATCAAATAGTTTTTTCCTTCGCTGTGTACTTTCAGTGTGGGGACGAGTGCGTCTGTCTCCCAATATTGTCCACACCTGTCTCCATCTAAACACAGCAGTGCGCTCTTAAACACACGCCGGGAAGCGAGGGAAAAATTTCGTTAAACCAAGCGCTCGGCTTCGTTTACTCCTAAGGGGAAATCTCCGCAGCAAAGTCCGTGTAGTTTGTCCGCCATGATTATCAAGCAAAACGACGCTGAAGCAGTGCACTATCAACACCGTGTATAGTGAGGATGGTGTTCTGCTGACCTCGACTGCGGATGTTGTGGATCGGTGGAGGGAATACTTCGAAGACCTCCTCAATCCCACCAACACGTCTTCCTATGAGGAAGCAGTGCCTGGGGAATCTGTGGTGGGCTCTCCTATTTCTGGGGCTGAGGTTGCTGAGGTAGTTAAAAAGCTCCTCGGTGGCAAGGCCCCGGGGGTGGATGAGATCCGCCCGGAGTTCCTTAAGGCTCTGGATGCTGTGGGGCTGTCTTGGTTGACAAGACTCTGCAGCATCGCGTGGACATCGGGGGCGGTACCTCTGGATTGGCAGACCGGGGTGGTGGTTCCTCTCTTTAAAAAGGGGAACCGGAGGGTGTGTTCTAACTATCGGGGGATCACACTCCTCAGCCTTCCCGGTAAGGTCTATTCAGGTGTACTGGAGAGGAGGCTACGCCGGATAGTCGAACCTCGGATTCAGGAGGAACAGTGTGGTTTTCGTCCTGGTCGTGGAACTGTGGACCAGCTCTATACTCTCGGCAGGGTCCTTGAGGGTGCATGGGAGTTTGCCCAACCAGTCTACATGTGCTTTGTGGACTTGGAAAAGGCATTCGACCGTGTCCCTCGGGAAGTCCTGTGGGGAGTGCTCAGAGAGTATGGGGTAACGGACTGTCTGATTGTGGCGGTCCGCTCCCTGTATGATCAGTGTCAGAGCTTGGTCCGCATTGCCGGCAGTAAGTCGGACACGTTTCCAGTGAGGGTTGGACTCCGCCAAGGCTGCCCTTTGTCACCGATTCTGTTCATAACTTTTATGGACAGAATTTCTAGGCGCAGTCAAGGCGTTGAGGGGATCCGGTTTGGTGGCTGCAGGATTAGGTCTCTGCTTTTTGCAGATGATGTGGTCCTGATGGCTTCATCTGGCCAGGATCTTCAGCTCTCACTGGATCGGTTCGCAGCTGAGTGTGAAGCGACTGGGATGAGAATCAGCACCTCCAAGTCCGAGTCCATGGTTCTCGCCCGGAAAAGGGTGGAGTGCCATCTCCGGGTTGGGGAGGAGATCTTGCCCCAAGTGGAGGAGTTCAAGTACCTCGGAGTCTTGTTCACGAGTGAGGGAAGAGTGGTTCGTGAGATCGACAGGCGGATCGGTGCGGCGTCTTCAGTAATGCGGGCGCTGTATCGGTCCGTTGTGGTGAAGAAGGAGCTGAGCCGCAAGGCAAAGCTCTCAATTTACCGGTCGATCTACGTTCCCATCCTCACCTATGGTCATGAGCTTTGGGTTATGACCGAAAGGACAAGATCACGGGTACAAGCGGCCGAAATGAGTTTCCTCCGCCGGGTGGCGGGTCTCTCCCTTAGAGATAGGGTGAGAAGCTCTGTCATCCGGGAGGAGCTCAAAGTAAAGCCACTGCTCCTCCACATCGAGAGGAGCCAGATGAGGTGGTTCGGGCATCTGGTCAGGATGCCACCCGAACGCCTCCCTAGGGAGGTGTTTAGGGCACGTCCGACCGGTAGGAGGCCACGGGGAAGACCCAGGACACGTTGGGAAGACTATGTCTCCCGGCTGGCCTGGGAACGCCTCGGGATCCCCCGGGAAGAGCTAGACGAAGTGGCTGGGGAGAGGGAAGTCTGGGCTTCCCTGCTTAGGCTGCTGCCCCCGCGACCCGACCTCGGATAAGCGGAAGAAGATGGATGGATGGATGGATGGACGACGCTAGTGCACATGCGTCTGACTTCGTGTTGCCGAAAATGCATTATTAAATGACGGTTTTTCGGTATTTAAAAAATTAGACGGTATTACTAACCGTTTGGAATTTTATCGTAAATTATCATTATACCCTTTACCGTTACAGCCGTAGTCCATTAACAAGTAAAAAGTCAAGAGCGGTCACGGCATGTTCTTTCTGCAAATGTTGGTAAATTTTTTGGGCATCACGGCAAACGACGAGGGCGGTCGCGGCAGTTGCCGCGGTTAAATTCAAGCCCTGACCCAGGAAGCCATCTCTGAAAGCCCCCACACTATCTTCCATAAAAAAACCACTCTTGTTTAAATAATGACACCAGCAAGGTTTTATTTCAACATACCACACGACAAAGTCTCCATCTTAGTTATTGTCTACCTGATGTACTTTTTGTAACAGTCAAAACAATCGCACAGGTCCATGTTGACGCCAACAAATGTGCGCACACACACGCACAGAGTAACAATTTGAACAATGTAGTGCTGCTCAAGATGCAAAATGGGATCAGGTTTTGGCAAAAAGGGGACTTGAAGGCTTCTGTGCAAGGCAGAGCGGTTTTCACTCAGATCCAAACTTCCAAAACGTTAGCTTATTTGGTCATTGAGCCTGTCAAGTTCCTTCGTCAAGCCCGTGTAAACATTAAATTAGACATGAATGAGACATGAGACACACTGTTGGCATACAAAGAGTTAATGAGAACAATAAATAGTTGTAAAAACATAAAAAAAACACTGCAATCATTTTAAGACGAAGAAGAAGCTTTCACCATTTTTACCCAAAGCTTAAAGACGACTTGGACTCAATTTAGCAGCGACTGTTGGCAAAACGACAGAAAGCATGGGATACTTAAAGCTAACGTGCTAACCAGCATCGGTGGATACACTGCACCGTGTACGCTACATGTGAAGAATAGAACGTGAACATTTTTGTGCCATCATTGTGACCCCAACTGTCTTTTCCCCAGTCCACCACCCCCAGTTAACCCAAAGACACGTTTTCGGTGTTAGTACTAAACGCTTAGCCCACATACCTGTGACAAAACAAAAACACCTCTTACACGATATGGACAAAATTATTAGAATGTGCTAACCCAAGAGCCTGGGATTCTTCATCTCATCACATTTTCTATGCTGGGTAAAGACCCTTTCTTGTCCCCAGTGAACAAAGCAAGGTCTGTAAATGCATGCTTGGATGAGTTTATGAATGTTATATCCTAATGATTTTGTCCACACAGAGCACAAACAAAATCTCCCTTTCTGGACGCAGTCAAGTTTCTGTCCATTTGTCGTTCATAACTTTGGTTGATGATTCTTCTTCTTTTTGACTTCACTGCTAAAAAAAAAACCCACTCCAAATTGCATTCTACACACCTTATCGGCGTGTTCAGTCCCTGAAATGTTTTGACGCGTAAGGTGAAAGTAGTCGAGCGGCTTCACTGGTCTTGAGATTGCGCTTTTTTGGGGCACTTCAGACTTTCTAGTGCGCCTCGGGGGTCTGCCACACGTTGTTGAGCAGTTTGACCACCTCCTCGTAGATGACAAAGACGATGGCCACGTCCAAGCACACACGGCCGAGCCGGGGAACGGTCCCTTTGTAGAACCTTGGAGCGGGAGAGGAGGAAGTTAGAACCAGAGATGTCCGATAATGGCTTTTTTGCCAATATCCGATATTCCTATATTGTCCAACTCTTAATTACCGATACTGATATCAACCGATACTGTTATATACAGTCGTGGAATTAACACATAATTATGCCTAATTTTCTTGTGATGCCCCGCTGGATGCATTAAACAATGTAACAAGGTTTTCCAAAATAAACCAACTCAAATTATGGAAAAAAATGCCAACATGGCACTGCCATGTTTATTATTGAAGTCACAAAGTGCATTATTTTTTTTAACATGCCTCAAAAGAGCAGCTTGGAATTTGGGACATGCTCTCCCTGAGAGAGCAGGAGGAGGTTGAGGTGGGCTGGGTTTATAGGGGGTGGCGGGGGGTGTATATTGTAGCGTCTCAGAAGAGTTAGTGCTGCAAGGGGTTCTGGGTATTTGTTCTGTTGTGTTTATGTTGTGTTACGGTGCGGATGTTCTCCTGAAATGTGTTTGTCATTCTTGTTTGGTGTGGGTTCACAGTGTGGCGCATATTTGTTACAGTGTTAAAGTTGTTTATACGGTCACCCTCAGTGTGACCTGTATGGCTGTTGACCAAGTATGCCTTGCATTCACTTGTGTGTGTGAAAAGCCGTAGATATTATGTGACTGGGCCGGCACGCAAAGGCAGTGCCTTTAAGGTTTATTGGCGCTCTGTACTTCTCCCTACGTCCGTGTACACAGCGGGGTTTTAAAAAGTCATAAATTTTACTTTTTGAAACAGATACCTATCATTTTGAAACCGATACCGATAATTTCCAATATTACATTTTAAACCATTTATCGGCAGTCCGATATTATCGGACCTCTCTAGTTAGAACCACAGGAAATCGCGTCAAGAACAGAATCTAAGGTCACTCACGCCAGCGGTCCTTCTTGTTTGAGGATCTGGAAGGCACAGTCCAGAGTGTTCCTGTAGCGGTGGGCATCCAGACCCTTCAAAAGCACACATCTGTCTTAAGACATGGACAACCTTGCCAGTTAGATGACCAAAAGTGCCCTACTGACCTGCATCCTGGTTTTCACCACGTCCAAAGGTGTGTTTCCAAAAACGCTGGCGGCTCCCGCTGTGGCTCCAAACATGGCCGTGATGATAGGGTGCAGTTCTTTTCTGGTGTCGTCACCTTAGTGGAGCAATCCAAACGCAGAATGGGAATTCAAGCGACCAACATTCCGAATAAAGTCCCAGCTTGGACTTGATCGATCCTACCAGTTCAGTACTTGGTTGTCACTAATCCCAAAGCTTTTCTTATTTTTAGCAAATTGTGTCTAACAACTGTTTCTTGTGGTCTTCCAGTTTTTGTCAGAACCTTGGTTGAATCTTTCGGAACGTCCTCATTCAACCCGACTCTTGTTTTTACCCTCATCCAGTCACATTTCCAGCCACTTTTGTCAGTCCAGTTTAGTCTTTATTTGAAGGGACAATGCACAGAAACATTAAGCTCAAAGACAGATACTGTATGTTCTGTACCAGATTATAGCTAAATAGCTCATTTCCATCTGCAGTCCCTGACTACCTAAATTAAAGGGATACAAAAATCATGCAATAAAATTATGACATTAAAATCATACTATAGCATGTAATCAAATTAAGAAAAGTCATAAATAGCCTTTCATGGACACATACTTAATATACAATACAACCACACCTCATTTACATCATCACACAAAGACAATACATGCTTTTGTTCACATCTTTCATCATTTGTAAAAACAACCATGATTTTAACAGACACACCTCACAATTTACAACAAAAATGCTCTCATGGATAAATATAATACACATTAAGTTGATGTGGCGAAGTTGATAGAGTGGCTGTGCCAGCAATCGGAGTGTTGCTGGTTACTGGGGTTCAATTCCCACCTTCTACCTTCCTAGTCACGTCCGTTGTGTCCTTGGGCAAGACACTTCACCCTTTGCCTCTGATGGCTGCTGGTTAGCGCCTTGCATGGCAGCTCCCGCCATCAGTGTGTGAATGTGTGTGTGAATGGGTAAATGTGGAAATAGTGTCAAAGCGCTTTGAGTACCTTGAAGGTAGAAAAGCGCTATACAAGTATAACCCATTTATCATTTATTATTATGTGTCAAACATAGTGCCCACCTTAGTGACCATGGGAGCAGCTTTGATTGCTCCAAAGCCACTTTTTAACTTCAATTTTGAACGAAGAGTAATCTGTTAGACTTTTCAAGTTTGTTGTGAGGTCGTTCCATTCCTTTATGGCTTTATATGAAAAGGCTGATTGTGCAAAAGAGGTTTTACATCTGGGTACGCTACACTGCCCCCTGGTGGAGGCTCGTGTGTTTCTAGTTGTCACAGCAGATGTAAACTGGACAAAGTGCTTAAGTGGCGCTGGTGCAGTGTTATTTATGATTCGATGGGCCATTTGTATTGATGCTCATCTTTGAATGTTGGCTAAATTTAACAATCTATATTTTTGGAGAACTAAACGGTGGTGTTGTGGTTTTCGGTCAAGGATTTTGAGCGATTGTTTGTGCAAAGTTTCAATTGGCCTCAGTGTCATTGTGCTTGCCTGGACCAACATGTTATACAATAATAAAAACGAGACATAATCATTGCATTAAAATAAGTTTGAGCTGCCAGTTTTTGTATATGCACAAGATTGCGCAAAAGCTTTAGATTTGATTGGATATAAATAACTACAATACTATACAGTTTGCTTCCAAAAATTCCATAGTCACCCAATGGTAGGGGTACCCAGATCCTTTGCCTGTAAACCATCCTGTTACAAAGTTTGATTGAAATGGGTTTTTTGCAAACTGCATCTGGCCTACTAGCGGTGACATGAGACTTTCAAACGAACACTGACAGATTCCACGACAATCAAATACCGTATTTTTCGGAGTATAAGTCGCTCCGGAGTATAAGTTGCACCAGCCGAAAATGCATAATAAAGAAGGAAAAAAACATATATAAGTCGCACTGGAGTATAAGTCGCATTTTTTGGGGAAATGTATACGTTTCTATACGTTTACCAAACAATCTGTCACTCCTAATCGCTAAATCCGATGAAATCTTATAAGTCTAGTCTCTTACGTGAATGAGCTAAATAATATTATTTGATATTTTACGGTAATGTGTTAATAATTTTACACATAAGTCGCTCCTGAGTATAAGTCGCACCCCCGGCCAAACTATGAAAAAAACTGCGACTTACAGTCTGACAAATAAGGTAATGTGTTAGTCATACCTTTGTACCAGTTGCGCAGCGCATTCATCACATAGAATCGGATGGCCTGATTGGTTCCCTGCTTAAGCACCGTCGCCGTCAGACCTTGATACGTCCCCCGCACACCTGCGTTACAAAACCGGACCCGTGTTGCTCGCCATCATTAGGACCAATGATGTCTTACGGGCCTCAAGTCCCACCTTGCTCTCTGATGATCTCGCTGACGCCGTGAAAGAAGCCTCTGTAGCGAGGCCTGAGCGAGCACTGGTCGTGGATCATCTTCACCTGTGGGACGGCACAACCGTCACATGACCCGTCATCGCCTCACAAAAGTGCCCTCGCCGACTACTCCACCCACCTTAAGCGTTTCCATGGGGCACACGATGAAAATAGCTTCTGTGATGCCCGCTCCCAAACCGCACACGAGGCTCCCCTTGTTGTCCAGCCGGCCCGTGGCGTCCCGCATGGGATTGCTGAGGATCTCGAAAGTGCCGAATCTGCGTGGGGGGGGGACAGAGAGCCATGACGGCGTTGACGATGTGAGTATTTCAGCTTATTTTCTTCAATTGCCTGTCAATACTAGCATTTTTTGCACTTTCAAGCCCCCCAAACTGTGTTACCCCGCATATGTGAACACTTGAAAACAAATGGTAAATTGGTTATACTTGTATAGCGCTTTTCTACCATTTTAAGGAACTCAAAGCGCTTTGACACTATTTCCACATTCACCCATTCTCACACACATTCACACACTGATGATTGAAAACAAATTCAAATAAATTTTCGAATTGAATAAAAGTGGCGGCTTCAATTTGTTGAATTCACATTCATGCTTTGTTCAATCTGTACATCAACTCATAATTCAATTCTGATTCTTTGGGTTATGAATCGATTCAGAATAGATTCCTGATTCAACAAAATTATCGATTCAAACAGATTCTCGCAACATATTTACTAGTATATGAATTACAATGAAACCTTTTCAAAACAGATTACAGTAGCTCACCTTGGCTAATGACATATCCGCACAGAGAGTAGGCGCAGATATGGTTGTAAAAATGTGTTTCAAATAGTTTTTTAAACATTTTAATTTGATTTAGAATCATTATAAATACAAAACTCAAAACCAGTGAAGTTGGCACGTTGTGTAAATGGTAAATAAAAACAGAATACAATGATTTGCAAATCCCTTTCAACCTATATTCAATTGAATAGACTGCAAAGACAAGATACTTAACGTTCGAACTGGTAAACGTTGTTATTTTTTGCAAATATTAGCTCATTTGGAATTTGATGCCTGCATCATGTTTAAAAAAAGCTGACTGATAAAGTTGAGGAATGCTCATCAAAGACTTATTTGGAACATCCCACAGGTGAACAGGCTAATTGGGAACAGGTGGGTGTCGTGATTGGGTATAAAAGCAGCTTCCATGAAAGGCTCAGTCATTCACAAACAAGGATGGGGCGAGGGTCACCACTTTCTGAACAAATGCGTGAGCAAATTGTTTAAGAACAACATTTCTCAACCAGCTATTGCAAGGAATTTAGGGATTTCACCATCTACGGTCAGTAATATCATCAAAAGGTTCAGAAAATCTGGAGAAATCACTGCACGTAAGCAGCAAGGCTGAAAATCAACATTGAATGCCCGTGACCTTCGATCCCTCAGGTGGTACTGCATCAAAAAGCGACATCAGTGTGTAAAGGATATCACCACATGGGCTCAGGACACTCCCGAAAACCACTGTCAGTAACTACAGTTGGTCGCTACATCTGTAAGTACAAGTTAAAACTCTACTATGCAAAGCGAAAGCCATTTTTTAACAACACCCAGAAATTCCGCCAGCTTCACTGGGCCCGAGCTCATCTAAAATAAACTGATGCAAAGTGTTCTGTGGTCTGATGAGTCCACATTTCACATTATTTTTAGAAACTGGACGTCGTGTCCTGTTTTTATTTACGAATGACACAACGTGCCAACTTCACTGGTTTTGCAATAACTGATTCGTACGTGAATTGTTTTTTCAGCACCCCTATTAATCTGTAATTAATCCCTAATTAATCTTTAACCACAACAAGATTCACTTGGTCTGAGATTGACTTTTCCCAGATTAAGAATCAAGACTTCTTCACACCATTCATTCGTTTTGTAGGATCCAGATCAGTCGACATGTTTGTTGATTTGGTTTATTTATGGCGTCTACACCTTCTCAAGCAAACCCCAGTAAGAAGCAAAACAGAACTACAAAAAGTCTGCTAGTGTGAAATATCTAAAGAGGACCAAGGTTAGTTTATTTGAAAATACAACGCGGGAATAACACTTAATAAGACCACCTTCCAAACCCATTGCTTTGTGTTCACAATGCTCTCTCTGGTTAAGTAAACCCAGAACAAAACGAAGATTCATTCCGGAGGAGGTGCTCGCTTTTTGTTTTGCTTTTACAAAGGAAATTTTTTGAATCTTAAAATGGAACTGCATTTATTTTGGAATTGTGCCTATCATTCACAATCCTTATCATAGACAATAACACGTTTTCCTTTTTTTTTAACAATGCAGCTAATGGGAGTACTCTATTGTGTAATAAAAACCCTCTGTAAAAAAAAAAAAAAAAAACACCCAAAAAGCGCCAACAATACTCCATTCACAGCTTGTGACCTGAATGTTAACCAAGCATTAGCAATATTGTTTTTATAAGCGCTGACGCAGACAAATTATTTTTAGAAGTGCCGTGATCACAAAACGCTAACTATCTTATGCTGCTATATTGACATATTAAACTGCTGCGTCACCTCTGAGTTGGTAAAAGTTAATTCTAGATTATAAATCATGCCTCTCACCTGGATAGTAGAACATTGTGGACATAAACCAAGAAGTTGGTCAACTTCGACATCCGACTTAAACACGGAGACGGCAAAAAAAACGCTCGTTTGCGGCACCTTTTCTTTTTTATCTTTACTGAGGAATATGGATAATTTTTCATTTAAATAGGAAGATCCAATGAGGGCAGACATTGTACAGTAAGTGATTGTTTTAATATGTTCATAGTTTATATGTCTTATTTAGCACTTAGCAATATTTGCTACATGATGCTTAGTGTTTTAAAGTTGGATGTGATTTGCTCACAGCTTCTAGAACTTGTAGATCATCCTCATTATATTCAGGCTCAAAATATACGTTTCTGAATCATCATTTGCGCCAAAGTAATGTTTGTTGTCTCATGAAGTCTGCCATGATTAATAGTGTTGTTAAAGGGCTACTGAAACCCACTACTACCGACCACGCAGTCTGATAGTTTATATATCAATGATGAAATCTTAACATTGCAACACATGCTAATACGGCCGGCCGGGTTAACTTACGAAGTGCAATTTTAAATTTCCCGCTAAACTTCCGGTTGAAAACGTCTATGTATGATGACGTATGCGCGTGACGTCAATCGTTGAAACGGAAGTATGCGGACACCATCGAATCCAATACAAAAAGCTCTGTTTTCATCTCAAAATTCCACAGTATTCTGGACATCTGTGTTGGTGAATCTTTTGCAATTTGTTTAATGAACAATGAAGACTGCAAAGAAGAAAGCTTTAGGTGGGATCGGTGTATTAGCGGCTGGCTGCAGCAACACAACCAGGAGGACTTTGACTTGGATAGCAGACGCGCTATCCGACGCTAGCCGCCGACCGCATCTATGATCGGGTGAAGTCCTTCGTCGCTCCGTCGATCGCTGGAACGCAGGTGAGCACGGGTGTTGATGAGCAGATGAGGGCTGGCTGGCGTAGGTGGATAGCTAATGTTTTTAGCATAGCTCTGTGAGGTCCCGTTGCTAAGTTAGCTTCAATGGCGTCGTTAGCAACAGCATTGTTAAGCTTCGCCAGGCTGGCAAGCATTAACCGTGTAGTTACATGTCCATGGTTTAATAGTATTGTTGATTTTCTATCTATCCTTCCAGTCAGGGGTTTATTTATTTTGTTTCTATATGCAGTTAAGCCCGATGCTATCACGTTAGCTCCGTAGCTAAAGTGCTTCGCTGATGTATTGTCGTGGAGATAAAAGTCACTGTGAATGTCCATTTCGCGTTCTCGACTCTCATTTTCAAGAGGATATAGTATCCCAGGTGGTTTAAAATACAAATCCGTGATCCACAATAGAAAAAGGAGAGAGTGTGGAATCCAATGAACCAGCTTGTACTTAAGTTACGGTCAGAGCGAAAAAAGATGCGTCCTGCACTGCACTCTAGTCCTTCACTCTCACGTTCCTCATCCACGAATCTTTCATCCTGGCTCAAATTAATGGGGTAATCGTCGCTTTCTCGGTCCGAATCGCTCTCGCTGCTGGTGTAAACAATGGGGAAATGTGAGGAGCCTTTCAACCTGTGACGTCACGCTACTTCCGGTACAGGCAAGGCTTTTTTTATCAGCGACCAAAAGTTGCGAACTTTATCGTCGATGTTCTCTACTAAATCCTTTCAGCAAAAATATGGCAATATCGCGAAATGATCAAGTATGACACATAGAATAGATCTGCTATCCCCGTTTAAATAAAAACAATTCATTTCAGTAGGACTTTAAAGAGAAAATGTAATATTGTGATGCGTCTGTGAAATGAATACACCGCCATATGCTTGAAATGAGTAAAATAGGTAAACATGAGATGTTATCATGGATGTTACTACATTACATATAAACTTACAGCATGTATATAAAATGCTGATGAAGGTTTCTGGGTGTTTTAGAGCACTTTATCGGCGAAATAGCGCAACTCCCATTGACTCCATTGTTCAGTAGTGTGCCGTCAGGGCCGGCAAGGCTTTCTCTGCTGGCCTAACATAACCAGAAATCATGATCATAATTAAAGATAAGACATTTTGAATTTACTCTCCCTAAATATCTAAAATAATTCATTCTCTTCATGTCATATTATGCTCCTTCCAGCGCTGTAGTTTTTAGGTTATAGAGTTTTTATCCACTTAGAATTCAGCTAGCTTAGCTGTACGAAATCTGCCCAGGGCCTTCAGAATCAACAATGCGGGCGTGTGTCAGTTGTTAGAATAATTGTATCTTAAGTTATCACAAAACTTTGTGTTTCAATGAGTTCCCGGCGAGAAGACAAAAGCTGTCTTTGAACCTACCAAGCAGAAGGCTTGTAAAACTCCACTGTGTAGGATGGGAAGCAACATGAAGGTGTTCTGTTTCTTTCATGTATTGTAATCAACAAAGATATTGTCGTGACCCAAGAACTACAAAGCGGAGAGGAAGCAGGGCCTGACTCCCCTCAAGACGACCTTTTCTGTGAGCCGTTTTACGACCTTTTCTGTGAACTCTTTTACGACCTTTTCTTTGAACTGTTCTGTAACCAAAGGCGATGGCTGTTTACGACCCACGGCCCTTAGAAACAGCTGTTGCCATGTAATCAGGGAAAGTCCAAATAAAAGAGGTGGCGTACAATATTTCGCCAGAGCGTGCTGGAGACTGAACAAGAGTACAGCCCAGACGTTTCTCCTCAAATTGAGCCAAATTTAATTCTGTCTCTGTTTTAATTATTTGCTTCTTGTCTTGTTTAATAGATGTCATCAGTGTTTGAACCAGACATCAGTGAACGGACACAAACATTTGACAAACAGTTGCGATAGCCAAACAGATCACGAGTTGTTGTCAGTAAGGCCTTCTAGCTGGCCTAAGCAGATATGTATTGTGATGTCATGAGCTAGGTAACATAACAACTCCATTACCTAGCATGCCACAGTTGTGACGCGCATGCGCAGTAGTCTTGTTTAGGTTGTTGAATGTAAACATGCCGGCATCTTAATGTTATTGACAAGCACGCTGTGGAGTAAAGTTTAAGAACTCAACCAACACGCCTTGTCGGCATCTTTTATGATTAGACAAGACAACACATATATTTGCAAGGCCATTTCCAAGAAGGACAAAGAGAAACTACATCTTGTGAGACGATGTTGGCCAACCCCGGAACCTCGCTCAACTGTCCCTGCGATGAAATGTGAGTTCAGATATTTTATTTCTTAATTTTTCCATGTTTAATATGTTTTTTGCAAATTTCAATTTTGAGAGTACCACATAAGATGTGTCTTAATTGCTGATGCGGGTTTATTGATTTTTAAATGTGCCAGAAAATAACCCGTTGTGTACACTGTTAATGTGTTTCAATGGACAGTAGTGCGTAAATGTGTTTCCGTATAGTATTTCTCCAGCAATGGTCATGTGGGGACATAAATGATGGTAATTTGAGAGGTAATCATTGAAGTCGGACATCACTGAAGGCCTAGGTGGGAAACGCGCGGCCCACCACTGCCATTGTTAGCTGACTTTTGCTAATACTTATTTATGATTTAGAATGCATCAAAAAGAAAAATGTGTTCTGGTCGGACCCAAGAATTGAGATTGATAGGCAAAATTCCAAAGAAATTGCAGTTTCCCGTTTAAGATAAAAATGCTGCTTAGTTCTAAAACAAAATAGGATTGGTGGACGTGTGCCAAAAGCTGTGTGCGTTCACCTCACTGCAGATTTGGGAATTGATCCGTAGAGGAGCGAACTGAGACCTCGATACAAGCCCCTGAGACCATGATCCTGCACAGTCAGCTTCACGCAGTCACCTGCCAACACACACACACGTTAGAACAGGGGTCGGCAACCCAAAACGTTGAAAGAGCCATATTGGACCAAAAATACAAAAAACAAATCTGTCTGGAGCCGCAAAAAAATCAAAAGCCGTATATAAGTGTTATAATGAAGGCAACACATGATGTAAGTGTCTATATTAGCTATAATAGCCTACTATCAAAATCACAGTGTCGCAGACAAATCTTCGTTGACAGAAATTTAATATTTATTCTACACATTTTTACAACATTAGAAGCCATTAGTAAATCAGAAGCTACTCAGAAGGTGAGATAACTCCTGGAAATGACTGGCTTTTAATAGCCAAAGGTATAGATGTGTGTGTCCAAGTTAAAGGAAACTGTCTTCTTTCAATAGATTTATTACAATCTTTGGCAAGCTAGGTAATGTTTGCTGCGGTCTGGAACAACATGGCACACAAACAACTATCTGAAATGCAGCAATAATACTTACAGATAATGTGTCATGAGAATTTATATAGAAAGAGGATAAAAGTAAAGAGCTCAAATATACCTACAAATGAGGCATAATGATGCAACATGTACATACAGCTAGCCTAAATAGCATGTTAGCATTGATTAGCTAGCAGTCATGACTGACCAAATATGCCTGATTAGCACTCCAACAAGTCTATAACATCGACAAAGCGCACCTTTGTACATTCACACGCAGCAGAAAACATTTGGTGGACAAAATGAGACAAAGGAGTGGAAGATTTCACATGTTAAAGTGTTGCGTCGCAGTCCACACTATGGTGGACTGTGGACAAAACGATGTTCACCAAATACTCTCATCAGTGAAGCATACACACAAACATACAGTCGTGGTCAAAAGTTTACATACACTTGTAAAGAACATAATGTCATGGCTGTCTTGAGTTTCCAATCATTTCTACAACTCTTATTTTTTTGTGATAGTGATTGGAGCACATACTTGTTGGTCACAAAAAACCATTCATGAAGTTTGGTTCTTTTATGAATTTATTATGGGTCTACTGGAAATGTGAGCAAATGTGCTGGGTCAAAAGTATACATACAGCAATGTTAATATTTGCTTACATGTCCCTTGGCAAGTTTCACTGCAATAAGGCGCTTTTGGTAGCCATCCACAAGCTTCTGCTTGAATTTTTGACCACTCTTCTTGACAAAATTGGTGCAGTTCAGCTAAACGTGTTGGTTTTCTGACATGGACTTGTTTCTTCAGCATTGTCCACACTTTTAAGTCAGGACTTTAAAAAGGCCATTCTAAAACCTTAATTCTAGCCTGATTTAGCCATTCCTTTAAAATTTTGACGTGTGTTTTGGGTCATTGTCCTGTTGGAACACCCAACTGCGCCCAAGACCCAACCTCCGGGCTGATGATTTTAGGTTGTCCTGAAGAATTTGGAGGTAATCCTCCTTTTTCATTGTCCCATTTACTCTCTGTAAAGCACCAGTTCCATTGGCAGCAAAACAGGCCCAGAGCATAATACTACCACCACCATGCTTGACGGTCCTGGGATTAAAGGCTTCACCGTTTCTCCTCCAAACATATTCCTCTGTATTGTGGCCAAACAGCTCAATTTTTCCTCCAGAAGGTCTTATCTTTGTCCGTGATAAATTCATAAAAGAACCAAACTTCCAACAAGTATGTGCTCCAATCACTCAATCACAAAAAAATAAGAGTTGTAGAAATGATTGGAAACTCAAGACATCCATGACGTTATGTCCTTCACAAGTCTATGTAAACTTTTGACCACGACTGTATTAAACCGTGGGTTTTCTCACAATTGGGAAGGTTTGTGTCATGTTTATCCTCAAACAAAACACATACTAAAACAAAAAAAATATTTTCCCCCAACTTTTTCCATTTTCAATTAGAGATGTCCGATAATATCGGACTGACGATATTATGGCCGATAAATGCTTTAAAATGTGATATCGGAAATTATCGGTATCTGTTTCAAAAAGTTAAATTTATGACTTTTTAAAACGCCGCTGTGTACACGGATGTAGGGAGAAGTACAGAGCGCCAATAAACCTTAAAGGCACTGCCTTTGCGTGCCGGCCCAGTCACATAATATCTACGGCTTTTCACACGCTCACAAGTGAATGCAATGCATACTTGGTCAACAGCCATACAGGTCACACTGAGGGTGTCCGTATAAACAACTTTAACACTGTTGCAAATATGCGCCACACTGTGAACCCACACCACACAAGAATGGTAAACACATTTCGAGAGAACATCCGCACCGTAACACAACATAAACACAACAGAACAAATACCCAGAACCCCTTGCAGCACTAACTCTTCCGGGACGCTACAATATACGCCCACCTCAACCTCCTCATGCTCTCTCAGGGAGAGCATGTCCCAAATTCCAAACTGCTGTTTTGAGGCATGTTTAAAAAAAACAATGCACTTTGTGACTTCAATAATAAATATGGCAGTGCCATGTTGGCACTTTTTTCCATAACTTGAGTTGATTTATTTTGGAAAACCTTGTTACATTGTTTAATGCATCCAGCGGGGCATCACAACAAAATTAGGCATAATAATGTGTTAATTCCACGACTGTACAAATCGGTATCGGTTGATATCGGAATCGGTAATTAAGAGTTGGACACTATCGGACATCTCTATTTTCAATCCTTTTTTCTTTTTTTTTTAAAATGCTCCAGGGAGCCAGGCTAGGGCGGCACTAAAGAGTCGCGGGTTATAACGTGTGCGGCGTTACCAGACCGGAAGTCATGTGACCTACCGATGCCTCGGTACCGTGGAGGATTGGCTCGCTCGTCCAGCTGCAGCTGCGTCTTCACGTACTCCGTGGGGAAGGTGATGCAAATCTCGATGCCGCCCGCGATGCCACCTAAGTGATGAGGAGCAAACATGGTGATTTGTGGCTTTAGTGACCCACTTCCGCTCAGATCTCCTTAACAGATTGTAGCCGGATCAGAATCGAACGTAGCAAAAGATTAACAAAAACAAAACCCCGCACCTGCTAGGATAGCCTTCCCGGGATGTGTCATCTTCCTGCCGCCGATCGCCGCCGCGGCCAAGCTCCTCCTCGCCGCGTACGACTGCCTCGGGGCCGGCGGAGGACATGGCCGCACACCGTGGGGGAAGAGCTTGTCGAGCGGCGTGGACATCTCGGATAAGAGGCTGTAGTATTAGCGGCGTCTCTCCACCGTGACAACAATAACACAGGCTTGCGAGCGCGCGCCGGCAATGTGGACCGCGGGAGCGAGCGCGGCGGGGGCGGGGTCAATAACATGCAAGGCAGTGGGTCAAGATGATCGGCCCACCTCATTGGTTGGCTCCGTCATGTGACCTGGCGATGCTGCTGTTGACCAATGAGGAGGAAGCTGATTTATATACAGTAAATGTAGTATAATGTGCATTTGGTTTAAACTATCTTTAATTATTAATTGTTAGATGGCATTACTCAATAGCCTGCAATAAAATTATGTTTTATAATACCGAGTGACTCATTTTAATTGCAAGTCATTTCCTTAAATACACAAATGACAGTTGTAATTAGGGGTGTGGGAAAAAATCGATTCGAAGTCGAATCGCGATTCTCACGTTGTGCGATTCAGAATCGATTCTCATTTTTAAAAAATCGATTTTTTTATTTTTTTTTAATGAATCAATCCAACAAAACAATACACAGCAATACCATGACAATGCAATCCAATTCCAAAAACAAACCCGACCCAGCAACACTCAGAACTGCAATAAACCGAGCAATTGAGAGGAGACACAAACACGACACAGAACAAACCAAAAGTAGTGAAACAAAAATGAATATTATCAACAACAGTATCAATATTAGTTACAATTTCAACACAGCAGTGATTAAAAATCCCTCATTGACATTATCATTAGACATTTATAAAAAGATAAAAATGAACAATAGTGTCACAGTGGCTTACACTTGCATCGCATCTCATAAGCTTGACAACACACTGTGTCCAATATTTTCACAAAGGTAAAATAAGTCATATTTCTGGTTCATTTAATAGTTGAAACAAATGTACATTATTGCAATCAGTTGATAAAACATTGTCCTTTACAATTATAAAAGCTTTTTACAAAAATCTACTATTCTGCTTGCATGTCAGCAGACTGGGGTAGATCCTGCTGAAATCCTATGTATTGAATGAATAGAGAATCGTTTTGAATCGGAAAAATATCGTTTTTGAATCGAGAATCGCGTTGAATCGAAAAAAAAAACAAAAAACATTTATAATCGATATTGAATCGAATCGTGGGACACCCAAAGATTCGCAGCCCTATATAAAGCCCTTGCTCATCACCTACTTACCTCGGCGGAAGAAAAGTAGTTCCCATGGACAATATATCAGTGCTTTGGTTACTTTACACTGTGTTCCTCTAAATATGAGTAAAGTATCAATATCAGCGCATAAAAACACGTATGGTATCGATCCGCACATCACTACCTTACCATACACTATTTTTTTTGCATAGTAATCATTACAACATAAACAATGTATTTTTTTTATTTATTTTTTTTTTTTTGCTGTTTTATAATACTGAGTGACTCATTTTAATTGCTAGGCATTTTCTTAGATAAACAAATGACAGATTGAATGCCCTTGCTCATCACCTGATTACCTCGGCGGAAGAAAAAGTAGTTCCCATGGACAATATATAAGTGCTTTGGTTACTTTACACTGTGTTCCTCTAAGTATTAGTAAAGTTAAAGTAGCAATGATTGTCACGCACACACTAGGTGTGGTGAAATGTGTCCTCTGCATTTGACCCATTCTCTTGTTCAACCCCTGGGAGGTGAGGGGAGCAGTGAGCAGCAGCGGCGGCCGCGCCCGGGAATCATTTTTGGTGATTTAACCCCCAATTCCAACCCTTGATGCTGAGTGCCAAGCAGGAAGGTAATGGGTCCCATTTTTATAGTCTTTGGTATGACTCGGCCGGGGTTTGAACTCACGACCTGCCCATCTCAGGGCGGACACTCTAACCACTAGTGAATTATATTTATATAGGGCTTTTCTCTAGTGACTCAAAGCGCTTTACATAGTGAAACCCAATATCTAAGTTACATTTAAACCAGTGTGGGTGGCACTGGGAGCAGGTGGGTAAAGTGTCTTGCCCAAGGACACAACGGCAGTGACTAGGTTGGCAGAAGCGGGGATCGAACCTGGAACCCTAAAGTTGCTGGCACAGTCACTCTACCAACCGAGCTGAGTAAGCCTAGTAGATCAATATCAGTGCATAAAAACACGTATGGTATCACTCCGCACATCACTACCTTACCATACACTATTTTTTTGCATAATAACCTTTGCAACATAAACAATTTTTTTTTTTTTGCTGTTTTATAATACTGAGTGACTTATTTTAATTGCAAGTCATTTCCTTAAATAAACAAATGACAGTTGTAATGCCCTTGCTCATCACCTACTTACCTCGGCGGAAGAAAAAGTAGTTCCCATGGACAATATATCAGTGCTTTGGTTACTTTACACTATGTTCCTCTTAGTGAAGTGACGTGAATTATATTTATATAGCGCTTTTCTCTGGTGACTCAAAGTGCTTTACATAGTGAAACCTGTTATCTAAGTCAGTGTTTTTCAACCACTGTGCCGCGGCAGGAGATATTGTCTGGTGTGCCGTGGGAAATGATGCAACTTCACCTAATTGGTCCAAAAAATATTTTTTTGCAAATCAATAATTATAATATGCAAATAATGTGCCGTTGCTTAGTGTCTGTGCTGTGTAGAACTCGGCAGGGTAACCACGTAATACTCCATGTCAGTAGGTGGCAGTAGGTAGATAATCGCTTTGTAAAAGTCGGAATGTGTCAGGTGAGACGAGCATGGTTTGTTGTGATCCCAATATGCAGACCACAGCGGGAGGCAGCGTGCAAGTAAAACGGTATGTAATGCTTAAACCAAAAATTAACGAAAGGGAAAGGAAAAGGCTATGCAAAACGAAACTAAAACTGAACTGGCTACAAAGTAAACAGAAACAGAATGCTGGACGACAGCAAAAACTTACGGCGTCGACAAAGTACATCCGTACATGACATTAAATCAACAATGTCCACACAAAGAAGGATAGCGCTGAGAGGAAGACAGGAAACTGCTACAGGAAAACACCAACAAAACAGGAAGGGCCACCAAAATAACAGCGCAAGACTAGAACTAAAGCATTACACACAGAAAAACACCAACAAACTCAAAATAAGGCATGACGACCTGGTGGAGTTTCATTTTTGTACGTTTTCTGCTGGTGGTGTGCCTCCGGATTTTTTAATGAAAAAAATGTGCCTTGCCTCATAAAAGTTATTAGTAAAGTATCAATATCAGCGCATAAAGACACGTATGGTATCGACAGTATCGATCCGTCCATCACTACTTTACTTACTAATTACTTTTTGCATAATAATCATTACAACATAAACAATGGAATAAGCACAACATTTTTATTAGCACCAGTAATGACACAAAACATACCATTTTTTTTTTTTTAATTGCTTGAGCTCTTCATCCCATCAAAAAGAAGACACTTTGTCTGCAGAGAGAGACGTCAATCTGTCACACATTTGCACGCTTTAATTTCCTATTGCAGGGGGTGTCCAAATTGTTTCCACTGAGAGCCGCACCGGGGGGCCATTTTTGATACTTTTCATTTTCAAAACCAATAGAATATATATTGTAACCATTAGAGCTCCCCTCAATTTGTAGTGAACATTAAAGGTCCCTATAGGGCAGGCCTGGGCAATTATTTTGCCTTGGGGGGCCAAATTTAGAGGGAAAAAAAATGTGTCTAGGGGGCCGGTATATCTATTTTTAGGAACACTAATACAAAACCTCACAATAATGTCTGAATGCAAACACTTTTATGACAGACCGCCTTAAAAAACGGAATGGAATTTTACATTATTTTACTTTTTACATGTAAATAAAAAATTTGGGCTTTCCGATATTATCTATGAGCGATAAAACACTGAATATTGACAACATATGACATATTTTACAGTCAAGCGAAATGCAACAAAAATTCAACAAACACAGCCAAATATGAACGTGAAGGGTATAAAATAAACCCACCTACAATCTGATATATCTAATACATCACTAAGCTTTGTAGTAAAAATATCCTTCCACGTCTGATCCCTAACACCTGCATTTCAGGCTGGCTGCTCTGGAAACCCTCTGTGGAAACGCTCCCCACCCACACTGCTTGGTGCCTCGTCTGAACTGCTGTGACTTAGATGACCATAGTAACTAATTAGATGACCATAGTAACTAATTAGATTACCACAGTAACTCATTAGATGACCATAATAACTAATTAGATGACCACAGTAACTAATTAGATGACCATAGTAACTAATTTGATTACCATAGTAACTAGTATATCATGCAAAAGCGCAGATTCCAACCATTGAAATAATGTGTGTAGTTCAAGACTCACAGTCATTTGAAAACATCATAATTCTATTAACACAGATACGACTGTATATACGACGGACACTGCCCTCCAAAATAGTTTCTCTCTCTTTGATTAAATAACATTGGAGGAATTGTCAAAATGTGTAAATGGGACAAAACAAACAACATGTTTACTTGACCCAATTCCTGGGAAACTTATCAAGGAGCTTTTTGTATTATTAGGTCCATCAGTGTTAAATATTATAAACTTATCACTTTCCTCCGGCACTGTTCCCCTAGCATTCAAAAAAGCGGTTATTCATCCTCTACTCAAAAGACCTAACCTCGATCCTGATCTCCTGGTAAACTACCGGCCGGTGTCCCACCTACCGTTTATCTCGAAAATCCTCGAAAAAATTGTCGCACAGCAGCTAAATGAACACTTAGCGTCTAACAATCTCTGTGAACCTTTTCAATCCGGTTTCAGGGCAAATCACTCTACGGAGACAGCCCTCGCAAAAATGACTAATGATCTATTGCTAACGATGGATTCTGATGCATCATCTATGTTGCTGCTTCTTGATCTTAGCGCCGCTTTCGATACTGTTGATCATAATATTTTATTAGAGCGTATCAAAACGCGTATTGGAATGTCAGACTTAGCCTTGTCTTGGTTTAACTCTTATCTTACTGACAGGATGCAGTGCGTCTCCCATAACAATGTGACCTCGGACTATGTTAAGGTAACGTGCGGAGTTCCCCAGGGTTCGGTTCTTGGCCCTGCACTCTTTAGTATTTACATGCTGCCGCTAGGTGACATCATACGCAAATACGGTGTTAGCTTTCACTGTTATGCTGATGACACTCAACTCTACATGCCCCTAAAGCTGACCAACACGCCGGATTGTAGTCAGCTGGAGGCGTGTCTTAATGAAATTAAACAATGGATGTCCGCTAACTTTTTGCAACTCAACGCTAAGAAAACGGAAATGCTGATTATCGGTCCTGCTCAACACCGACATCTATTTAATAATACCACCTTAACATTTGACAACCAAACAATTAAACAAGGTGACTCGGTAAAGAATCTGGGTATTATCTTCGACCCAACTCTCTCGTTTGAGTCACACATTAAGAATGTCACTAAAACGGCCTTCTTTCATCTCCGTAATATCGCTAAAATTCGTCCCATTTTGTCCACAAGCGATGCTGAGATCATTATCCATGCGTTCGTTACATCTCGTCTCGATTACTGTAACGTTTTATTTTCGGGCCTCCCTATGTCTAGCATTAAAAGATTACAGTTGGTACAAAATGCGGCTGCTAGACTTTTGACAAAAACAAGAAAGTTTGATCATATTACGCCTATACTGGCTCACCTGCACTGGCTTCCTGTGCACTTAAGATGCGACTTTAAGGTTTTACTACTTACGTATAAAATACTACACGGTCAAGCTCCTGCCTATCTTGCTGATTGTATTGTACAATATGTCCCGGCAAGAAATCTGCGTTCAAAGAACTCCGGCTTATTAGTGATTCCCAGAGCCCAAAAAAAGTCTGCGGGCTATAGAGCGTTTTCTATTCGGGCTCCAGTACTCTGGAATGCCCTCCCGGTAACAGTTAGAGATGCTACCTCAGTAGAAGCATTTAAGTCTCATCTTAAAACTCATTTGTATACTCTAGCCTTTAAATAGACTCCCTTTTTAGACCAGTTGATCTGCCGTTTCTTTTCTTTTCTTTTCTACTCTGCTCCAAACCCGGGGTGGACCGCTAGCCTGTTCATCAGATGGGGACATCTCTACGCTGCTGACCCGTTTCCACTCGGGATGGTTCCTGCTGGCCCCACTATGGACTGGACTTTCGCTGATGTGTTGGACTTTCACAATATTATGTCAGACCCACTCGACATCCATTGCTTTCGGTCTCCCCTAGAGGGGGGGGGGGGGTTACCCACATATGCGGTCCTCTCCAAGGTTTCTCATAGTCATTCACATTGACGTCCCACTGGGGTGAGTTTTCCTTGCCCGTATGTGGGCTCTGTACCGAGGATGTTGTTGTGGCTTGTACAGCCCTTTGAGGGCTATATAAATAAACATTGATTGATTGATTGATAATGGCAGCTACAGTTTCCATCTTAAAGATCTAAAAAAAAATTGGGGGGAATGTCCGGCGGGCCGGATTGAAAAGCTTAACGGGCCGCATGTGGCCCCCGGGCCTTAATTTGCCCAGGTCTGCTATAGAGTCTCAGGCATTGAAGTGTTAAAACAAGTCAAATATTATTTTTTAACCATAAACGCTAAAAAATCAATACTTCAGATTAGAGATGTCCGATAATGTTTTTTTTGCAGATATTCCGATATTGTCCAACTCTTAATTACCGATACAGATATCAACCGATAACGATATATACAGTCATGGAATTAACACATTATTATGCCTAATTTTATTGTGACGCCCCGCTGGATGCATTAAACAATGTAACAAGGTTTTCCAAAATAAATCAACTCAAGTTATGGAAAAAAATGCCACATGGCACTGCCATATTTATTATTGAAGTCACAAAGTGCATTATTTTTTTCAACAGCAGCTTGGAATTTGGGACATGCTCTCCCTGAGAGAGCATGAGGAAGTTGAGGTGGGCTGGGTTGGAGGGGGGCAGGGTTCTAGAGGGTAGCGGGGGGTGTATATTGTAGCGTCCCGGAAGAGTTAGTGCTGCAAGGGGTTCTGGGTATTTGTTCCTCTTGTGTTTATGTTGTGTTACGGTGCGGATGTTCTCCCAAAATGTGTTTGTCATTCTTGTTTGGTGTGGGTTCACAGTGTGGCGCATATTTGTAACAGTGCTAAAGTTGTTTATACGGCTACCCTCAGTGTGACCTGTATGGCTGTTGACCAAGTATGATTTGCATTCACTTGTGCGTGTGAAAATCTGTAGATATTATGTGACTGGGCCATTACGCAAAGGAAGTGCCTTTAAGGTTTATTGGCGCTCTGTACTTCTCCCTACGTCCGTGTACACAGCGGCGTTTTAAAAAGTCATAAATTTTACTTTTTGAAACCGATACCGATCATTTTGAAACCGATACCAATAATTTCCGATATTACATTTTTAAAGCATTTATCGACATCCCTACTTCAGATCTATCCGTTGACTTAAAGTTTAAATTATTTTTGATGTTTCTTTTGTTAAAGAAAACCCTGTTTTTTATGGCAAAAACACTAAATATGCTATGTTTTCTTGCGGAAAAAATGAAAAGTGAAATATTTGATGGGAAGTATAAATACTAGTGGTACACCAAAATAATTGATTCACATCCGAGTAATGATTCTTTTTCATCCTGATTCAAAATCAACTCTTAATTTTCAAAAATCGATTTAAAAAAAATATATTTATAAGATTATTTTTATAAGAATCAATTTTGAAAAATAGGTTTTCAGGCCATCTCCACGCAACCAGAATGAGTGTTTCTAACCTGCAACCATTTTTTAAAATTAGACTCGGATGGAATTGTTAGGTGCCCAAAGATTCACACCCCTGGTAAATAATAATAATAATAATAATAATAATACATTTTATTTGGTATAGCTCTTTTCAAAGTACTCAAAGACGCTTTACAGGATAAAAAAAATTAAAATATAAAACAGTTCAAAGTAATACTATAAAATACAGGAATTATAAAAGCAGTACATTGTAAAATACATAATATATTAATTATATAATTAAATAATTCACAACAACATTAATTTTGATTCACTATTATTTATTGAACAATGACAGATTTAAAGTAAAACAATCAGTCAATATTGCAACTTATTCTCATCATATTTCACCTGCTCAGTGGCCTTGTGGTTAAGAGTGTCTGCCCTGAGATTGGTAGGTCGTGAGTTCAAACCCCCGGCTGAGTCATACCAAAGACTATAAAAATGGGACTCGTTGGCACTCGGCATCAAGGGTTGGAATAGGGGGTTGCATCACCAAAATGATTCCCGAGTGTGGCCGCCGCTGCTGCTCACTGCTACCCTCACCTCCCAGGGGATGGGTCAAATGCAGAGGGTAATGGTACTTTAACTTTTGTTCTTTTATTCCACTTCTTTTTTTTTTTTGTAAAGGTATTTTTGAAATGTTAAAAAATGAGCTGCGGGCCGCACTTTGGACACCCCTGCTTATTGGGTCGTGCACGTGTAGAATAAAGCGTGTTTCACCTCATGCCAGCTCAGCGTGTCAGCAGGCAGTCCCAGGTGGCAGTGCGGGCAGGTGTGCGTCTCCACGGCATCGTCCGGGCTCCTCTGACCCCAGCTGGGGCCCTCGCTGCCCCACAGAGGGCGACACGTCGAGTGGGAGGACCACGCCACGCCGAAGTGGGGGCGAGGGTCCGTCTGGTAGCTCACCTTCTGGCCGCCAGAGGGCAGTGGCGGCAAAGGATCCGTGTCCGGCTGCAGAACAAGAGTGCACATAGTAGCCATTATGCTTTGGTCATCTTATCTCAATGTATTTTGTGGGTTTTTTTTCAGGCAACCTGAGGAGCTTGGAGAAGATAGTCCTGCTCTAGAGACCTGAGGCAGTACCAGCACGGCTCTGATGCAGCGTCTGCAACTATAGGTACACAAAGTCACATCAATAGGATTTATTCAACCCTTCCTTGAACATGCACAATGTTTGCAGTGTTTCTAGCTTATTTACACATTTGTTTTAAAACTGTCTGAATGCTAAGTTTATGTAAGCAAAAAACAAAAAAATCTGTCTTCAAATAAATAATAGGTGTTTGCGGCTGTCACTCAACGTGCCGAAAAGCAACTAACAATTTGTTATTATGATGAAATAATTGAATAGACTGCGAAGACAAGATATTTAATGTGCGAATTGAGAAACTGAATTTTAACTTAGAATTTAATGGCAGCGACACATTGCAAAAAAGTTGGCACAGGGGCATTTTTACCACTGTGTTGCATGGCCTTTCCTTTTAACAACACTCAGTAAACGTTTGGGAACTGAGGAGACCAATTTTTGAAGCTTTTCAGGTGGAATTCTTTCCCATTCTTGCTTGATGTACAGCTTAAGTTGTTCAACAGTCCGGGGTCTCCGTTGTGGTATTTTAGGCTTCATAAAGGGAGACAGGTCTGTACCCGCACTCTTTTACTACGAAGCCACGCTGTTGTAACACGTGGCTTGGCATTGTCTTACTGAAATAAGCAGGGGCGTCCATGATAACGTTGCTTGGATGGCAACATATGTTGCTCCAAAACCTGTATGTACCTTTCAGCATTAATGGTGCTATCACAGATGTGTAAGTTACCCATGCCTTGGGCACTAATACACCCCCATACCATTACAGATGCTGGCTTTTCAACTTTGCGCCTATAACAATCCGGATGGTTCTTTTCCTCTTTGGTCCGGTGGACACTACGTCCACAGTTTCCAAAAACAATTTGAAATGTGGACTCATCAGACCACAGAACACTTTTCCACTTTGCATCATTCCATCTTAGATGAGCTGGGGACCAGCGAAGCCGGCGGCGTTTCTGGGTGTTGTTGATAAATGGCTTTGGCTTAGCATAGCAGAGTTTTTATTTGCACTTACAGATGTAGCAACCAACTGTAGTTACTGACAGTGGTTTTCTGAAGTGTTCCTGAGCCAATGTGGTGATATCCTTTACACACTGATGTCTCTTTTTGATTCAGGGATCAAAGGTCACGGCCTTGCTACTTAGGTGCAGTGATTTCTCCAGATTCTCTGAACCTTTTGATGATATTACGGACCGTAGATGGTGAAATCCCTAAATTCCTTACAACAGCTTGTTGAGAAATGTTGTTCATGAACTGTTGGACAATTTGCTCACGCGTTTGTTCACAAAGTGGTGACCCTCGCCCCATCCTTGTTTGTGAATGACTGAGAATTTCATGGAAGCTGATTTTATACCCAATCATGGCACCCACCTGTTCCCAATTAGCCTGTTCACCTGTGGGATGTTCCAAATAAGTGTTTGATGAGCACACCTCAACTTTCTCAGTCTTTTTTGCCACTTGTGCCAGCTTTTTTTAAACATGTTGCAGGCATCAAATTCCAAATGAGCTGATATTTGCAAAAAATAACACCGTTTTCCAGTTCAAACATTAAGTATCTTGTCTTTGCAGTCTATTCAATTGAATATAAGTTGAAAAGGATTTGCAAATCATTGTATTCTGTTTTTATTTAGTTTTGGGTTTTGTACGTTCAATGACAGCTAACACTTAGAGATGTGATGTCCATGAACGAATCAAGTCTTTTTAATGGCTCTTTTAAGTAGGGTTGGGTACCACATCTGGTACTTTTTTGGTACAGCCCAAAATCCGCCATTCACATAAAATGCTACAGTAATTAGGTGTGAACGTGACGTCACGCCCGGTTGCCAACATGGCTCTTCCCACTTCGGCACTTGGCGATCACTCCAGCAGCACTGAGAGCGGACTCAGCCAAACTACAACTAGGTAATGTTGCAATTTCACACGCCAACGAAGAAATTGACTCAAACGCTCCAACGCCAGTTGTAAGTAAGGCGAGCTTAATGCTAATATACATTGACTTTTCTATTAATATGCTACTGACTAGCATTAGCGATTTCACATGGCGATTTTAACACCTCCGAATTTGTTACTGAAAACTACAACTAAGATGCACGCTACAATCAAGCAGCTGGTGCATGGTAAGTGCAATTCTTACAGTATAAACATTTTTTAGGGCCCAGCAAACCCCAAAGACTAAACTGACCACCACATCATAGACTATACACCACAGCCATCTAAGGTCTTGGACTTGACTGTAATTGCATCTTAGTGCCGTCTTTGCAAATTATACTCAGTAATGTGGTAATAAAATATATAATAATCAGCTCAATTTTGAATGTTGCAAAAAAAAAAAAATTTACTATCAAAAACATTTCATATTTATTCACACACACAAAAGTATCGATAATTGGTACCAATATGAGATCCCAGCCTATACAGCCCAAACATTGCAGGAACCTCATAAATTGGTAATGGTGGCAGAATGAGGTAAACCACGTCAAAATCATGGCCCCTCGTTTTATGTGGCCAGCAAAAGTCTGAAAATGAAGTGTGTCAATAATAAAGCACTGAATCTTTCTGACTAAACAAATTCCTTCCTCCAATTTTGACAGGAATATTGCATGTGGTGCATACAAATGCATATCTTATTTAATTATTAATAATAATGATATTTAATTTAGGGATTTCACCATCTACGGTCTGTAAAATCATCAAAAGGTTCAGAGAATCTGGAGAAATCACTGAACGTAAGCGATGATATTACGGACATTCCTTCCCTCAGGCGGTACTGCATCAAAAAGCAACATCAGTGTGTAAAGGATATCGCCACACAGGCTCAGGAATACTTCAGAAAACCACTGTCAGTGATTACAGTTCGTCGTATTCAATTCAATCTGTAAGTGCAAGTTAAAACTCTACTATGCAAAGCCAAAGCCATTTATCAACAACACCCAGAAACGCCGCCGGCTTCGTTGGGCCCGAGCTCATCTAAGATGGACTGATGTAAAGTGGAAAAGTGTTCTGTGTTCTGACCAGTACACATTTCAAATTGTTTTTGAAAACTCTGGACGTCGTGTCCTCCGGAACATAGAGGGAAAAGAACCATTGTTATAGGCGCATAGTTGAAAAGCCAGCATCTGCGGTGGTATGGGGGTATATTAGTGCCCAAGACATGGGTAACTTACACATCAGTGAAGGCGCCATTAATGCTGAAAGGTACATACAGGTTTTGGAGCAACATATGTTGTCATCCAACCAACGTTATCATGGACGCCCCTGCTTATTTCAGCGAGACAATGCTCAAGATAGCTGTTGTACAGCAAGCAGCGCGCAAACTATCTGAGTACAAAAGAGGTTAAAATATTCGTGCAAAAAGCAGATACGAGCAAAAAAACAAACCTTATACTTTATCAAAAAATGATTGGTGGAGTGATATCAAGGATTTTACGCCGGTTGCATTCTCAGACATATCAAACTATTGTGCTCCAGACGCCATTCTACACGACAAAACAGATGGAAACTTGGAAAAGCATGGAGGTCTACAACTTCTTTGTGTGTGGCTGGGTCAAGGAAATTGGCCTTAAAACTCTCCCGGATAAATATGCATCGTTTTTTGCTCGGGTAAGATTGCATTTCATGATTTCACTTGGCGTCTAAAATGCCATGTTTGTTGCTTTTGCACACGGCGTTTACAAGTAGCGTGTTTTTCCCTGTCTTTAATCAAAAATATAACTGTAGATGTGAACATTGTGTATGTGCTGACAACTTCATTTATGATTGCTGCCTCTGTAAAAGCTTAACTCTTTTAGGTTTTGCTCATTGCTTTCTTTTATTTAGACTCACAGAGTAAACATGGGTTTAAGAAATATAAATAATATCAAGATAATACGTTAAAAAGTACAAACCCCGTTTCCATATGAGTTGGGAAATTGTGTTAGATGTAAATATAAACGGAATACAATGATTTGCAAATCATTTTCAACTCATATTTAGTTGAATATGCTACAAAGACAACATATTTGATGTTCAAACTTTTTTTTGCAAATAATCATTGACTTTAGAATTTGATGCCAGCAACACGTGACAAAGAAGTTGGGAAAGGTGGCAATAAATACTGATAAAGTTGAGGAATGCTCATCAAACACTTATTTGGAACATCTCACAGGTGTGCAGGCTAATTGGGAACAGGTGGGTGCCATGATTGGGTATAAAAACAGCTTCCCAAAAAATGCTCAGTCTTTCACAAGAAAGGATGGGGTGAGGTACACCCCTTTGTCCACAACTGCGTGAGCAAATTGTCAAACAGTTTAAGAACAACGTTTCTCAAAGTGCAATTGCAAGAAATTTAGGGATTTCAACATCTAAGGTCCATAATATCATCAAAAGGTTCAGAGAATCTGGAGAAATCACTCCACGTAAGCGGCATGGCCGGACACCATTAATGAATGACCGTGACCTTCGATCCCTCAGACGGCACTGTATCAAAAACCGACATCAATCTCTAAAGGATATCACCACATGGGCTCAGGAACACTTTAGAAAACTACTGTCACTAAATACAGTTTGTCGCTACATCTGTAAATGCAAGTCAAAGCTCTACTATGCAAAGCGAAAGCCATTATCAACAACACCCAGAAACGCCGCCGGCTTCTCTGGGCCCGAGATCATCTAAGATGGACTCATGCAAAGTGGAAAAGTGTTCTGTGGTCTGACGAATCCACATTTCAAATTGTTTTTGGAAATATTCGACATCGTGTCATCCGGACCAAAGGGGAAGTGCACCATCCAGACTGTTATCGACGCAAAGTTCAAAAGCTAATATCTGTGATGGTATGGGGGTGCATTAGTGCCCAAGACATGGGTAACTTACACATCTGTGAAGGCACCATTAATGCTGAAAGGTACATACAGGTTTTGGAACAACATATGCTGCCATCTAAGCGCCGTCTTTTTCATGGACGCCCCTGCTTATTTCAGCAAGACAATGCCAAGCCACATTCAGCACGTGTTACAACAGGGTGGCTTCGTAAAAAAAGAGTGCCGGTACTTTCCTGGCCCGCCTGCATTTCAGACCTGTCTCCCATCGAAAATGTGTGGCGCATTATGAAGTGTAAAATACAACAGCGGAGACCCCGGACTGTTGAACGACTGAAGCGCTACATAAAACAAGAATGGGAAAGAAATCCACTTTCAAAGCTTCAACAATTAGTTTCCTCAGTTCCCAATCGTTTATTGAGTGTTGTTCAAAGAAAAGGTGATGTAACACAGTGGTGAACATGCCCGTTCCCAACTACTTTGGCACGTGTTGCAGCCATGAAATTCTAAGTTAATTATTATTTGCAAAAAAAAAAAAAAAGTTTATGAGTTTGAACATCAAATATGTTGTCTTTGTAGTGCATTCAACTGAATATGGGTTGAAAAGGATTTGCAAATCATTGTATTTCGTTTATATTTACAGCTAACACAATTTCCCAACTTATATGGAAACGGGGTTTGTATATCAAACAAACGTTTAACGAAGTGATCACTGCAAACTCATGCATTCTTCAACTCTGCTCCCTTGGACTGCAGAGTGAGCTGCATGCATTTCTCGTCGTTGTTTAATAACATCTTGCACTCGTCCGCCCTTTTTGAGTACCTCTCGAAGGACATTGAAGAAACATCTATCCTTTTCGGGATTTGAACGATTCGTACAGCCGAAAAACAGCACAAGAAATGTCTAAATGGCGCGTAGTACTGTTGTGTTTGACCAGATGTTCCTCCAAGTGGGATGTAAAACGCTGGTCAGTCCCAAGTTCCTTAATGACATATAAACTGACTCAAAGGTACCACCCAGCACAGAATAGTTATTTTGTAATTTTATTGTCAAATATTTGAGAATAGAGACCAGCCTCGAACAACACATACAAATGCGTAGCCCAAGTTGATCTGGCATTCCACAGGGAAAAGCAACTCTTTTCACACAAAGAAAGCCCCCATCCCCCCCCTCCTCTCAACACTGATAAGAAGAGAGACTTGGGGGTTGTGTTCACATTCCTGATGGTTTACGACCCTGTCGTAAACCCTGTCGTAAACCTGGAAAAATATGAGCTGATTCAAACATGATTATGAATAAAGAAATAGCTCTTAAACATATGCATTATCCACAGTACCCATTGAGAACAGAGTTAGCTTGACCACCACACATATTTAATGAGCGCGACGTCAATAAAATCCAAGCAATAGTGACGTCAGCGGATAATCCATATATGGCATAAATTTACCCCTAGTGCTTTGCGCGAGTCTGCTATTGTAGTCCCAACATTGTAATTAATAAGCTCCTTTCTTTTTCTCTATCCTCCTGTTGGGGGACAGACTGGCTCATACATCAGTGTGTGAATGTGTGTCTGAATGGGTGAATGTGATGTATAATATAATTCCAGGTATAGTTAATTCCAATTTGCTAATTTTTCCTCAGACCAAAACAAAACATGGTGAAGCTGCATTCTGCCACTATGCCTCCAAAAGCTGGAATAAGCTCCCGGAGAACATTAGATCTGCCCCTACCCTCCTTATTTTAAAATCTAAACTTAAAACTTTTTTATTTACTTTTTTTTATTTTTTTTAATTTTTTGTCCTGTCCAGTTTCTCAGGCAAATCATATGATGCCCATATTGGCTGTTCAGATTTACTTTACAAAAGAGAAGTGTGGGATACTTCTCTTGTTGCCTTATTTGTATTTGACTTTATTAAATGTATTTATATTATCATTTGGTGCAGTCGGGCCGGAGCAGGAGGGGATAGAAAGAGGGAAAAAAAAGGAAGACAGAGGGGGAAATTGTGGGGACAAGAGGGGGATTAGACAGAGAGACAACAACAACAACAAACACAACAACAACAACAACAGAGCAACATCAGCAAATACGATATGTACAAATATGATGGTAAAAGTAATAGCGAAGAAGCAGTTAGCAAAATAAATAATAATAGAGAAATGACAATGAGCATTATAACACTACAAATGGAGCAATACAGATACTAATAGAAATAGCGCTATTGATAATGAACAATACCAATACTTTACCTTTATTATCAACAATACAGTTGTTCAAATGCAACAATACATATACGTAATGATAACTAGGGATACAAAAGAAAGCAGAAAAATAGAGGGGAATAAAGAGAAACAACCTATATTAACCTTGTAGATTGTTATAGTATATATTTTACTTTTGCTTTCAACTGCTACTAAATTTCTGAAGTCCATGGGTTTGATTAATCTTTAATCTTTATTGTTTTAAAAAATTGTAATTTTTTTAGCTCAAGTATTTTATTATGCTCTATTGTTAAATTAATAAATGATTCTATGTGAAGGTCTTAATCTGCTGATGATGTGGATTCCTCAAATGATCACTGTGACATTGACTATGTGAAATGCTATGCATTGCCTCTGTGCTTGTTTTCAATGATTTTGTTTTGTAAAGCACCTTGAGTTGCATCTGTGTATGAAATGTGCTATATAAATTAAATTTGACTTGACTTGACTATAATAAAGCGCTATATAAATACAAACTATTTTACATGCACATGCATCCTTCCCTGTCGCCATTTCCAATACAAAAGTACAAAGGATTCACAAAAAAAATCTATTCACATCCGAATCGTGTTTCTTATTCATCCTGATTCTAAATTGATTCATCATTTTAAAAAATTGATTTAGAAATAAAAACATTGAAACATATATATACAAACCCCAAAACCAGTAAAGTTGGCATGTTGTGAAAATCGTAGATAAAAACAGAAATACAATGATTTGCAAATCCTTTTCAACCTATATTCAATTGAATAGACTGCAAAGACAAGACACTTAATGTTCAAACTGGAAAACTTTGTTATTTTTTGCAAATATTAGCTCATTTGGAATTTGATGCCTGCAACATATTTCAAAAAAGCTGGCACAATTGGCAAAAAAGACTGCGAAAGTTGAGGAATGCTCATCAAACACTTATTTGGAACATCCCACAGGTGAACAGGCTAATTAGGAACAGGTGGGTGCCATGATTGGGTATAAAAGCAGCTTCCATGAAATGCTCAGTCATTCACAAACAAGGATGGGGCGAGGGTCACCACTTTGTCAACAAATGCGTGAGCAAATTGTTTAAGAACAACATTTCTCAACCAGCTATTGCAAGAAATTTAGGGATATCACCATCTACGGTCCCTAATACCATCAAAAGGTTCAGAGAATCTGGAGAAGTCACTGCACGTAAACAGCAAGGCTGGAAACCAACATTGAATGCCCGTGACCTTTGATCCCTCAGGCAGTACCGCATCAAAAACCAACATCAGTATGTAAAGGATATCACTACATGGGCTCAGAAAACCACTGTCAGTAACTACAGTTTGTTGCTACATCTGTAAGTGCAAGTTAAAACTCAACTATGCAAAGCCAAAGCCATTTATCAACAACACCCAGAAACGCCGCCGGCTTCGCTGGGCCCGAGCTCATCGAAGATGGACTGATGCAAAGTGTAGTCTGACGAGTCCACATTTCAAATAGTTTTTGGAAACTGTGGACGTCGTGTCCTCCCGACCAAAGAGGAGAAGAACCAAAAGGATTGTCATAGGCGCAAAGTTCAAAAGCCAGCATCTGTGATGGTATGGGGGTGTGTTAGTGCCCAAGGCATGGGTAACTTACACATCTGTGAAGACGCCATTAATGCTGAAAGGTACATACAGGTTTTGGAGCAACATATGTTGCCATCCAAGCAACGTTATCATGGACGCCCCTGCTTATTTCAGCAAGACAATGCCAAGCCACGTGTTACAACAGCGTGGCTTCATAGTAAAAGAGGGCGGGTACCAGACTGGCCTGCCTGTAGTCCAGACTTGTCTCCCATTATGAAGCCTAAAATACCACAACGAAGACCCCCGGACTGTTGAACAACTTAAGCTGTACATCAAGCAAGAATGGGAAATAATTCCTCTTCAAAAATTGGTCTCCTCACTTCCCAAACGTTTACTG